>NC_083656.1:10735392-11062892 GCF_963576545.1 Limanda limanda | reverse complement strand
TGCTTTTTACTGAGGACAAATAAAATAATAGTGTGTTGTCAACTTACTTTTGATCAATATGCATTTCCTCATGCATTATGATCCCTCCGACAGGGTCTTTATACAGGCCTGGAAGGCATCAATCAGATCTTTACACTCTTCCACTCCCCTCTCTCTGACACTGAAACAAAACAATAAGATTTGTAAAAAGAAAAACCCTCTTATCCCTTTTTGGTAAAATACATGCAGACATTAGACGTTACATCACCTTTTCTACATAAATTACAACTCTAAATTTAGTCTGCATGTGCACCAGAGGGATTATTACAGTGTAGCCTGATCGCAGTGTATTCCGACTCAAATCTCCACAGCAGCTTTTATCTGCATTCTGTGAAGAACACGAGTTAGTAATCTGTGCAGCGGCTTCACCAGCTCTAATCGCCGCTGCACGTGGACACACACACCAAATATCTGTCACTTCCTGTGTGCACGTAACACGAACCAGCAGCCGGGAATGTGCCATTCCTCTCCAATAGGTCACATATGTAAAATACTATTTTTAAACCTCAGGTCTATTTATGCTCCTCAACACAGAGGAGCCCTGTCTGAACACTTCATCCCAGAGTGGATTTACTTAAAGTTGTGAGAAAATGTATTCTACATTAATTAAGAGGTAATGATCTCCTCCACAGGCGCGCTAACAAGATGAGCCCAGATAAGGAGTTAATATGAAAACATAGAGCTCAGTAAGTGATGAGAGAGAGCGGCCAAAGGGATGTAATGGAAAGTGACGATTACTCAACTGGAACCCAAACACAGTTAATGAATAGTCCTCGAGGGCGCGAACTTCTACACAGACACTCTGTACAAGCACTTACACTCACTTAAGACTTTCACAATGGCTAGTAATGAGATTTATCATTTATTTTATAATTATGAGTGTAATTTTACAAATAGCCCCTTCAGCGTCAGCAGTTGCACATAAGTCCCCTCAGAACTCACCATTTGTCAACGTCCTCCTTGATAACCTGACATGATGCTGGCGCGGCCTCGCTGCAGTCCAGCATGTCTGACAGAGGAGAGCTGGGGTTCTGTGGAGGTGTGTTGCTGCGAGAGCTGCAGTCAAGAATGGTCACTGACCGGCTACAGAGATGGAGAGATAAAGACAGGCCAGGGAGGGAGGGGGGAAGCACGACAGGGACGATGTCATATATGAGAGGCTCCAGAGAGGAAGAGGTCAAGGAAGCTGAGAAAGGAAAAAATATGATATGCAAGAGATTACTCAGGAAGGCACGTTTACTTTTAAATGCAACACGTTTTAAGAGAGTTCTTCCATTTTTTCCTCTTTATTCTAATATCCTGTCCTATTTATGTTCATCAAACTGAGTATTCTTAAATTCCTTCCTTTTGTTTTATTGTCCTTTTAATGAATATGCAGATGGAGGACCCTTTTGAGTCAATCATTATGCATCACAAAGGCCTCATGGTGCATCTAAAATGCTCACTACAGGGGAGCTGGCAGAGGTGCTTTTTCCTGAAAAGAGACTGGGGAGCCTGACTTTTTTTGCTTTATTCTGCTTTGTCGGCTTAAGAGGTTGAGCTCAGAGTTGTGGCATTTGTTTAAAAAATAACCCCCTTGAATTAGCATCGAGCACGCCGCTGGAAATGATGCAGCTAATATTCTGGAAACTATCCAGAATTCGGAGGCTTTTAAAGATTAAAGCAGACAGGGGTTAGCTTTAGTGTTGGTAATCCACAGAGGAACACACGTTTGTTTCATTTGCTCAACATATCCTGGTGAGATTGTTAAGTTGTAACTACACAGTCATGGGTTTTTTTCACTATAAATCAAAGCATGTATTTTGAATATCTTTCAGAATACAGCCTAGTTTCAAGATATTTAATATACGGGTGTATTGGGATTTTAACAGTTTATGAAGAACATTAAAGGCATATGAGCAAGATTTGTTCCCTCTAAACATTGTGGAACAAAATGTTTTCCTGTCTCAGAATTAGCAGCAACTCTGCAAAAATGGCGAAATCAGAACAATAACAACACGTACTGCATCCTGTTTCATAATGATGTTATATATTTAAGGGAAACTAGGGAAAATCCCCCATTGATGTTATGAGATATTTAGACATGAATCCTATTGAACAGTTATACACATTTATACATAGATCTTATGTATTTGTATGGGTCCTCAAATTCTAATGATAATAAAAAATATATAAATATTTATCAAAAGATTCATATTGATATAAAATTGTAGCCAACGTGATTTTGAAGTGTTACAGTTGCAGATTTCAAAAGCACCACTGGAGGGCAACATACACTATGGCGTGTAACACAATGATGGATTTCTGGCCTCTGGATTATGTCCAGTGTTATTACCTGTAAACAAAAGGAGTCACATTGACGGTGAGAAACGCCAAAATGTCTGTTTTGCGCTTGAATCCCTCACATTAATTTGATATAATTGCAAGTTAATGTAATGGTTATTCTACTAGTATCGAAAAATAATTAGATGTATGCATATAAAAATATGAAAAAGACACAAGAGCAAAGCATCTCACGATGATCCCTCCTTTTTTTATTAGAACCATAAACTCCTGACCGCCACCTGCAGGTGGACACACTCACTACATTTGTGGTCCAAATAATAAAATCAAAGGGGGAAATGGACCAAAATAGGTTTTGGTGTTTTTAAGCATTTGTGGTTCATATAAAATAAGAAAATGCAGAATTCATTGTAATGTAACCGGCCTTAATCAAACACTGCAGGTTATTTGATATTGCAATCATGTGATTGTTGGCAGGAAACTGTGTAAACCAGGCTGCACAATGTGGATGTGACTGCGGAAGGCATTTTATTATAAACCTGGAAAACCCGAGAACGCGCCTCAGCCAATCACAGCGTCCAGGACAAAACAGCGCACTATTTCTTCTTCTTCTTCTTCTCGTGTCAAATCCTCGACGCCACATTTTTTTTGCCAAACAATAACGATGAAAGTGTGGAAAAGCTCGCATGGCCGCCTGCAGAGCGACTGACTGAGTGACTGGGGGGAAGTGAGCCCGGTGAATGGAGGTCACCGCAGACACTGAATGAGTCCCGGCGGTGAGACGGAGGGGGGAGCGAGGGAGGACAGACAGGACAGCGGAGAGCCGCCTTCAAACATGGCGACTCCGGAGGAAAATGAGTAAAACATATTAAAACGCCGCGGCCTGCTTTTACTTCGCGCTCCAGCTCGTTTCAGTGGGGGGGGTTGTGTGTGTATCTCGTCGTTTTCGGCCTCGGTGCTGGGGGGGGGGGCTCGCTGTTACTCGGGAGGCCATTAGAGACGAGGCAGAGACACAGGGAGAACAGGGGGGGAAGAAAAGCAGCCCTGTTTTATTTTGATGCGTCGTTACTGACAGCTAGCATCTGCTGCTAGCTCCGCGGCTCCGGAGGTGGACGGGGGGTGGGAGCCATTTGTAAAGCACGGAGGGGGGAGAGAGAAGAGATTTGTTTTTGTGGAGGGGGAGAGGGAGATTGGGGATTTCTGGGCTTCGTCTCTACGGGGATCGGTCGCTTCCAACGTGGCCCGTCGATCGCGATCCTTTATGGTGTTAGCAGCGTAGCAGCAGAACTAGCCTAAAGAAAGGGGAGGAGAGACGGCGAAGAGAGAGAGGGAGAGAGAGAAAAAAAAAGGGACGCATTCAAATCAAATGTTTATCAGCGATTCGTCCATCACCGGCCAAATCCGCCGCATCTCCATCATGACCGCGACCGATTCTGGACTGAAGCTCCGTTCGGGGAAATGATAAACGCAGGAAAAGGAGAAAGACTGGCTCTTTTTGGAGGTGGTTGGATTATAACCCCGTAGACCCCCCTCTTTTTTTTCATCCAGCTTTCTCCTCCTCCTCCCCTCCATTTCTCTTTCAATATGCTGTTTTCCACTCCTGAGGACTTGCTTATGAAACCGGGGAAAATAGCCTGAAACCGAGAAGGGGAAACACAGGGATTTCTATCCCCCCCTTTCTCTCTCTTTCTCCAAGATCCGCTTGTCGCGACGATCTCGTTGCTTTTTTCGTCCTCATCGCACACGTTTTTTTTTTTTTTTTGTTCCAACACATAAATGGATAGAAATTACCCGGGAACAGGATTTGGTGATCTGGGCGCAGGAGCAGGATGGAGTTACGAGAGATCGGCAAAAGCAAGGTATGCATCGGATTCAGACAATGTGCATATGCATCAGTGGCGCTTTGCAGGGCACGGTGTGACCCGTGTAAACAAATTATGTTGATGATCCAGTGCCACGGCTCGTGTTAATGTGCAGTGCATTGTCATCCCCGAAACACTTGCATAGTAATAATATTATAAGCAGGAATGGGGCAGTGTGCGTGTCGTGGGGGTGGGCGGGGTGGAGAAAGGAGAAGGTTGGGGAGATGAATTGAGTGTGATTGACAGACGTGGGTTTTTTAGGTAGACCTGGCACAGGGTGGGAGAGGGGGAGGGGGTGCATGTCTGGAGCATCCATAGGAATTATTGTTCCCCGTGTGCAGGCCTGGATACAGACCCCCGATAGATATAAATTCACCGGGATTGATGGGATCTGCGAGGAGTGCAGACGCAGCAACCCCCACCAGCACCAGCACCTATCTATCTATCCACCTCACAACAGCCCCCCTGACAGACATCAACAAGAACTGATGCATATTAACCGGGAAGGTCCAATACCAGTAGCTACGCACTGCAAAGGGAAGCAGGGAACGCACATCTCCCAACAGGGGCGATGCCACACTCCCCTGATTTGAGATTTATCGTGCATTTTCTCCCAATCGTGATCCAGATAATTGCTAGTGGATTATGTTAATTTGCATATTGAAATATCCCCACAGTCCCTACGCATCAAACACACAATCTGGCTATTCGTCGAAAACGAAACGATGCTAATAACACGGCTAGGTTGCGTTCGCGAGATGATGGTGATAATGATGGGAATGGTCCGAGCTGTGGAGGATAGCTCTTGTCTGTTAGCCTTGTGTTAGCCTGCGAGCTAGCGCTCTGTTGCATGGAAGAGACGTGAGGCCTGTGCACGCCAGCATCATTGTCTCTTGTTTGGCTGCTCGTGTGTGATATGTAGACGCACGGCCAGCTGCCGGCTCGTACCTGGAAGCCACCACGACACAATATGAAATTATATTTGAGTAAACAAGCCTGGCTAATCGCTGGTGTTTGCATGCAACTTTAGCATGCATTTGCGTCGACCTGCTCCATCCAGCTGTTAGCCGTACCCACATAATGAGTGGTCGCAGACGAAACTGGTCTTTGGCCTTTTTCCCCCTAAACGATCTCGGCGAAATGCATATTTTCAACTTGCATCAGTCTGCACACAACACACTTATGGTTTATTTAAACGTAAAAAGGTTGGCCTTGCAGTTCGGGCCTAGTCTGCATTTCTCCCATTAGAGCTGTGCATCGCTGCTAGGCGGTGCTACCAGCCAGCAGCACAAATGCTAACATGTTCCCTTTGCCAGACATCCACGCATTTCATCTGTTTTTGTAACGCAAACTTCTGCAGCTGGATCATCTACAGCTTTGAAATAAGAAGCTTGTTTAGCTCACATCTTCAAATTTTGTTATGGTTTGGTCTCGAGGCGACATTATAATTGCAAATTAAGTGTCCCATTATTTTTGCATGACACTTTTATTGCTGATTTGACAGATTTGCATCCATTATAACACAATTTTGGTGTAATAACATGTAACAATTATATTATTCTTCCACTGATATTTTATTAATTATTATTTGTATTAGATTATCCTCCCTTAAACTTAAAATGTAAATGAGACTCATGAGTGATTTTGGTTTCCACATGTTAAGAAGTTGCATATGGGAACAAAATTAACATTCTTTTCAATTAAAGAACAATTAACTTGCATTTCCGATTTGTATTTATTTATTCATTTTACATGACCCAAGCCTAGGCAGTGTTTTCTCAAGGGTCACATTTTTGGGAATAGATTAGGTTTATGTAAATGTGCTTAAAAGTGAATGACAATCTCCTTCTTCCCCAGTCTGGTATATGGGAGTTCCAGATCATCCCACCCTGAGTCTGAGCTCCTCCACAGACAAGCCTACGCCACCCCACACCCTCTGCAGGGCTATGCCACCAATCACCACCCAGGGAGCTCTGGCCAAGGCGGGGCTTGGGGAGCAGCTGGACGTAGTTTGGGTGAGATAAATGTCATACCTTCCATGTCACCACCATAAGGGACCCCGACAATGACTTATTGTGTCTCTCCATGCAGGCCCTGGTAAATTGTCATTGAAAGATGATCACATTATACAGTAGCTCAGATGAATTGGAGCTGATGATGTTCACACCATTGATTTTCATAAAGTTTTGCTGATGTCTTAGGTTGGTTTTCAACAACAGAGGATGATGTACTCATAGTTACAGTAAGAACTACAGACTTATTGACTTAGATTATCTGTATGTGTGACAGCACATTCACCGAGTATATTTCTGGGATAAGATTAAGTCTTGTCAAAAATCAAATAATTTTTTTTCTTATTTATTTTTTAGATTTAATTTGTCAAAATTTACGTTCTTAATCATTTTTCACTATTCTGTCTTCCCAAAGGTCTTTCAGGGCTCTTTGACACTGGCCTGCACCATGCCAGCCCCTCTGCCCCAGATGCATCTGTCATGAATCTGATCTCGGCCCTGGAGTCCCGGGGTCCTCAACCTCCACCCTCTGCCTCCTCCCTTCTTTCCCAGTTCCGCACACCATCCTGGCAGACAGGTGGGGCTGAGTTAGATCTTCACTCTTGTGTTGACATTCAAACAGGCCACACAGTCAACATGACATTTAAAGAACCACCTCCCAATGTTTTGCTGCATTATAATCCACAGTTTTGCTATGTGTGCATTTCCATTTAGGATTCAGGCATTTATACTGTACTTGTTGATCATCATAGTCATGCCTAATTTATTATTTCTTAATTAAAATGATAGTATGATGGATATTGAGTAATTTTGAAACATGTCTTCCTTTTCCCAACAGCAATGCACACGCCTGCTCCTCCTGAGCTATTCATCTCTGGAGCCCTTCCTGGCTCTGGATCCTTCCCCTCCTCCTCTGCTCTCTCAGCCTATCAGCATCCAGCATCCTTCTCCAGCCGTTCTTTCCCCACTGGCTCCCTTTCCCTCCAAGACACGCCCACATTTAGTCCCACATCCAATGGCCTGCTCTCCCCACATGACCCCCTACTACACATAAAGGGTCCTTCCCAGTCTAGCCTGGGTTTTGATAGACTTCTGTCCTCACAGGGTGCTGCCGCAGCTGCCTACAGGGGCAGCCAGGATCCCACGGGAGCCGCATCAGCCCAGGCGTCGTCCGCCAGGCACCTGCAGTCCCACCAGTTCAACCTGCTTTCATCACAGCTACAGGACCAGTCCTCCCAGCTATATAATGCATCTGTCTTTTCTTCGGCCCAGCCCCAGGCTCAATCCCAGTCGCAGTCGAATTCGGCTCAGGAACGGGCCGTGCCCCGCCAGGACAGTGTTATCAAGCATTACCAGCGGCCCACTCCATCTCAGTCACAGCTCTCGTCCTCTGCTGCCCACTCCCTTCAGCACTATCTCAGCTGTGGAGGGGCGGGGTACCAGCAGATAGCCACCCACCACAGACATGCTGGCCTTTCTTGCAGCCCACTGGGCGACCAGAGCCCATCATCTGACCTCAAAGCCCCCGCTCGCACTGAACAATATCGGCCAATCATCCAGCCTCCCTACTCGTCATCCTCCTCTTCCTCGTCCTCGTCCTCAGCTGGAAAAGGTACGAAAAGCAGCTCCAGCAGTGGCTATTCTTCCGCCAGTTCAGCTTCATCCTCAAGAACTCCTCACACACCCCCCTCTGCTTCCTCTACGTCCTCTTCCTCCTCCTCTTCTTCTGCCACTTCTGGTGCTCATCCTTCCAACTCCATTCCCTCTTCTAGCTCCAGCGCAGCCCCTTCCAGGCAGCAGCCACCCCCTCAGCCAGCTCCTCCTCCCCCAGCCCCTCAGCAGCAGCCTCCTTCCTCCTCCTCCTCCTCAGCACCCAAATCCTGCCTCTCAGGCTACGGTTCTCCTGTACCGCCAGTGAAGACCCCCACCGCTGCTCATACTGGTCAGACCCCACCCCAACAACAAACACAGTCATATTCCCCTAATCAGCCCCCTACTTCCCACCTGTCTCAGGCCTATGGAGGCTTCAGTTCTCCTCAAGCCCAAGACCTGAGCTCAGGTACTGCTGGGAAGGGATATGGGAGTTTAGGTGGACGAAGCCAGTCTTACTCCACTGATATATATGGAGCCGACTCTGCTTATGGATCACTTCCATCTTCACTGGGTGGAGCTGGAAGCCCATCACTAGGCTACGGAGCCCCAGGTCACTCCCCTGCTCTTTTAAGATCAAGTGGCTCATCAGGTAGTGGAGCATCAGGGGGAGGAAGCAGCACTGGCACAGGGAGTGGGAACTCTGGCTCAGGAGGAGGAGCAGGAAACAGTATGACCAATGAGAGAGGTGGAGGAGGTAGTGGCGGAGGGTCCTATCATATTCAAGACTCTAGCCCCTCCCCATCAGGCAACTCTGGCATCGTCCGTCCAGGGTTGCACTCCCCAGTGCCCACCTGCCCCACACAATCTCCAGGAGGTGCAGGCTCTAATAAATACATTTCCTCAGTTCTCTCCCCCACCTACCTGGCCTCCCCACAAGGCTACCCGGACACCAGAGGCCCGAACTCCCAACCTCAGTCCTATCATTCCTCCTCTTCTAAAACAAAGGCAGACACTTCTATGCTCGGGGTGGGCTCACAGAGATCCCAAGAGGAAGTAGACGATGACGATGAGTTCTTGATACAGCACTTGCTGCAAGCCCAAGCAAGTCCCACTCCCCAGTCTGCTCATCACCATTCTCAACAGTCATCCCAACAGGCATCTCAACAAACTCAGTCTCAGCCCCAGCCAGTGCCCCCAACTACTGATTCAGGCAAAGGGCTAAGCTATGACATGGGTAAGACCTCTGAGGAGAGGTACCACCCCCAGAGTGTCATACGTACCCACAGTGCTACGTCCACGGCCGGAAATGCGGGATCTGGGGGGGCAATATCAGGGCTGGACAGCCAGTTGGAGATGTCACTGAAGAAACAACAGCAGCAACACCAACAACATCACCATCAACAACAACAGCAGCAGAGGAACGAGAGGTCTGTTGGAAGCAGCAGGAGCACTGGAGGGAGGGGAAGTGCTGAACAAGTGCACTCCCATCTCCATCACCATGACAACCTAGGCTCTGTAGTCCACTATGGGCGGGGTGACCCGTACTCCCAACACCCCCTTGCCCCCCAACACTCCTCACATAGTCAACATGTGACTTCTCACTCACAGATGCCGTCCCACCCCCAAATGGAGCTCCAAAAGAAGTCCCAGGAGCGAGCTGACATCCCGTATCCTCGGAAAACACCGGAAGTCCAGCAGCAGCATTCCCAGTCTCAAGCCGCAGCCTCCCTCATGGACTCTCCCACCGATCAGTCCCGTCAGCCGCCACACCTGCTCCAGTCGGTGCTGTCCCACACCACCCGCAACAAGCTGGAGCCTCATCAACAGCACCACAAAATGGACTCTCACCGGCAGCACCCGCAGCACCACAAAATGGACTCCCACCAATCACATCCGCAACACCCAAAAATGGACTCCCTCCCTCCACATCAGCAGCACCATAAAATGGACTCTCATGCCCAACAGCAGCACTCTATTAGCCAACAGCAAGCTGCAATGGAAAGCGCTGGTGGGAGACTTGGCGCAAGTAAACATCAAGCTCAGTCTCAGTCTCAAACCACCCAGCTCCAGCTCCAACTCCAGTCCCAGGCTTTGGAGGTGGCTGCGGCTCACTACAACCACGGGCCCCCTTCTCATCAGCACGAGCAGAGTCAGGTGAAACAGAGCACAGGTGTCTCTTCCTTGGACATGCTGGAGCGCTCCCTCTCTCAGACGTCCAGCGCAGACGCGGCTGAAGACCGACGCGGTGGACCCGGCAGCGGCGGGAGGAGCGGAGGGAGCAGCGAGCGACACAGGCAGCAGGAGCAGCACCCGTCCCACCACCACTCGCAGCAACACTCAGCCTCAGAACTCCACTCCTTCCTGTCCGAGCCTGACATGAACTTATCTGCCCCGTCTCACATGCACCACCTCTCACAGCACCACTCTCAGCATCAACAAACCCACCCGCATCACCCTCACTCCCAACCCCCACTCCCTCACCACATATCCGCACCCTCTGCCTCGGCCCACTCCCAGTCTCAGTCTGACCCACAGCAGCCGCACTCATCCCAGCTCACCCCTCAGCAGAGCCAGCTGGACCAGCAGCGCTCGGAGCAACACCCGTTTGACACAGTCAGCCCGGGGGAGAAAGCAGACCAGAACCAACAAAGTAACCGCTTTGTGCCCCTAACTTCTATCTGCTTCCCAGATTCTCTCCTCCAGGACGAGGACCGTTCCTTTTTTCCAGGAATGGAAGACATGTTTTGCACAGAGGACTACAAGTCAAGCTGTGCAGGGGGCGGAGGTCAAGGGCAGGGAGAGATGAATGACAGCCAACATGGTCAAGAGGGAATGGATTCCATGAAAGCTGGACAGAGTGCGGGTGGAGCAGGGGGCGGTGGTGGAGCGGGCTATGACATAATGGGTCACCATGGTGGAGATCAGGGTTATGACTCGTACTGTCATGGCATGGAAGAGCCCAGCAACAACACCATGACTCTGGATCTAGACTCCCTCAAAACCCATGAGCTCCCCTCCACTGTCAACACTGAGCAGCTTGGACTGATACAGTCCCAGGGCCCAGCTATGGGCATGGGCCCCAATAATGCGGGTCCCAACAATGTTGGAGCCAAAATGTCTGGTGGGCCTGGCGGAAGTAATGCAGGAAGTGGTTCTGGAGGCCTCCAGTCTCCCATTTTCTGCTCATCTCGTCCCAAGAAACTGCTCAAGTCCAGCTCTTTCCACCTGTTAAAGGAGCGCAGGGACCCCAACACACTGCCTAAGAAAAGTTACGCTCAAGAGTATGAGTTTGAAGATGATGAGGATAAAGCTGACCAGCCAGCTGACATCCGCTTAAACAGCCGGAGACTCCCGGACCTGTTACCAGACCTGGTGTCCAGTTGCAGAAAGGGAGGAGGAGGAGGCGGCTCTCTCAGCCCTTTAATGGGCGACATTGACTTCTATCACTCGTCTGGATACACATCTATGGGTTCACACTCTCTTATGCCTCAGGAAGGACCCAAGAAGAGAGGCCGGAAGCCCACTAGACCCAAGAGAGACGGTCCCCCTAGGCCAAGAGGCAGGCCTCGCATCCGCCCGATGCCTGAGCCGTTCACCCCGAGAGGGATGATGGGAGAGATGGGTGGTACAACAGTGGGAGGAGGATTCAGCGTGGAGGGACGAGGTAGAGGCAGGGGTCGTGGAAGCAGAGGTAGAGGAGGAAGGAGGGAAGACATGTACATGGAAATGAGTGGGAAGGAGCAGGACCAGATGCAGCACCAACACCTACAGCAGCAGCAGCAGCAGCAGCAGCTCCATCACCAGCCCCAACAGCAGCAACACGAACCTATTCCTCCTCTGAAGGTCAGTAGATTTCTGTCCAGAAAAGGTGTGCGGATTTTCAAATAAGTCAAGTCACAGATATAAGACGTGGTTCACATAGTTCTTTAACTAGTAAGAGTGAGAAATGTAAAGCAGATTTTGTGTTTTTTTTGTTGTATGTTGTGCATAGCTGCAATTGCTGTTTATTGCTTCATCACACTTCTTTCTCCTCACTCTGTTTTAACTGTTCTGTCATGTAAAAGCTAAAAATATGAAATGCATTACTTGAAATATTTCCATTTATCCTTTTTATTGTAGATTAAATTACCGATCGGAACCCTGTCCTCCTCCGATGCCTTGCTGAGGACAGACTCTTTGTCTGGCACGGATCCCGCTCTGTCTGACGGCTCTGTGGGCTCGGCTCCCTCACTTGGCCTGAGTCCTGGACCCCCCTGCAGCACAGAAAGCAACAGAAGTCAGGACAAGAACAAACAGAAAAGCCAGATGATGGGTGAAGGAGTGGATGATGAGGGGATGGAGGAAAGGGTAACAGCTACAGGATTGTATCCTAGCTTTGTTAAGTAGAGAATGCTCTAAGAATGCTCAAGATCAAATTGATTGGATTTATTTTAAGTTCATGGCTTGATAGTTGTGGTTTGTGTTTTTTCTCAGGGGGATGATAAGGACTCTGAGTCCAAGGCTGGCTTTGTTGCTTCATTCTTGGACTTCCTCAAGACGGGGAAGAGACCTCCAGGCTTGGACATCTCACCAGGAATGGAGCATGACAATGGTGAAACCTCACCATGTAAACCAGGGGGTCTGCGCCCACTGTCTCCTGCACCTCCTCCTCCACCACCGCCACCTCAATTTGGGGACGGTGAAGGGAACGGTGGTCTGGCTCTGGGCAACTGCCCCAGCCCCAAGCGCTTGGAAGATGAGCTAAAGCGGAACCTGGAGACCCTGCCCTCGTTCTCTTCTGATGAGGAAGACTCGGTGGGAAAGAACCAGGACCTCCAGAAGAGCATTTCCTCGGCCATTTCTGCTCTGTACGACACTCCTCAGCTCACCTCGAACATCCAGCCCCCCCTCTCTCCTCCCCAGCCTCAGGCTCAACCCAGCCAGGGCCCTCTCACTCCCACACTGCAGCCCCCCACGCTCAGCCCGCAGCCCACCATGCATACTCCCCACCACCAGCCCCACTCTGATGAGCCTGATGATCTCCAGCTAGAAGATGGAGACATGGAGGAGGAGAACAAGGAGGAGGAGATTGAGGAGGAAAGAAGCGTAAGAGGGGACGAAGACAATGATATGCCAGAGGAGATCGAACCACAGCTGGAAACGCTGGGTGCACCCAAGCTTGATGGTGAGTTGGATCTTTATTCTTTCCATAGCCCTTTTTCTATTACATCAATTATTTTTATAAAGCTCAGATTAGGAAAATTATTATAATTACTATAAGTTATGTTAGTAATAGTATATAAGTTGTATTTTAGTTAAATTCATTATATATTTATATAAAAAATAATTTAATCAATTTTTGTGACATGGTGGTAAATTGATCTGTAGAGTGACCTTTACTTCCTCTTTCCCTCCAGTGCCGCTGCCCGAGCTCCCTCCAGAGCCAGCGACTCCCGAACCTCCCTCTGTCCCCCCATCTCCCTCGTCATCCTCCTCTCCTTCTCACTCCCCCCTCCCTCCCCTCTCACTCCCCTCACCCCCGCCTCCAGCAGAAGAACAAGAGGAGCTCTCCCAGCCTCCGAGCCCCATCGCTCCTTCATCCCCATTCCCATCACCTCCCGCACTCACTCCTCTCCCTCAGCCTGCCACTCCTCCTCCTGCGACATCACCTTCGCCTCCTTCCCCTCCTCCTCCCACTTCCCCTCCTCCTCCTGCTTCCGAGCCTCCTACTCAGAAGGAGTCTCCTATGCCTTCTCCGGAGTCCCCCGCCTCTCCCGAAGAGCCCCCACCTCCCAAAACCACCTCGCTGCATCTTGCCCAGAAGCAAGAAGATGCTGCCATTGTTGGAGAGAGTGAGGAGGATGAGAGCGAAAGCGGAGGGGAGGGCATCTTCAGAGAAAGGGACGAGTTTGTGGTGCGAGTGGAAGACATCCGGACTCTCAAGGTATTTGTGTTTTTTGTGTGTATAATATTAAGGGAAAATCATCAGGGAAAATCCTGTTTTGCTCTTTTTAACAAATAAAATGTGTTGAGATGTTACAGTGACATGTTGTACTCAGTTGTGTGTCATGTGTTTCTTCACAGCTGGCTCTGCAGACAGGCCGTGAGCCTCCACCCATCTGGAGGGTGCAGAAAGCCCTGCTGCAGAAGTTCAGTCCAGAGATTAAAGATGGGCAGAGGCAGTTCTGCGCCACAAGCAACGTGAGTTCACTGCTACATCCTAGAATATGATTAAGGTTCTATAGTGTATATATGGTGAAATGTACATAGTGTGTGCATATAAATGGATGCCTACATACCAAATGTGTCACTTCATCATGTTAAATGTATGTAATTTGTTTTTCTGTCAGTATCTTGGCTACTTCGGAGATGCCAAGAGGAGATACCAGCGAATCTATGTCAAGTTTTTGGAGAATGTCAATAAGAAGGACTACGTCAGAGTCTGCTCTCGGAGACCTTGGCGCAGAGCCGCACCTGCTCTCAGGTACCAGTGTTTACAATATGGAAACCTCTATTTATATAAAATAAATTCTCGATAGATTAAGCTGGATTAAAATCACCTTGACTCTGAGGCTTGTAGCTGAGCACCTGATGCCAGGCTTAGGTTTGAAGGGGTGGTCCAAGAAGTTCCAAAAGATAATATGGAGCAATCATCATGTGAGCTAAGATGGGGCTGGGAGCCTATCTATGGAAATCCGCTTTTTTCTCACAAGCAATTTTGTTCTTAGCCAAGACCAAAGGATAAGTCGATTGATACAGATCTCACCTGTGGGAATGAACTGTTGTGACATAGTGAATTATTTTGCTATTATACCTGACTAAAATAAGATTCCTCCTGCCTTTCTGTAAATCAATTCCTACATGTGCAGCAGACGCCAGTCCCTCCCGAGAATGGCCTCCCCTCCCGCGTCCCAGGCGCCACCAAAAGTAGCGGAGAAAGAGGAGAGAGTGGCTCCACCAGTCCAACGCGAACAGAGAGAGAAAACGAGAACAGCGACCACAACAACGGCAAAAGAACAACGGGAGAAGAAGGAGGCTCCATCTGTCGTGCCTAAAGCCAAGGAGAGAGAGAGAGAGAAAGAGAGGGAGAAAGAAAAAGAGAAGGAGCATGAGAAGGAGCGTGAGAGAGAGAAGGAGAAGCGAGTGCAGCCGCAGCAGGACAAAGTAGAGAAACGGGCTGCAGCAGCAGAACGAGGTCGAGCGAAGGAGGAGAAGAAAGCGGTGGAGAGGAAAGAGAAGGAAAAGGCTGAGCGCCCGCTCAAGTCCAAGCCGGCCAAAGTGAAGGCCGAGCCACCGCCCAAAAAGAGGAAGAAGTGGCTGAAGGAAGTACCTTCATCATCAGACTCGGACTCATCAGATGAGGCAGCTAGTGAGAATGAAAGTGAGCTGCCATTTTGATTCTTTGTGCTTGCAGTTTGAGGTTAGAAGAGTTTATATCCCTTTTGAGGCCGTAATAATGAAGCTGCTTCTCTTCCACTCAGTGCCAGTGAAAGGCGGAGTGAACAACCGTGCCATGAGGGAGATGTTCAGGAGCTACGTGGAGATGCTGGTCAGCACGGCCCTGGACCCCGACATGATCCAAGCTCTGGAAGACACAGATGGTGAGAAATCAGCTTAGTTTCGCTTCAAACTGGCTTTTATAAATCTAGTGAAATGTAGATTGTGAAGTTCAGGCTTTAATTGTGTAGGAACATATCTAATCTAACCAGACCTCCCTTTTTAATGCCATATTTTTCACAGCTTAAATGTCGGCAACCAAACAATGGCATTGACGCATTTTAAAATTCTGCAATAAATATCACAGCACCTGCCAGGTTTTAGATGAAGCCATCCAGCTGAACAACCTGCTCTTATGACAGCTGGGGATTTGTAAGCAAGTTGTGTAGCGCCCATATTCAAATGAATCTTTTAATGGGTTTTTAAGAAATCCAAATAAACAGGAAGTGACAGGTTTGACGGAAAGCTCCCGGAATCCTGAAAAATTTGCACCCAGAAAGAGCCTCTTTGATTCGGCCCTGTCGTATTATAATGATTGGCAGCAGCATGAATGATTGCTAATGAAACTTCCTCTGTGTTGATTGGCCACCAGACGAGCTGTACCTCCCACCGATGAGGAAGATTGACAGCATCCTCATCGAACAGAAAAGGAGGCTGCTGAGGAGAGTCAGCATGAACTCTCAGCACCAGGTGATCTGTCCTGAATCTCTCTCTCTCTCTGTCGCTCTCTCTTTCTTTCTCTCATGGCTGAATATTCTCTGCATATTTATTTAACAATACTGTGCTCCTTTCATTTAAATTGGCATATTTTCTGTTCTGTAAAATATGCTGATATTTGTGTCATTTCTCAAGTAAAAACGTCAAACATTTTGGTAGAATTGGGTGCCTTTTTCATTGTAAATATACCGTGGTCTCTACTAACTAGACTATACTAAAGCTATAGCAAGTGATAATAACAGATCATCAATAAATGTATTGCTAGTTAAAATAATCACTGCACTCAAGCTGAAATACAAAATGAAGGACGTTTTGTTTCCAAGTCATCTCTTCTCCCTGTGACTGAGTGTTATTCTGTGTCCCCTCCCTCAACAGGAAGTCGTGCATGCTTACCCCCAGATCATTGTAGACCCCCTGGACTCAGGTGTGGTGAGGGTGCGGCTGAGCGGGGACGGATACAACCGCAAGACCCTCAACAGAGTCAAGAAGACCCTGCCTAAACCACAGGTATGCTTCTGTGTGGGTGCTTACTCAGTGATGAGTCATCTGGACCTTTTGTATGTATTTAACAGCATCTTTATTCAAATTGATGGTCCCTTTATTCACATTTGACTTGTTGAGCTCTCAAACATTAACGGGCTCATCTTAGGACATTTTTAGCCTATGGCCAAGTGATTGTTCCTGGATTCTGGGTGAGATAATTGAAGCACTTGAGGATCGTGATGTTGGCTTCCTGAGGAGCAGAAAAAATAGACACTGAAACCCCGGCCTCAACAAAAATAACCACTGCTGTTAAAAGCAATAACAGTGGATTGTGTGTGACAGATGGATCGCTGATGAGTGAGAGAATAAAACAGTTTGAGCTTCCCCTCAAGCACCTGCTGCAAGTTTCTGAACCGGCTCCGCTTTTCCTCTTTCTCACACAGACTTGCACAGTTAATATCGACGCTTAGCTCTAAGATTGTTTTTTTTTATTGATGCTGGTATAATCTGACAATTCTAAATCTGACTTCTTTCTTTTAGGACCTTAAACTGTCATCCGAGTCGTATCGGATCTACAGTCTCTACCACTCCCTTCATCACTATAAATACCACACCTTCTTACAGTGCAAGAAAGAGGTAAGAAAGCGTGTCCCCAGGATCAGTATATACTTTAGTCACGCTTGAAAAGTTTAGTTTTTTTGTCGCTTGAGGTTGTAGATACTCATCAAATACAGTCCACAAACCTCATTAGACACAGAACCAGCTCATATATGTTTTCTTTTTCTGCAAGAGACCCTAGTTTGAGTCTGAGCATCACAATTGTCTGTGTTTCCGTCCCACTTTTCCAGACCAACACCATTGAGCAGGCAGCTGAGGACCCAGGCCAAGAGGAAGTGGTGCAGCAGTGCATGGCCAACCAGAGCTGGCTGGACACCCTCTTCGGCTCCTTCATCGAGCTGCTCACGCTCAGCACCAAAGCCTGAGCCAACTGCAGCGAGACGCAGAGAATTCGTTAAAGCGAACGGATTAAAAAAAAAATTGAGAAGAAAATCCAAACACGGACAGAGATGGATCCTACTGTACAGCCCCCCCACCCTCTTCAAATCTCTAATATCTGAGGATGAATTTTTAAGGCCCTTGACGAACAAAAGCGGGTCTGTTCATGTGACCTCAGACACTGGCCTCTTTTCTTTTTCTTGTTGTTGATAAATGACTTTAAGAAATATCTTACTTTGTGAGAAGGGGGACCCCGCCAGACACGGGGCCGCTGGTGGGTCAAGAGGGAATTGACGGTTGTTGAAATGGGAGCGACGCGAGGTGGACAAAGGACTAAACGTGGATGAGCCGCAATTGCCAAGTCAACGGAGGAGCCACTGACATCTTGTTAACTGTGTGTCATAAAGACAATAGTTCAAAGAGAAACTATTACCGCTTAGTTTTTACATAAATTATTTTTTTGAAAAGACTAACATTCACTGTTGGCTTTTGAAAAGAGTGGAAGAGGGTGAGAATGCTTTTTAACCTGCGTGTCGAGCGTGCCGTGAGCAAACGTGAACATGGACTCGTCTGAGGATAGAAACATGAAATGTGTTAACCAACACCCTCCCTCTCATCTCGTGTTATGCCACGGGCAGCACCAGACCGCTGTGTGATAATATATAAACACATTTTTATTATTTATATGAGGAGGTTTTTAACTTAAACTCTCACAAGCGCTGGGTCTGCTGCCCGGACATTTTAAATAACTTTTCTTTTTTTATTTTCCACAGGTTCAGTGTACAATCGGCAACCCACATATCCAAGTCGTCTTCCCCTCTATACAAAAAGAACAGACGTAGAGACAGAAATATTGTATAAAATACAGTGGGTGTAAAATAACAAAAACAAAGGAAGAAAAGAAAAAAAAAAGAAGGGAATGGGAAATTCTATTTGAAACGTAACATTGTCGTTCTTCAGTTCAATCATCAGTCATGCAGGTGCAAAGAAAAAGAAGTAAACTATCCATTTCCCATGTGGGAAGAAGGAGTATAAATAAGTAATATTTAAAGAGGAAATAGTCATTTCATTTTTATCATTTTGATGTTTGTGCATACTATGACTTATTTTGAAAACAATCTAATTTTCCATAAAAAAGGAAAAAAAAGGCGTGTAAATATTGTACAGTTCTTGATGAAATTCTTTGTCCTTCTGTACATTAACTCTCCTGTATTTGAGAAACAAATAAAATCTGCAAAGAACAAATGCTGCTTGATTCCCCGACTCTTCTATACTACTTATTCAAAAGGTTGTTTTTAAGAGGCTTCCACACGTTTCTCACGTAGTGAAACATGATTGACAGCTGAGATTGACTCACGATTGGTCGAGCAGGTAATCGTTGGGACATCGACAACCGGCTCAATCCCTTGATTGCTACTGGGCAGACTCTGGCTCCACATGACATAATCTGTACAAGATGGCAGCATTCATTCTGGGGACATTTTGGCTCCATTTCTGGATAGTGGGAGGAAGTGGAGACACATCATCCATCTTTATGAACAGTTTGTGGTCCAGTCTAATGCATGGAAATGTTTTTTACATTGTTGTTGGTGTAGGAGAAAGGTTTCATTGTGCTAACCACAAATCTCAGACAAGCACCCATTAGTATGATTTATGAAATCACAGATTTGGTTCAATACACAACTCAACACAAGTAAAATGTGGAAATTTAAGCAAAGTAACACTGACCATGAATTTAAATCAATTTTAAACAAGACAAATTGTTATTTTTCTTTAAAAACAAAACAAATTAACCAATATGAGAGACTATTGGGGCCATAATGACGTTTTTTTTTTAATGAGATTTCGAAAATGTCATACGATGAGAAATAGGTCTTGATTAAATGAGAAAAGTCATAACATTATGAAAATAAAAATTATTATTATCAATTGTAAATGCCTGATGTCCTCACAAGTATAGCGATATAAACGCGTGTGTTTGGCCCCACCTAGCGGTCTCTGCTGACGTCACAACTGGAAAACGAAACTGAAAGAGTCGGAGTTTCCCGTGAAGCGGCGGATGCGTGTGTGTGTGTTTTTCTTTCAGCAGCTTCCAGCAGCTCAAGAGTGTTTCACATCTACTTCGACTCCATCACAAACCTCCAGCCGCTGTCCTGCATCACAAGTCCGGCTCCTGACCCCAGAGAAACCCGGGTACCTGAACTCAACACTGCACACCGAACCAGGCAGTAACCTCAGGTGAGAAACTACAGGTGAGGACAGCTACTGTACTTTACTGTTTGTGAATGTGTCCTTTTCAACAAGGAACAAATAGTCCTACAATCAACAGTGAAGACCAAACATTATAAAAGTCTGATGCAGCACTAATGTGGATATTGGCCTCTTTAGAATGAGTATTTCTACCTTATATGCCTTTTTTACTTTACTTTACTAGTACTTTTTTCAGACCGTATTAACTCATATCAGAGTTTTTAGTTTTGAATCTCAGGCCTCATATTGTCCTGCTTCCTCTTTCCTGATATTCAGAGATTCAGAAATCCCAGCTGTACCAAGAGTTCTGCAGAAATTCGACTATTCTATCTTTGATCATTTAATGATAACTACTGCGTAAAGTTATCTTTCCTTCTAATAATAACGATGATATTTGCTTGTAATGGTAACTCATTTATATTATTTCTATCGTACGGTTATTTAATCTCCGCCACTGTGAAATTATTGTTGCTACTGCTGTTTCCCTGCTCCCAGTCATTTTTAATGTTGTATAGTAATGTCAGTTCAAAAGAAACAAAAATATAAATAATATTTAAAAATTCACATTTGCATAAATCCTAAATAAGTTTTAATTGTCATTCTCAAATGTAATCATTATTTAAAATCTAAATCAACAGTTTATTCAAATTTTCAATCTTTAAGTAGCAATTACTATTATTTAGACACCTTTAATGATACTAATGTGATACCAATGATAATTCTTTTCTGTATGAATTGAGTTGAAAAATTAGTAAATAGCCCCCTCTGCAGGTGAAACGTGTCTTTCTAGATGGATAAGAAAATTATAATGAGTATAAACACAAAAACTATAGATATGTAAATAAGATTATTAAACTATTAAACTATTTTTGTTATTATTATTATTCAGTCTTTAAAAAGCCTCTATTGTTTTCAACTTAAAAGACTAGAATGTTGATTTTGATGAACACTTGAGTTTCAATAGATAATATCACCTGAATATCATAAAACCAAACCAAAATCCGTGGCTACAATTCAATGGATTAAATTCTCTCTGTTTTCTCAGTTCGACTTGCTCCTTCAGAAATGTCCCAACAGAAGCCGCTGCTCATCCCGTGGCTGCAGACGCAGATCGACAGCGGCAGCTATCCTGGTGTCCAGTGGACGAACCCGGAACAGACAGAGTTCTCCGTCCCCTGGAAACACAAGCTGAGACAGGACTCCTCCGACAGTGACGTGCTCATCTTTAAGGTAACGCTAGGACAGGAATCACACAAGAGATTGATGCACCACGTTTTAAAGTTGTCCATCATGTAGTCAACCTCTCTTTGTTCATATAGTTCAACTCCTTCTACCTCTCACTTCCCTTTAGGCCTGGGCTGAGGTGAGCGGTAATGGCAAGGCTAACGGAGACGCCTCAGTCTGGAAGAGGAACTTCCGCAGCGCCCTGCGATCAAAAGGCTTTAAAATGGTCGGCGACAGCAAGAATGAAACCGCCAACCCTCACAAAGTGTTTCACTGGCCCAACGAGTCAGCGGCAGGAGGTGAGGACCCACCAGGGCGTCCGTAGACAATCACCATTTGGTCTTTTATTGTAGTGGATAACAGGCAAGTTGAAGAGGTCTTTATCCTGTGATGCACTGTACAAAAAATGACCTACTAACAGAATAACTGAATCAAACGTTTACATGACAATGTACCGATCCGATACCATATCTTTAGTTTCAACCAGTTTTATTTCCCCAGAAATCATTTCTCATTTGCTGCTCCATACCAGCGTTTTCACTGTACTGCCACTGTCAAGTTCTGTTTATGGAGCAATGAAGAAGAAGAGATCTCCGGTAGACTAACATCAGCAATTTGTTAAAGGTGTGAGTCCAGTTTGGGTTACTGTAAAGAAAAAATGTCCGCCTCCGTAGAGAGGACCTGCTCCCGATGTAAATATAAAGTATTTAAATATAAAGAGCCCATTCTAGAGTCAAGAAAACAACAACTCCTACAATTTAGATGAAAAACTCTCGTGTAAACATCACTTGGGTTATTTTTATATTCAATTTCTGCCAATAGATCCCTGTCACCAACATATTACACACCGATCCTTTAAAGGAAGTTATTGTTGTTTATTCCTATTTAGTTTTGTTCTTTTTCTGTAACGACCGCCAAACCAAAATTGTATTGCATGTATTTGTATTTGTACCACTTGCATACAGGGCTGGTAGCATCCAGCTGCTAAAATGCATAATATAAGTTGTTGTTTTTTTTGTTAAACACTGTGGTATCGGTTCAGTATTCGTAAGAGAGAAATGGTATCAGAACAACTCTGTTCTCTTGTGTTGTCCACACTCTGTTCACATCAGTGGGATCATAACACCAAAGCTGTCTTTTAGAGGAGAATAAAAAGATAGTAAGTGTATTTCTTTGCTTTCACCCTCAAAGCTTCTTCCAAGTCTTCGCCTGGAGCCCTCGTCAAAGAGGACTCTGCTCTGCTTGAGGAGTGCGGCTTCCCTACACAGGAGGTAAGTGCCTCTGTTCGGGGGGGTTGACTTGGGATCTATGCAGATGCCTCGTAAATGATGTGCAATGATGCAACTACATCAGAACTCATTCAGATGCGTGTGTGTGATTAGAGCCAGGACATCTCGTGCTTTGAAGACTGCCTCTACCTTGCGGAGGACACTGTGTTTACAGGTAAAGGAGTACTATTTTGTAATTTGCATGATTTGTGTATTTTATATGTGCAATCTCTGTTTAGATGTTTCTGAATGAATCAATGTTTCCAGGAGAGACCACCATCAACCAGGATATTCTGCAGGAATGTCTGAAGGGACTGAGCCTTGGTCCTGAGACAGGTACACTCCTCATTTCCTCCTCGCTTCTGCAGTACGCGCAGGAAACCGAAGAGTAACACAAGGTACTTTCCCTCGAAAACCTTTTTTTTTTATTATGCTCTCCAACTTTTCTACAGAGGGAATCACAGGCTTTGAGCCTGTTCCCGAGCAACAGCAGCTGCAGGATCAGGTGGTGATTGGTGGATACGCGTTGCCTGGGCAACAGCAGTATCCAGTAACGTTTGAGGGTGCGGGCAGTGAAACTGGGTTGCCTGAGCAACCGGCACATCCAGCGGGGGGAGCTGTAGGAGGGGCCTGTGATGGGCAGCTGGCAGAGCAGTTCCTACACACCATGAACCAGACCAACAACGGAGATCATTTCAGTGAGTTGACAGACGGCGCTGTGCAAATGAAACGTGGGGTTCGCACAATCACTCAAACATCTCCTCCTATAATAGTATTGGACATGAATATCCATTAGAATGACATTCATAAACTACATGGCCTGGTGTGGTGGCCATTTCTTTAACCGGCTCTCATGCACATCTCCTCTTCCTGTAACCTCAGAGACTAGCTTCAGGGTGTCGGTGTTCTACAGAGGACTGAAGGTGATGGAGCACGAGGTCCAGAATGAAGCTGGGATCAGCTTAGTCTACAGGTAACATCAGAGTAATGATTTCCTCAAACATATCAGACAGATGCTCCATATCAACACTTAAACCTTAAATTGATTCAGAGAAACGTTAATACATTTTGGGAATTCTCCTTTCTGTATGGTAGCTAGCTTAGCACAAAGACTGGAAACAGGGGGAAACAGCTAGCCTGCCTCTGCTCAAAGGCAAACGAATTCCCCTTCCAGCACCTGGGATGCCTAGAAGCTAACCTGTTATATTGTACATACAGATGGACGATGTATCTCCACCTCCTCCCACTATCCAGAAATGTAGCCAAATAACCTGTATCCGTACATGGCTGCCATCTTGTGTATCTGGAGCCAATCGGGAGAGGCAGCCACATTATCAAAATCCCACCAATACACCCATTTGACCAAGCATCTACTGTATGAGAACATTTTATTTGACATGTTTTTAGTTTGGTGCTTGTCCCAGGAGTGGTTTGGTTTACGACCTATTCCGCAGCCAGCCACTAGGTGGCAATCAAGATGCTTTGGATTCACTTTTGTCAGTCTAAGCGGTTTCCTTCTCCTGTTTACAATATTAATGCTGCTATAAGCTAATAACTTGTTCTGGCTGTAGATTCATATTTACCTCACAGACATGATGCCAATAAAGCAAATAAGCGTATTCCCTCAAAATGTCGAATTATTGATTCACTGATTATATGATCTGCTGTTCAAATACTCAATAACCATATGAATACATGTTGTCATCACATCAGCCCTCAATTCGTGGGACCAGTTTTGGACAACGAATCCGGCCTGACCAGGGTCTTCCTGCCGAGTCCCGGAGCCATGTCGGATCAAACTCAAGCCAAACTGACCCAACGCATCCTGGACAAGCTGGGCGGCGGCCTGGATGTGGGCGTGTCCGGCCATGTGGTCTACGGCCAGCGACGGGGGGAAATCAAAGCGTTTTGGAGCTTCTCCAGGTTTGATCGCAACCAACCGCCTCAGGAGATCTCTAAACTGCAGCCGCAGCCGCTCTACATGTTCAAGGACTTTCTGCGAGGTGGGTGAAAGGACACATGATGCAGCTTCGTAGCACACCCACGAATAAATGTCGGCTTGACACAGTGGGCTGGTCTGATCCCTCTAGGAATTATGGAGTTCATCAATGGGAGAGACTCCCCCCCCTGCTCCCTGTTCTTCTGCCTCGGGGAGAAGTGGCCTGACCCAGACAACAGGCCTTGGGAGAAGAAACTCATCACAGTGGAGGTTAGGAAACCTTTGAATTATTCACACACTCTCACAGACCTTAAAGCAGAATCTCGGTGTGGTAGATTTCCTTTTTTCTTTTGCTTCACGTACCTCCATCAAATTTCATGAGTGATCAAACCCCCCAAATAGTCCACTCAAGGGAGCTGTAGTTAACAGCAACCTCTCAAAAGGCAATTATGTCTCGGTATTGATTAATAGCACAGAGAGAACAAAAGCCTGAATACCAGCGGTGACAGCTGATCCCTCAGGTGGTACAGTGTTTTCTGCTATGCATGCAGAGAAATGAAAAAAAAAGTTAAAGAAACCAGCCCGACACGTCTCATTGCCCGAGCTCACGCCGACTCCTTACGTCACGCTTCACATTCGGGCACCTCCTTTGTCATTCTTGTCATCTGATTTCTGCCCCCCCCCCTCCTCTTCGCCCGCCCCTTTCTCAGGTGGTGCTGACTTCTATAGAGCTGCTGAAGAAAATCGCCGTCGATGGTGGCGCCTCCTCCCTGCAGTCTGTGGAGCTGCAGTTGTCCCTGGAAGAGATGATGGAGCTGTGCTGACGTACTTCGTGATGCTTGAAGAATGGGATTGTTCGCCCCTTGTTCTCATGTCATCCTGCACTCTGAAACCAACGTCTCAGAAAGCCAGGGGATCGGATCAGGTGCTCACAATAATGGTGTTTACGGTCAATACACAGACGATTTCAAGCAAATATATTGAAGGGGAATATATTTGTAGCTAATTTAATCTTATATACATTTTGATTCTGTCATATATAATATAATGAGACGATGATCAGGATGGATTTCACAGGGGTCTCTGTTTATCTTCGATATTATTGAGTCCAGCTTTTTTCTTCTTAACAATAACATTTCCAACTTGTTGAAAGAGAATAGGCCAAAGAAAGGAGATCTGTCAATCAACTGCAGACGTTAACAGTAACTCATGCTGCTCCGGCAAATCATGTGTTTGTGCTGAGATAAGTGCAATCCTGCTTAATTTTGTGCTGTTGGGCCCAACTGCAAATTTTTTCTCTCTCAAGTGATTTGATTTCATTGAAATGTGAAATGATCATTTGGTAATTTGTTTACATTGTTCATGCAAATGTTACAGAATAAAAGCAGTTAAAAATGAAATGAATCCTCATATATTTACTGAAATAAACCACAAACGCACAGAAAGAAAGGTTTCAGTCGCAGTTATCGACAACACAGATGTGATCAGAACATCTGGAATCAGACTCAGGACTTATTTATGTGTCTCAGCTCATCTGACTGAAGCAACACTATAAAGAAGCCTGAATAAAACTTAACTTTAAAACATTTATCTCACAAAATGCCACAACAAAGAGTAAGATTTCAAGACTTTATTAAAATATTATACATTTTCATCATGTTATCATGACCTACTGTCAATTCAGAATGCAATTCTTGACTCAAACCACCGTGACCTTAAAACGGTTCTATATTCTTCTTCTTATTAACTCAAATAAATAAAATCACAAATAGATTTTTACATAATTTCTTGAGTGCCGTTCCCTAAACCCTTTACTTTCATATCAAATTGAAGAAACGGAATATTTACCGAAAATAATTAGATTAAGGGAATTTGACATGTTTCAGTTTTTCTTTTCTTCCTCTGCCTCTCCGTCATTCTCTGACTCAGACCTCATCTCCTCACCGAGCGAATTCTCCCTGAGGCCCGACAGTGGGACCAGCTTCCCCTCCGAGTCCACTCCCATTGTCTGGATGATGTTACTTCTGCAAAACACCAGGCGGAAAAAGAACTCAGAATTTTACCATTGTCGAAAATACCGTTTTGTGTTTCTCCTTTAACTTTAACAAAATAAATAGGTTAATTGAAATAAAAAGGAAGAAAACAGGTTGATTCCTATGAATATATCTAATTTCTCTTATTTCCTCCCTTTGTTGGTTTGTATTTATTACGTTTTAAGTTCTCCTGTTTCCCAAGTCAAAGTCTTGTGTGGTTTCACTGACCTGGACAGCTTGTTGAAGAGCATCATCAGGGTCTTGGCCTCCTCCTCCTTCTCCTCCTCCGTCATGCCCTCCATGGGGTCCGAATGCTCCACCTCCACCCGGCCCGTCACAGGGTTGATGCGATCTTTGACCTGCCGGTACTCCTCGGTGTCAGAGTCGGAGTCGCTGGAATAGCGGCCGGCAGAGCTGGACATTCCGCGCCCCTGGCCGCACAGCAGACCCCTGGTGGCCAGCAGGCCCGCTGCGTTGCCGTAACCTGTGTACTTGACAAAACGCCTCACTGGAGCAGGAGGAAGAAGAAAAGGAAGAAGAAGAGGGGGATAGGGGATGACGGAGGAGAACACAAAAATGTAACTATTTTTTTATCTTTATGCCCAAACATGTCAGTTTAATGTCTCTCATTTATGCGGAGGAGGTGATCAGGTCTCGTTTTACCGTTTTCCTTGCAGAGGACGAAGAGGAGGTCGGCAGCACAGTGTTTGACGTCTGTATCCAGGTGAGTCATGAGACGGATCAGACGATTCCTCACCGTGGAGCCTTCCTCTGGCCGGTGTGATACGTCCGTCAGAGGAGGCAGGATCTAATGATCGAGATCAATTATAATTCCAGTTGTTTCGAATATTTGAAAAAAATTATAAATACTGGGTTCCGATATTATCAAAATGTTGTGAGGAGGGAAATGGGCAGTTTAAGGGGAGGCTATTACATGTTTCCTGATGTAGTGGCGTGTTTCCCTGTGGGCCCTGCAGCTCTCTGTCAGCAGATTGAGGATCGGTGTCAGCTTCTCTTTGATTTTATCACCCTGAGGACCAAACAAGTTACAATTTTAAACTTTAAAACTCAAAATCAAAAATCAAATTCAAAAGTGGCCAAACATCTTAGCCCCTCTCTCTTTAAAACCTTATCCCTAACCGACTCGAGGCGTCTCTCCATGAAAGTCAGCAGGATATGCACACAGTCCATGTTGACCCCCGGGCACTGCTCCGAGTCCGGATCCTGAGGAACCACCAGCAACACGTCGAGACACTGGAGGGGCAGCGCTGACAACAGGTTCACTGTGTGACTGTGGCAGTGAGAGAGAAATTAAAACGCTGTATTATTAAATACTGGTAAACACAAAACTATAGTAACTTGTAATATTACTGCTAACATACACTGATTATATCCACCAGGGAGTGTGTCTTCAGCCAGGTCTGTTAGTCTGGTTGTAAGAAAGATTACAAAAACTACTGGATGGATTACCACTGAACGTGATGGAAGGATGTGATTAGAAACAGGAGAGAGCCCATTTATTTTGGCTGCAAATCCAGATCAGATCCTGGAAGGTTTTTATCATTTTCCTTTAACATTGTGAGATTCCTTTAACATTGTGGAAGATATTTATGAAACTGATATTTGATACTGAACACTGATATGTGTGGAAATTGGTGCAGCTTGATTTCTTTCAGGGAACTATTGGGCCTTGGCTGAGGTTTGCGATCTTCTCTCTACTTCTTTTTAAACTGAAATAAAGTTAAATAAAAACTATAAATATGAGATAATATGAATGGCATGAGTGATAAAGTTAAATTCATTGTTATTATTTAATTCCCTTCTGTCCTTCCTCTTGGTTCTCACCAGGGGCGTTTCTAGGTTTCTGAAAGATCCGGGGCTTAGCCCAGGGCCAAAACGTAGCTGCGCATGCAATTTTTGAAAATAATAACAAATAACAAAATAAACAATGTATGCAGTTTATTAATACCAATGGTAAAAATATAGATTTTCACAAACTTCCCTGCGTCTTAACAAAAAAGTGCCTCATTCATAAGCACCAACATTAAACATTTCGATAATAAATGAGTCACAGTCATATATGTATTCTTCACATATTTGTATTAGTTTCACAATAGTAAACAATGTCTGAAAAAGTATACAATGCAGAAATGCAGAAAGATAAGATGTTTAAAAGGCAAGAGCCTTTTAAACATCTTATCTTTCTGTAGTCATGCGTTTGTCTTTGTTCATTTATTTTCTTCTACAGTATATC
This sequence comes from Limanda limanda, assembly GCF_963576545.1. NCBI lineage: Eukaryota > Metazoa > Chordata > Actinopteri > Pleuronectiformes > Pleuronectidae > Limanda > Limanda limanda. Next base: position 11,034,463 of record NC_083656.1, on the reverse strand, counting down.
TGTCTTTACTTTACACTTTCCATATTGTGTATACTTGTACATTTGTCTGTGTATTATTAACTGTTACTCTACATGTATTGTCTTTCTTTGTTCATTTCTTGTTTGTAGTGAACTTTTTATTTTCACTCGTTTCACTGTTTCTTGCTCCTTTCTTTGAGCACAAGTGGGTATCTCCTCGGTTTGACTTGGGCAAACCGGTCAATGACTTCACCATGGTCTAAGCCACAAAGCGCATCCTTCTCCACTGCCATAATAGCCAAATGATGTAGCCTCTCCTGGCCCATGGTTCTCCTCAGCCAGGTGTGGACAGTCTGGTCCATCACACTACTAGTCATTAACGTTAGCTAGCTAGAGCATTCTAGCTGCAGACAAAGTACATGATATACATTTGCATTCAATTATAACATTATATACATTTACCATAAGTAAGGTTTTCAAAACGTTTACAGACATTTTAATTACTGACATATAATAAAGACATTGTGAAATCTAGGGCTTGTGCTCACTACTCACCTGTTGTAAACAGTGAGAGACTGGCTGCTGAAGTGTACTGACGCACTTGTTGCTCTGTTCTCGTGCGGTAAATGAGGGGCGTTCAAGGACCGTCGGAAAGTCGATTTTTTTTCGATTTTTTTTTTTTTTTTTTTTTTTACCAAAAAATTAGATTCGGGGCTAATCAAATTAGATCCGGGGCTTTAGCCACCGAATAAAACAGCCTAGTGACGCCACTGGTTCTCACTCACCTCTGCAGCTCATCAGTGTCGTTTGACAGCGTACACTTCCTCATCAGGCAGAGACGCAGGATGGCCACCAGGTGTCGGTAAAGAGCCGCGTTATCCTGAGAAAGGAGAAAACAAAGAGTGCAGATTATTTCTCTCTTTAAGTGCAGTTGAAAAGGGGGGATGACACTGTAATAACTAACTAACTATGGTAAAGAGTTTATCTTATATCTTCATCAGAACATGTAGATTCCATGTATTTCATCAGAGAGAGGCAGGAGTGACTGTATAGAGTCTCTTTCCTCTTCCTCCTCCTACTTATTTCCATCACACCTGACAGGTTTATCACAGCCCTCTTGTGCACTGACCTCGCTGGGCTCCTGTCTGTGGCTGCTGTAGGTGATGTTAAAGAGGATTTTCAGTATCTCTATGACACGCTGGGAGGCTTCCAGGGAGATTGGATTTGCCACCGGCTGCAGCACACACTCGTACTGCTCCTTCCACTGCACCTCCAGGCCGCTCTCCAGGGCCGCTATGAGGACAGGCACCCCGCCCTCCTGGAGGAGTCAAACAAAGATGAGTGTGAGAGCAGGACGAGGTTCCTGTCAGTATTAGAATAAAGTGACGGTGGATGGATTTGTTGCAGTGGAATGATCTGCCAGCTTTACAGCCAGCAGGGCTTCGTTACCTGCTGAAGCTGAGTTCTGAGCTCAGGCCGCAGAGCAGTGATGAGGAACATCAGGCGTAGTTCGTAGAACTGAACACTGGAGGGAGATGAGGTGCTGACACTGGTGGACAGACACTCCATGAGACCACTCAGGAGGCTGATGGGGGAAAAAACAACAGTTGTTTAGAAAATATGTTGATTTGTACAGAAGCCAAATGAAGGGATACGATACATTATCTCTGAGGAACTGGGCACACATTAGTCAAAGCCTGTGCTGTCTATTTATATCTCAGTGATAAACTCACAGGCCTCTGAAAACAGGAAGGAACTTGTTGCTTAGACAGGAAACATGGTGCATGCATATACAGTATATATATATATATATATATGCACGTGTAATGTTGGACATAAGTGTGAGCCCACCTGAGAGCACTGAACCTCTGCTGTGCCCAGGTGCTGTTGTACACCACGTTACACAACACCTTCATGGCCTCTTTCCTCAGAGCCTCCTCTCCCGACTCCCTGTCCTCCTCCTCCTCCATCCCCTCCACTTTGCTCTCTCTGCGGTCCTTCCTCCCTCGCTCCAGCACCTTGTGATGGGTGCTGCCTCGGTGCATCTCGTTGATGCTGGGCCTGTGGCTCCCCATCAAGCTGACGCTGTCCACGTCCCCGCTGTTGACGATGCCGTCTTCACTCTTGGCGTCCTCGTCTATGGCCGAGCAGTTTTCGCTCGGGTCGTTGGCCTCGGCCTCTGCGTCGCCTTCCTCCTCCTCGACATGGGTGTGCAGGACTTTGGCCTCAGCAAGGGAAGCGATGATGTTGTCGTAGAAATCAGAGTCGGGGTCGCAGGCTTCATCGCTGGCATCGGTTGTGGTCAGCCCCGCTAGTTTGGCCAGAGTCAGCAGAGCGTTGTCGGTCACCAAGGGGCCCAAGATCTTTTTGTCCCTGGAAAGGATCCTCAGGGTGCGTAAACACACCCTCAGCAGATGATATTTTCCTCCTGTTCTAATAAACCTCACGAGGACAACGGCTAAATTCTGAGGAAAAGGGAAGCAGACTTTTAGTGAAACTAAGGAGCAACTGACAATGTCTGTGCAGCAGGAGATGACGGCGGCTGTAACCTGTCTGAGGATGAAGCCACGATCCTCCTGGTTATCCTCATCACAGTCGGAGTCAGAATCAGCGTAATCCCTCACTTTATTATTCCTGAACTGGAGCAGAAAAACACAGGATAGATAAGTTCCACACTTTATTTCATAGAACGAAGTAGTTCAAGGTTAATGAGCATCACAGAGCAACACTAGCAGCACTTACCTCTTCTAGTTTTCTTTGCTTTAGGATGTGAAGGTCCGATTTGATGCCGAAGACAGAAAAAATATTAAAAGTTCATATTTTACAAGAATCATCATCTCTCTGAGGTCATTCACACAAAGCTTCATTCAGCGCTACTATGCTTCCAACACACACTGTGAGCAGAGCCGTCAGGGGCCAAGAACATGTGGCATGCCCACTAGAACCGGGATCGGACCAGGGACCGTCTCGCTAGTGGAAGACACGCTTTATACTTCCGGAGTCATAGTGGCCTATGTAGTTTTTATGAAAATCCCTCATAGGAAAAACGAATCAAATTACGTTCTATTAATTTTAATTTAATCATATATAAATACCAGCTGAATTGAATTCTAATAAATTGGTTAGACAGACTTTTACATTTTATTATTTTGGTATTTTTCCTCCGGACTGCCTCTAACATCTTTAAGCTCTAAAATAATTTTTTTATCAGCCAAACCTTTCAGGGAAGTCAGGGCTGATACATTCCTTATTTTTCAGGACTTTCCCTAAACCCAGAAACTAGAATATGGGGTCTCCTTCTCCAGTGGCTGCAAGTGCCTGAGCTGACTGTGATGAATAGATTAACGTGCAGGACGCTGGTCACTCAATCACTCTGCCTGTGCTCAATCTGCCTGAGCCTGCGAGGAGAGAGGATCAGGGATACAACTGATGCAGCAGAATTACTAATCACGGACAGACTTTGTGGAAGAGGGGGGTGGGGAGGGAGGAGAGGGAGGGATGACAGCGTATGAGGTGGAGAAGTAACACAACGTGAGGTTTAATCAAGGAACACTGGGAGGACAGGGGACAGGACTGTAGCTTAGTCAACAGGAGCAGGCAGGTAAACCGACGTACTTTCCTCCGGTCCCGCTCCTCGGCGTCGAAGAAGAAGCACTGGGCGTACTGTGGGGGGGCAGAGAGGACGATGAAAACATGAGTGTACCGTGCAGCAGTGTGTTGTCAAGATGTGAGGACGTGTGAGTCTCTGTGTGTACTCACCTCTTTGTTGAACCCCTGCAGCTGAGTCTGAACACCGGTCTCATCCCCTTCCTTAATGCACAGGATAATCCCCTCCACGTCTACATCCATGGTTCCTGCACACACACACGCACGCACGCACGCACGCACGCACGCACGCACGCACGCACGCACGCACGCACGCACGCACGCACGCACGCACGCACGCACGCACGCACGCACGCACGCACGCACGCACGCACGCACGCACGCACGCACGCACGCACGCACGCACGCACGCACGCACGCACGCACGCACGCACGCACGCACGCACACACACACACACACACACACACACACACACACACACACACACACACACACACACACACACACACACACACACACACACACACACACACACACACACACACACACACGCGCACACACACAGGGCCATAACAAAATTAAAGTTACACAACAATGATGATGGTGATGACAGAGCTGATCCAGTATCAGACACTTCAGCAGAACATGTTGCTGCAATACACTAAATACACAAGTAAAGGGGAAATTAAAGAGAAGAAAAGGGTTCTGTAAAACACTCGTCATCCCATCACATCATCATCACAGTGACATTGGTTTAATCACTGTTTCCTGGCTGATTCAAGCTGAAATCTTTATCTTTTACACAACAATTATCCATATTGAATATGTTCTAAACAACAGAAAATGGACATCAAGATAAAAATGTGTATATCACTCACATTATTATTATTATAGTTTAAAGACTGATTTGCCCCCCTGGCTAGTTAAAGTTGTAGTTTTAAAAGAATGACAAACACAAATCTTTAGATAGAGTATGGGCTACACCTCCTCACTGTGCTTTGTACAATGCATAAGCAATATATCTATATACAGTCTATCCTTTGTTATATTGCCAATAAAAGAAAAATACATGGTGAAGATTATTGATACTGTTTCCGGAAAGACTTTCACATGGTATGTGTTCACACTTACCTCCGTCCGTTCTCTCTATCAGCCAGGTGTCGTACCGTGCGTGTGCCAGAATCACCTCCAATCTACCCAAAGTGCTCAGTTCAGCGTGTTCCTCTGCGTTTCTCGGTCCACACGTGCAGCGTTCAGCATTTTAATTTGGTCACCTCACTTTCCAATCGTCCTCACACACTCACTCTCCCTCACACTCTCCCTCACACTCTCTCACTTTAATCCAGGAGTGATGCAGTAGCCGTGGAGTGGTTATGGTTATAATCCACTAATGGACTCTGGGCTTATATCTCTCTGTGTTGACCCTCCGACCTTTTACAGGTTTTCCAGACGGCCGCTGCACAACTCTTTCTCTCTCTCTCTGTCTCTGTCTGTCCAGCGTCTATCTGTTTCACTCACCGCTGCTGATGGCCGTGGAAACACTAAAAAACCCATTAAGAATTGGTTTTAATTTCGCTTCTCTAGCTGTTGCGTAACCACGTAGGAGCTCCTCTAAGCTGGACTTGAAAAGCATCGCTGTGAAATGTGTTTGCAAAGTCGTCAGTATGGTTTACAGCTTAAAACATGTGGATTTGTATTAGGTCAAATCCTTCATACATGGGAATGTACAGTGAATCAAGATGTCTACTCCCACAAGATGGAGCTATTTATGGTGCAGTCATTTCATTCAGAGGATTATTAATCTCTTGCACAATACAGGATGTATGTAACCGTACAAAATGTAAAGGGTTTTTGTTCACGGCGAAGCTTACCTAGTTTCTACTGTCTGAAATAGATGTGTTACAGGCTGGTGGCAGAGAGTCTTGGGTGACCTGAGAAGCTGAGAACTGTGAGAAGATGATGTGCGAGTGACAGACGGGCCTTCCTGGCAGGATGCTCTCTCTTGTGCCCAGTGGGCCGAGGAAACAGGGCAGAGAGGCTGAAGTGGCCGGCTGGTAGCCGCGGGCCTGCAACAACAACAGGATGCGCGTCAGCGAGAGCGGGAGAAAAGTCAGAGGAGTTCTGTGTTCTCCTGGAAGCAAACGCATATTCCCTCCAAGACGAATTGGCCGCTTGACATATCGGATATCAACAAGTCAGAGCTACAAGGGGGCGAAGGACCCTCGGTGACCTTTAACAACAAGCATTGTTCCTGACTTACACAATCCAGGACTGTTGTCTTGAATCATCCTGACCCAGACTCATCTCGTGACTCGCTGTCATAACACCTGGGACACTCAATACTGCATGTAGCCTTAACTCAACTCCCCACTGTACGTTCTCAGGGTCAATCCACTTTGATGAAGCTATTTTGGACAGAGTGTTGATCTCTTTGTGTATTTGTATCCCAAACGATAAGCCCAGAGGATATTATATCTATATATTTTATATCATGGTAAATATCTAAGGTATGAAGGATGTGAAATAAATGTATTTAGCTAAAATATTTTCATTTGATATCTTTCTAACTTCATATATTCATATATAGTCATTTTTACACTTTGTTTATACTAAAGTAATGACTAAATTTGCTATGTATTTGTTATCCTCTTGAATCCTCATGTGTTTCGATTGTCATTACTTTGCTTGGATGTCTCATCTTCACTCGGCCCTGTGACATATTTGCAGAGTTTGACTACAAGACTGTTTTCACATTCATCTGCAGATGAGGGAAGATTTCTCTGTGCTCGTACGTGTGTACTGTAAATAGGAATTTAAGACATGTACCTGTGATGTGAGATAATTTTGTGTCATCATAATTCCCAAGGATCCAAACTTGGTGAGAAACATCATATGTGTATGGAGACATGTAGTTTGAGTAAGCAAACACACACATACAATAAGATAATCTACGTTATGACCCCCCTTCCTTTTTGATACATTTGCTGTATTTCTTTTTACCTTAGTTTCTTGTTGCTATTGATGTGGTTAAGTCTAGTTCACCCTCTTATTTTATTTTAATAATAATAAACTAAAATGAGTGCCCTGCGGCTGAAGGCCTCCGCCAGTCGGTGCAGTTTCTGTGTACATATTTCTACCTACTTTTTCCCAGATTCATAGAAAGGTCACTTTAACATTTACCTTTGACGGTTGTAACATAATCCCTTTATCTTTGAGTCCAAGTATTTTTTAACCATCATTTTACTGATTTGTTCAGTTTTATAGTTCTCCTCCTCCCTAGCTGCAGGATTATTTTATGTACAGTAAGTACACTGAGAGCAATGTGAACCCAGAGTCAAACTCCTTGTATGTGTACACATGCTCAGACAATGAAGCCGATTCAGACTCTGCACATGTGACTGTTGTTCCAAGCTATTGACTAGAGTAGTTAATTTATACTTAGGATGTATTTACTTGGGTTTTAAAATGATTCCCTGTTTATATTTTTGACCAAAGTGACCAATTTACTCAAACCCGGCAGCAGCAGGTGTACAGGAACTGGTTCAACCCGAGGCTGTATATATTTTTAATCCCTAATAACTGTCTGCAGACCAGTCGTAACATCTCAGAGGAAATTATTCATCAAACTACGTGTGAAATCAGTTCTTAATCATGGGAAATAAAAAGGTTTCCTCATCATATGACTACTTATGCTGTGGTGTGCATGCACGCCAGTGATGACTCAGTGCTCTGTACTCACGCTGCCCAGATGGCAGTCACAGGAAAGGATACACAATAGACTCAAGAGAGGAAGTCGTGATTTAGTGAGAAGAGAGGGAGGCTGGGAGAAACCGTGTGGAGGCTGGAAAACATTAAAAGTGACACCGGCTCCCCCGTGGATTTACTATCTTATGAAAAGATAAAGAAATTATGGGAGAACTTCCTGAAAGAGATGTTCACATGTGCCAATCCTGAAAAGCTCATTATTCCTTATTTCTGTGAGCAGGGGGACATGTAAACCCATAAACCAAAATAAAGTGCAATGACTTGATCAAAACATATTATCCTTGAGGTGAGGGGTAAGATCGACCAGTTGTTTTTCGAACACTGTATTTAATTTGGGGGGTGGGGGGTGGGACGAAGGACATTTCAGGAACAAACATATTGACGGCCAGAGTGACTCAAAGGAAAAAACCCACAGGAAAAGCGGCAGCGATAAAAAAAACGCCTGGAGGAGAATCAGGGTTATTTTGGGCCCGCCGGGCTTCCTGCAGGTGATGGAAATGAAAGAATGATTTTCTGGAACAATTGCTCAGCAGCAAGTGGAGTGAGGGAGAGGAGGGATGGAGGAGGATGTGTGGGGGGGTGGGTGATGGTGGAGCAGAGAGCCAACATAAGAATCAATGTAAACATCACACGAGGTACAAGGTCACTTTGAGTATAAGTACAATTCTGCGTATGGTTAAATAGATTGTTTATGTTAGTATCGCAGCTCGTGTAAATAGAAGATAAAACTGCCACCCAGCCGGTGATTAATGAGTTGGAGTGGGTCGGAGCGGTGTGATGACTAGGGACGGACACGCCCCCACCACCCTGCCATCCCACTATAAAGGACCAGATGTGGAGATAGGTGACAGGAGACAGGTTTGAGCATCTCAGCAATCTGCAAAGCTCTACAACTGCTCATCTGGATTGATGGTTCACTCAAACAGCCACAGCAGGTTTTTACAGTTTCTTGGTGGTGAGTATCATTCTTCATTGGTGTTATTTCTAATCTGATAAGATCTCTAAAGCTCATAATTAACGTGTTTATTCAATTTTTGGGATAATGTCTAATGTATCTGTGTTTTTATGGCTATTATTCTGTTTTTAAGAATTAAGAATAAGTCTGTTGAGGATAAATGATTTTCTGCCACAGGCCAGTGCGGAATGGAGATAATTGTTCTGCTGCTGCTGACTGTGCCTTTGACTGCTGCCTCACCATTAGGACTGACTGAGAGGTAAGTGATGAACTTCACTTAACACACTTTTAGGAAGGCGGAAATAAAAGCTTCCCAACAGATCAGTTTCCCTGCATCTTATATCATCGTAAATCTGAGTTGTGTACCTCATTCTGTGGGATCCGCAGGTCAGACACTGTCCTCTCCGGGGACGCTGTCCAGGCTTCAGGGGTGAAAAGGTCAGAGGACACACGGGAGGAGCATGTCCCAGCACTGAAGATCATCCCCTTTCATTCAGAGGACGATCGTCTGGGCCAGGATCCACCGAAACACAAGTACGAAACCGCAGGGAAATTTAAAAAACATTCTGCGAAAACATTCTCATGTTATGAATCATATTATACTGTAACTCCTGGAATTAACTCTGACTTCCACCCTATTTCTCATCGACAGCATGGCGCTGAGGTTACGCCCACGACGCACACCTCAGCGTGGCTGCCAGCTCGGGACGTGCCAGCTCCACAACCTGGCCAACACATTATACACCTTCAGCAAAACTAACGGTAAAGAAGAGTCGAAGAAGGCCAACGACCCGCAGGGATTCGGCAGATAGGACCGAGAGGAAATATTATGGACTGAGGAAGTGGAGAGTTCGCAACAGAGTCTACAACCAAAATATATCTCTCTATGTTCTCACTGACTGGTACTTATATGCGTGGGAAATAGGCCTAACTATAGTATGTCTTTTTTAATATATGAATTCTTCAGTATTTAAATGTATTGTACAATCATTATTTAATATTAATAAGTATTGTGGGGTTATAGTTTTTATATGCTTGGATTTACCTGCACGGGGCCTATAGTGAACCCTAAAACAATGATCGCAACTTTGGGATCACATATCAGAAGTTATATTGGCCCTGCACGGTATGTTTTTGATTTGATATCTTATGCAGAAAAACTGTCTTCATGCAAAGTATAAATAAATGAAATTGTAAAAAAAGTCTGCAGTTCATTACACTCGAGGTGCGGAGCTGATTGAGGCGTTAGGTAATCCAGGCTTTGCACTGTGATATTTTTAGGCAGCCATGACAGCAGGAAACACACAAGTCTCCATGTGTCTGTCGGCTACAGTTGTGTCACTTCTTATGTCAAGTAGCAATTTAAAAGAAAAACTATTACTGGTAATCAAGCACTTTTCAGGTGTAAGAATTGGTGTTTTTCAAGTAAAAAAATACTAGAAATTAGTTTACATGCATATAAATATATATATGTATATATAATATATTTATTCCATATGTAGTCCAAAGTGTATATTATGTATATATTCTCTATATTTCAATTTGTTTGCATATTTTATTCAATTTTATACTTTGACATGTTCTCTTGGCTTCCTCATTCTGACTGATCAGCTGCTGTAACAAGTGCATTTATTTGAGGTCATTAAAGTTTATCTATCTATCTGTCAGTCTCTCTCACTATTTATGTATATCTATCTGTCTATCTCTCCGTCTATCTATCTATCTATCTATCTATCTATCTACCACCTACCTACTTTCCTATCTACCAACTTTATTTCTTCCTTCCTACTCACCTATCCTACTTCCTGCCTTCCTACATACATATCATACTTCCTACCTTCCTACATAGCTATCCTACCTTCCTTCCTTCCCTCCTACATACCTATCTCCCTTATCTCGTCTTAAAATCTGAAACCCATGAAACGTGTATCCTTGGCAGTGGGGTCCAGCTCTCTCCACAGGCAGCAGGTATGTGTCTTGGACGTGGCCCCACCTTTCCTCCCACTTTTGAAGGGAGGCTTCCACAACTCTTGTCTGCCTCTCTCTCTCTCGCACCACACCCTCACCTGTGCGACTTTGTGTGTCCTGCTCCGGTGTCTGTGGCTGCAGGAAGACAAATGAAGTCTCCTTAGATAAACTACACGTCCACTTCAGCTGCGAACACGAGCCTTCTCCTCCGGAGGAACATGACCAGGAAGGAGCCCTGAAGTCTTCTCCTCCCTCTCTGTCCGTCGGTCTCCCTGAGACCAACAACTGCAGCAAAGGAAGGAGAAGAGAAGAAACAACAACATGAGGGACACACAAGGAGGAGTAGGAGGAGGAGGAGGGGGGCCAGTGAAGGACCAGGTGGGTTTCAAACTTTCCATTCATGGTGACTTTCGAGACGTCTGGGCAAAGAACATTCTAGGGAATTTAAAAAAAAAAGTGGAAGTTCGTCTCAGTGGTTGTGAGTCACGACGAACACACACACACAGACAGACACACTGACAGACACACACTGACACTGACTCACAGTATAGTGTGTTGCACAAGTGTGTTGTGTGTAAACATACGTGTCGCTCCTCTGTGATACTGCTCATGTCTGGTCGGTCGTTGACGTCGCGCAGCTGTTCATGTCCGAACCGCGGAAGTGAAGCTAACGTTAGCATCGCTGCGTCAAACTTCTACAGCCGCAAGCGTTTTTTTCTGACGTACGAGACTTTAGCGCAACTTTCTGAGACGTGCTGCGTTTCTCTACGTTCCATTTCACCTCCTGCACTCTGTTAGAAACTCTGAAAACTTCACTCAAAACTTTTCCTTGTAACGTGCAGGGGGAAATAAGGAATTAATAATATCAGGACAGATGAACACTAGAATTAAACTCTCATTTCAATCAACTGCTTTATTTATGTATTTGTTTGTTTGTTTGTTTATTCGTCCTTCTTTCATTTTCTCCCTAGTAAACGTGGGAGGACATTTTCTTAACATTTCATTTGTTTATTTATTATTTTTTAGCCTTCGTAATTTCTTTCCCAATATATTGTAAAGACATTCCTTGATCTATTTATTTATCTATTTTAAATTTGTTTACTTTCTTCCTTCCTTCTTCCCCGAATAACGTAAGTAAATTACCTGAAGAGATGTATTTATTATGGTTTTATACCCAAAAGGCGTATACTTTTATACTTTAGGTTAATATATCATATTATGTATACTTTGTTACAGTTAAAGCTAACAAGTTCCCTTAAAATAAAATAAATAAAACATAACATAAAAGTCGCAGTTTCACTCCCATGCACTGGTGTAACTAATAACATAATTATGGTAACATGATTATCCCTTTCAAAACAGTTGTCTGGGGATTCATCTATTTAAGATAACTATATAATTTTAAATTGTTTAAGATTTACTATTTACAGTGTCCATTTGATTTCAGAGTTCTGAAGAGATTCAGTGTCAGTAGGCAGGTTTGTGGTTGTCTTGCAGACCGAAGATACCTACGTGCCCACACACACACGCATGTCCACACACACACATGCACACAAGATGATACTGCAGCACCATGTCAGAAGTCACACTCGGGTGTTTAGGCTCAGCGTAACTCTCCAGCCCATCATCTGGTATTTCACAAAGCCATAGTCATCATTTCTCATTTGAACAGAATCCCCAACACTCTTATTTCCAGGCATACAAGGTCAGGGTCAGAAAAAAACGTCTTGAAAGCATGATGGTCGTCACGTACAACTCAGTTTACTAACCCGCTTACATTGTTTTCAGAGTTGGATCCCCAAAATCATAAAGAAAAGAGTGTGCTCCACCTTCGTAGAGGATTCGTTCAGGTACTGTGAACTTTGCAGAGCACATTTTCTTTCTGATAATAATGTCTCTCTGATCACTGTGCTGATGCATCACAAGATTTCTTCAAGTCGCTGTATTACCTTCTCACCTCTCTCAGTAATGGGGCCTTTTGCCAGTGTGGGGATAAGAGAGAAGTCCACGGCTCTGTGGCTCTCGGTGACTTCTTCAGCACGGCGATCGTCAACCACTGGGACAGCGCCCAGCACTCGTCTGAGTACCCGACGGATGCCTTTGGAGAGCTGCAGTTTGCAGGAGCCAGCAAGAGACATAGCTATGTGGGTGACATTCTCCGGAGGGTTTATTGAACACTTAATTCCTACAGTCTAAGAGTTCCTGATTCAATCTGTAGTGGTTGATTTAAAGACAACTGCTAAACAAATAAAAGAACTGTGGTGTGTAACCTTTAACCTGCTGCTACACAAACACCATGCACTGAGATCACATATCTGTACTGAGAAGCTCTGTTGGAGACACCTTCAGCATGATATTGTACAAAGAGGATCAAAACCCTTAATTTGTTATGTCTGAGTTTGTCTTTTGTCTCATGTTCCTATTTTAGAAATGTACAATATACACTTTTTTCTCTCAGTTCCTACGCATGTCATGGGACACCCCTGCGTCTATGGTCTACACCCTGATGACGACCCACTGGGGCTTGCCACCGCCCAATCTGGTGGTGTCTGTAGTGGGCGGCGAGGGAAGGACAAAGGTGAAGACTTGGGTACGGGAGGTCCTGAGGCAGGGACTGGTGAAAGCCTCACAAAGCACAGGTAAACGCACAGTGAAAGCAAAGGGGGAAGTAACTAAATCAACACCTCACACCCTGCTACAGAAGTGGAACAGAGGTTGTAATCCAGTTAACAGTGTTGTCGAACCCACGTACGCGGTTTACTTTATCTTGATTATATCAGTGAAGCCTCAACTTGTAGAGCAGTTTGTCAGAGTTGAGCTTATTTTGTCTTGATTTAATCCAATTGTTCCCTTTTGAAGTAATTGTTATTACTGACGTAGCTTATTTTTTGTGTGATTAATTGTTTTAAGAGATACACATGTTCTGAATGTTTTTATTTGAGTGTTTTGGGTTTTGTACCATTTCCCTTGGGCTTGTGATCTTCACTGGATCTTCTCATGATTTAAATCCCTCTGAAATATGTCCACATGTCTCAGAAACGGACAAATGTATATTAATGAATCAACGCTTTCTTGAAATTCACGGAACTGACTCATTGAACTTATAACAGGAAGAATCCAGCCGTTACAAACTGCAGCACCATAAAACCTCACGGCTCCCTGGGGTGCGATCCTAATTTAGTCATACAATGGCTGTTTCCGGCTTCTGTGCCAAAGACTGGTGGCACACTGTGATCCTCATCATCTAAGGTCACTTCAAGTAGCTGCTCTCGCTGTGGCTGTGGCCGCGGATCAAAACAAAAACATTCGGGGGAACACATGAACTCAAGGGACATGACTCTGGTTAACACTCAGCTATTTGAAGACACGAAAGAACTGGACATAGAAGTGATGAAAGCACAAATTTCTCACGCTCACAGGTATCCGTTCCCTAAATGTGCCTGATTTTTCATCAAGATCCATGAATTGTTTTCCTGGCAAATCTGTGAAAATGTCCCATAATGTTAATTTAAGTGATGAAAAAAAATCCTGGATCTGCTGCCTGATCCTGATTGCGGAAGTTTAGTGGTGACCCGATAGTATTTAAAATTATATTTAAAATTCAAAGACTTGGTGAGATATGACACAGATGTTCTGGAAATTTGAAAGGTTCTGTCGAATACATGTTGTCGAGGCTGAGCAAAAGTTCTCCCCCCCCCAGGAGCATGGATCATGACGTCCGGCATGCGTGAAGGAGTGGGGAGATGTGTCGGGGAGGCGGTGAGGGATCACGCCACCGCAGCTTCGTCCGGCTCCCTCAGCAAGGTGGTGGCGCTGGGCATCACTCCGTGGGGCCTGGTGCACAACCGGCAGCAGCTGGTCAACCCTCAGGTTTATTATTTTTTTACACACTGTTTTACCCTCTAAGAAAATATCTCGTTAATTTCTCATGTACAACAATCTCACTGTAAAATGAGCATTCTTATCAATTTCGTTTTAGGGGAATCACTTTAATTGGATATATTTATACTTACCTTAATCTTTAAGGGTTTAAAGTAAAAAAAAAGTATATATTCTCCATCTGGACGACCTGAAGTCCTGATTAAATTGCTTCGATGTTGCTTTGGTATCACGTCCTATTAAAACACACTAAGAGTATCCACTGAAATGCAGGTATCCATTGCACTGCAGCTTTTCACAGCTATTAGAAGACAGTGTGCACTAACCCACTTTGGGATTCTTCTTTCTTTGCAGGGCAGCTTTCCTGCTAAGTACCAAGTCCAGAATACGACCCGGGACTCCTGCTGCTTGGACAACAACTACCAGGCCTTTCTGCTGGTAGACGACGGGAGCGTGGAACGCAGAGGAGGTGATACGGTGTTCAGGGCCAAACTGGAGGACTACATCTCCCACCAGCGCACAGGCATCTGGGGTGAGAGTCACACAATCTCATCCACTCTCCAATTGTGAAAAAAAAGGAAGTAGGTGTAAACATTTCGGCTTTTGTTGTATTGTTTGTCCCCTGAGATTTCTGGTAGAACTGGATGTGGGCATTCAACCTTGATTTTCAAGCTATTTGAGCCTCTTGTGCTGATCTCTCTTCAATGCATGCGATCCTCTGGAATCCACAGGATGCATGCCACTGCATGCCACTGCATGAGTCTGAGACACGGCTCGTCAACATGTCAAATCAAGCAGAGATTTGTCTTAAAGATTCCACCGGGTCTTCTTTCTGTGTCTGTGCTGTCGCTCTGCTCTTGCGAAAATATGCAGTTTGTTTATTCTAAGTTTTGCATTAAAGGAAATCATTTAAAGATGCACTATATGAGTTTGTAAAAGAATGCTTGTGTCTCTGCAGGCAGCGGCAGCATTGACATCCCTGTCCTTTGTATGCTTGTGTCTGGGGAGGCGAGCATGCTGGAGGTACATCACAACTCTTAATGATCAAATTAGTTAAGTTAATTTATTAATACTAATACTATTTATTGAAATGTATTTTTCTGACTTCTGTCAGAGAGTGGATCTCTCTCTGAAAAACGACATGCCCTGGCTGGTGCTGGCCGGCTCAGGAGGTTTGGCCGACTTCCTGAGCGACGTCTTGGAGAACCTGTCGTCGGCGCCCGTGGTGCAGTCCTCCAACGAGGGGGATGGGGAGGCGGCTTCCAGCGTGGACCTGAAAGACCGAGTGGCCGAACGGGTTAAAAAGTATTTCCCTTCCGAAGTGGAGACGGACAAACTTGTCGAGCGAGTAAGATCCATTCACCAAGAGATGTGTGATTATCATGCGGTTACTGACACGCAGAACAGGAAAAGGAATTCCAAGGGACTTCTTTCCCTTGTCTATTCAGGAGCTGGTGTGTTGTTAGTTTGTTCTGGCTTTGTTCGCTTCAAATTATATTTATGGTCTCAGAGGTTTTCACATGTTCTAAGTTGCAGTTTGATCTGTTTCAAGACTTAGATTTTTATGATTTAAACAGCCCTTCTTGCACACCTCCTCAGGGCAGGCTCACATTTGTATCCCTACTGTCGTTACTGCTCCAGGAAGAAAATTATTGCCCTGTGCACCTCAGGCTCCTCACAAACTCCTGTTTTCAGTTTGTCCCACATTCCTGAAAAACATTCCTAGATTTTACTCATTTCTTCTTGCCTCTCCACAGTTAACTCACTCCCAAGCAGAAGTTTGTGTTCAGGTTTAGTGTTATTTTTACGTCTGAAATATATTTTAATTAAAGTTTCTAGCCAACAACATTCAGTCAAGTATATTTGTGTGATCTCCAGAGGACACAAGTCATCAAAATCCCAATAATGCACCAGAAATCTGCCTCAAATTACCAATCTCTAATTTCCAGATTGCAGTTTGATAAGCAGCAAGTGTCTCTGCTCAGTATCTTTCAATGAAAGTAGTGAGTTATTGAGAAAGAATGGCCATTCTACATTCCAGAATATAATTCACTATATTAATTTGGCAGCGGCGCCCCACAAAGTCAATAAACAGAATTGATAATAGTAGTAGTTTCCTCAAGTTCTTAGCTATAGCCATCTCTACTACTATATCTAAGTAGTAATTTAAGATGTTTTGGACCATCACATCAATAATAGAGCTTTGAGTTACTTTATTTAAAAAAAACAGAAAACAACAAGGCTGCAATATAAGTCCTCAGTCTATAAGCAGTGGGTTAAAGAGGCAATGTCTGTATCAATAGAAGTAAATACATATATTCAAACACTCTGACCTGAGGTGATACACATTTCAGCAAAATAAATGTTCTTTGCTTTATGCCCTGTAACTATATTTACAGCTGCTGAGCTCATCATTCATTACCTTTTCATTGTCCTAAGTTTTATTGAGACAGTAACGTAATCAGTGTGTAAAATCCAGTAGTGTTGTAATTTGGAATCAGGGACTGATCGAAGTCACAGTTTCATGTTGATCCTACTCATTTCTTCTCATTAATCCTGGTCCTTGAGTTCAATGCTCTGATGAGACCTTGAAATGTTTGATATCCTGCTCACTCAGCATCAGGCCATACACGTACTGATATCATGGCTTTGACTGTACCACCCTCATCAGTATCTTTTCCCCGAAAATAATGTCCTCATTTCAAACATCCTGTTTTTCTGTCTCCTTATTCTGTCTCTTCAGGCTCTGAGTATCTACCAGAACAGAGATATGATTACGATCTACCACGGGGAGCAGGAGGCTCCAAATGACTTTGACACAGTCCTGCTCAAAGCATTAGTCGGAGGTAGATATACCTAACTCGTAGTTTACAATTGTTTACATGGCATAAGTTTTAATTTGGCTGTTTGTGGTGTTTTTCAGCCAGTAAGCACCGTGCGTCAGTGGATGGCAGCCCTTACAATGAGGAGCTGAAGCTCGCGGTCACGTGGAACAGAGTCGACATTGCCAAGAGCGAACTCTTCAATGGAGACATACAGTGGAGGGTAAGAGGAGGGGGGGAGAAAACATCAGATGATACATTCAGAGAAATAAGACCGCTCTTAAGTAGACGCAGTAGTTTAGCGCATATTTGATCAAATAAAATAGTTTTGTTGATGCTGTAAATATTTTAATTGACCCTGTATTTAAACCTTCCCAATAATCAATTAACTTCACCCAATCAGTATGAAGACTTGGAAGACTCCATGACAGACGCCTTGATCAATGACAAGCCTCAGTTTGTGCGTCTTTTCACTGAAAATGGCCTCAACATCACGGACTACCTGACCTACGACCGGCTGGAGAGTCTGTACCGATCTGTGGCCGATGGCACGCTCCTTTACTATCTGCTGCAGCGCCAACTCCTGGAGCGGCAAGGAAATGCAGCTCCCTCTTCTACCCTGTCGAGTCAGCAGGATTCGCCCTCCAAATTGGACAAGATGAAGCGCGGGCAAGGGACGGAGATCAGCCTTTTTGAGGTTCTTCTTTATAGCTTTTTTATCATCCCTCTAGCTTTAGTGAAATTGAATCAGTAATCATTGGAAAGCATCTCACATTTAACTTGTCATTCTAACCCCCCTTTTGTCTCAGGTGTCAGGAGTCCTGGAGCTGTTGATGGGTGACGTCTGCCAACCGTTCTACTTCGAAGCTCTGGGTTTAGAACAGATCTCTTCCAAGAGGAAGGCACTCAGGGTATGCTCAACCTACGAATATACAGACATACGCGGGCAAGGGACGGTGATCAGCCTTTTTGAGGTTCTTCTTTATAGCTTTTTTATCATCCCTCTAGCTTTAGTGAAATTGAAATAATTGGAAAGCATCTCACATTTAACTTGAAAGGGCGGCTGTGGCTGAGGGGTAGAGTGGTCGTCCTCCAACCTGAAGGTCAGTGGTTCGATCCCCAGTCTGAACCATCTGCATGCCGAAGTGTCCTTAGGCAAGATGCTGAACCCTCAATAGCCCCACATAGAATAACAAAGTGCTGCAAGAAGATGCACTGTATGAATGTGTGTGTGAATGGGTGAATGTGAAACTGTACTGTAAAGCGCTTTGAGTGGTCTTCATCAGACTAGAAAAGCGCTATATAAATACAAATCCATTTACCATTTACACTCAGTGGCCACTTTATTCAATTGAAAACAATCCATTTCAACAACTCAGCCATAAAACAACCTTTAACAACAAAATGGAAATTTTTGTACAAGTTCTTGTGATGGATTGTTTTTTAGATTTAGTCCACCAGGTTGATCTCAAAGTAAATAAATTCTGCTCACAAGTGTCACTGTAACCTTATCACCTTCGACTCGATGTCCTCTAAGTGAATCTTTCTCCTTCCTCCCAGCGCGTCAGTAAGCTGCTGCGTGGCGACTGCCTGTATCGGAATAAACGCTGCCTCTACCCCTGGGCGTCGCTCTTCATCTGGGCTGTTCTGCAGAATCGCAGCGAGATGGCTACGTTCTTCTGGGAGATGGTAAAACTCTGAGCTGACACTTACTGAAACCACACATAAGCCCTAAAGATCATTGTGTTTGAACTGAGCCCCCCCAGTACCAGTTTATCTGATTTCCGTCATTGTCTGTGTCAGGCGGGGGAGTCGGTGCTGAGCGCTCTGAGCGGCTGTAAGATCCTGAGAGAACTTTCCAAGCTGGAGACTGAGACGGACAACAAGGTCTCCATGAAAGAGTTGGCCCAGAGTTTTGAGAACCTGGCACATGGTGAGACCTCGAATATGTCATCTCCTAAAGTTCCATTAAACAGCGACTGATTTTTTTTTTTTTAATTTGCAGAAAATAATGCAGTTACATTAAGTTTAACATCCATTCAGTCACTTTTGTAATCCCTGCATGTGTTCTCTTCCCCGCCCCTCAGACGTCTTCAGCTCTTGCTATCGGAGCAATGAGAGTCGCTCATTCACTCTGCTGATCAGGAAGTCTCCTGTTTGGGGGGGTACGACCTGCCTCAAGATGGGCATGGGCGCTGACGCTCGGCTTTTCTTCAGCAACGACGGAGTACAGGTTTGTTTTATGACGAACACTTCGAAGACAACAGTGGAACAAGTCGATGCTTCTTTGCAGTTTAACCACTTCTATTAATGCTCGGCCGGTTTTGAATGTTAAAGATAAATAAATCACCCCCCCGTTGTGCTCTTCCTCATATGGGAATCTGCTGTAGCTTGTTATATGATGTGAGTTGTTGTTATAATACATAAATAATAAATACCCCATAAATGGTCTCCCCTTCTCCAGTCTCTGTTGACGCAGATCTGGTGGGGTGACATGAAGAGGAACACAGAGGTGTGGAAGCTGGTGCTCACGTTCTTCTGCCCCTTCCTCTGCTACACCAACTTAATCTCCTTCAGGTAAAGTCCACGTGTACCACACTGTGATTTTTTTGACAACACTGTTCTTTGTGATGAGTATCCAGAGGATATAGATTTCCCCACACAAAAATGCCTGTTCAATAGAGTGTTATCTCTTTGTTAAAACTTTGCAACATAGGAAACACGAGGACCAGCAGCTAGAGGAGGAGGGCAAGCCTAACGAGGACGGACAAGGACGGGACAGCGACAGCCTCTACGGCACCACCGTCTTCTCCTTTTCCGACATCAAGCACATGTAATACTCCTACTTGCACGACTCAGGGGTTTTCTATAGATCATCAGCTGTGTCAAGGAGCCGGGTTTTGATTTTTTTTTATCATGTTAATGCAACTGAATGGATGTGTCGGATGCAGCTTTGAATGAGAACCACTGCTTTGTATGTGGTGTTGTGATTCCTTAAAAAATGTGTTGTGTTGTTATTGTTTCACCAGTGAAGCTACCTCACAAGATGCAACCACTCCGAGGACAGCACACCTCAAAGGTGGGTCCAGGACATCTAACGCAGGACTCACACGTACACGTAACATTAACGCTTGAAGGTGGGCGTGCCAGACGCTTGATGCTGAACTTCATTACGAAGGTTTCCTGCTCAGGACGCACAACATAGCCGGCTTTTCGTGCTAACGTGTTGTGCTAGCTGTCAATGCAGTGTTGAAGGGATTCACAGAGGAAATCAAATTCACAACCACATGAACACACACCAGGTGCCTCTGCCTCTTCTGTCCAGACTGATTTTGATGTCTGATGTCAGGCAGGACCTTCATTTGCATTGAATTTGATTGATTGATAAGTTAACGATCAGCATTTCCGTTGTCGCCTCACGCTCTGAGAAAGTAATTATTTCCTTCAGCTGTTCCGACTGATCGGCCGCTAATCCAATGTCCACCGACCTTCCTCACAGGCATACCTCAGACTCCCAGGCCACCAAAGCGGCCGTTTATCGTGTCGAGATGGCGCCAGTTCTGGTTCGCACCGGTCACCTCGTTTCTGGGCAACGTCCTGATGTACTTCCTCTTCCTCCTGCTTTTTGCCTACGTGCTGCTGGTGGACTTCAAGCTCCCTCCGCCCGATGGTCCGGCCGTCACCGAGTACGTGCTGTACTTCTGGGTGTTCACCATCGTGTGTGAGGAGATCCGAGAGGTGCGTGCGAAGAGACGTTTAATGGGACGCTTCCTAGTTAATGAATCAACTTCACCTCTAACAATTGTGAAAAAATAAGGAGTGAAACTAAAACAGTGTGTGATCTATTAAACAGTACATGACTCAAGTTTTAAGAAACTGATCTGTTAAGTCTGTGTTTTCTTCTCCAAGACTTTCTTTTTGGGGTCGCTGAGTTGGCGCCAGAGGATGAGAGTTTACATCCAGGATGTTTGGAACAAGTGTGACCTCACCGCCATCTTTCTCTTCATCATTGGAGTAATCTGCAGGTGTGATGATGCACAGAAAATTAATATTGTGTTTGCACCTCTGTCACTGTTTGTCTGTCTGTGTGTTCGCTAGTAGGATTATGCAAAAACAGTTTTTTCAAATTTCAACCAAACTTGGAAGAAGGATGTGGTATGGGTCAGGGAAGAATCGGGAGTGAATCCAGGATTTTCTTTTCTCTGTCTTTAACATTGTGAGGTTGTTTATTTTTTTTCAACGATTTCTCTGTTTTCGCTTATATTGTATATTTAGATGATGTGGAAAAGCATCTCTGCATTTAAAATATGCACATGTTGTTATTTAACAAACTGGCCACTGGGTGTCGCTACTACCTCAGTTTATTTGCTTCACTCTGTGCCTTTAGGATGTTCGACAAGACGTATGGATATGGCCGGCAATTCCTGTGTGTGGACTACATGGTGTTCACCCTCCGCCTCATTCACATCTTTGCCATCCACAAACAGCTGGGGCCAAAAATCATCATTCTCAGCAAGATGGTGAGAGGATGCATTCAAGCTGACATGTTACTAATGTCTAAATTCAATATGGCAACTCAATGACAACCAAAGAATACTGATTTCTCCTCTTCAGATGAAGGATTCCTTCTTCTTCCTCTTCTTCCTGATGGTGTGGCTCATGGCGTATGGAGTAGCCAACCAGGCTCTGCTGTATTCCTACGACCCGAGCCTGGATCGCATCTTCCGCCGGGTTTTCTACAGGCCGTATTTGCACATCTTTGGGCAGATCCCTGTGGAAGAGATGGACGGTAAATCTGTGTGTGTGCATGGTGCAAATAGAAGAAAAATGAATTGTAATAGTTTCAAACCACTGTAGGTTATTTTATTATTTGACCTATTTTTATAAGTCACTGTATTTTTTATATCTGTTCCAGTTGGAAAGCAGTGGGACATGCCCTGCACGCACAATGCGACATTGATCCAGGGCGGTGCTGAGCCATGCAGGACGATGTACAGTAACTGGCTGGTGGTGATTCTGCTCGTCGTTTACCTGCTCGTCACCAACATCCTGCTCATCAACCTGCTCATCGCTATGTTCAGGTAAAAGGACGAGGAGACGGGTGTCAACCAATCTGTCTACATGGCTGAGCAACCCTCATAGTAACTCTGTTTGTGTTCACTCAGCTACACCTTCAACGAGGTGCAGGCGAACAGCGACATCTACTGGAAATTCCAGCGCTACAACCTGATTGTTCAGTACCACTCCCGTCCCTCGCTGGCTCCTCCCTTCATCATCATCTCTCACATCAATCTGTTTATCAAGAGGATAATCCGCAAGGTGCCCTCCATCAAGATCCACCATTTTGGTCAGTGCTACAATAGACATCTTTAAATTAATATAGTGAAGTTATTACACATTAATTGCTGATTTGAAACCAGAAATACAAACTTAATATTTCTGCAACAGCCAGGATTTACTGGCTTGGTTCAGGAAGCACTGTGGTTAACCTGAGCTGAACAAATCTGATGTAAAAACCTGAATCTCTCTTTCTCTCAGTGTTGCAGCTACGAGGGAAAGTGGCGAACAGGCTAATGACGTGGGAAACCATTCAAAAGGAAGACTTCCTCACCGCTCAGACCAAGATCCAGAAGAGCAGCGACTCCGAGAGGCTTAAACGGATGTCGGTCAAGTGAGTGCACCTACTTCCACCTTCCCACACGTTAGCAGTGAGATTCATATTCTTTTACTGAGGTGAACGTCTCCTTTTTCAGAGTGGATGGCGTGATGAAACACCTGACTGACACCAGAGACGTTGACCACAGGCTAAGGGCTCTGGAGAATGAGGTATATTTTATTATTCTTTTGCCATTAGTCGTCATACATATAAAGTGGTGTTAAAAGACTCCAGGGTTAAACTCTCCATCGCTATAAAAGACAAATAAAGATAAAAGACATATAAATACTAATGGTCTTTTTTGACCTGCCCTCTCTGAGTAGCTGTCATTTGAATACACCTCATAATCAACAAGCAGATATAAGAGTTATGCCATCTCATGATTTGCCAGGAAGCAAATTTCCCAAAATGTCAAGCTGTTCCTTTAAGTTAAATTTTAAGATTTTATTCAACTGTGAGATATTCTTTGGTTAAATTCATTGATATTCACTGGGACTCACATTTATATTCTGCTTCTCTCTATGTGTCCCAGAATGAATGCAAATGTAGTTTTAAACTTAAATCCTACAATGTGACTGTAGGGATGTACAATACAATAAACAGTAAAGGTTCTCCTATTGACCTTGGCCTTTCCCTCAGGTGCTCTAAGACACTACTGCAGTGAACATTCCTTCTTCCTGAAACTGGAAAAATGTCCTGTAGTAATTGAACCCTGAGGCTGCACCACTGCTGCTGCACGAGGAGCCGTTCACCTGCTTATTCAAAGTTTGCTGATTCCTGACTCAGAAGCTTGAACTGGAGAATCTGTTGCGGTGAAGGCACCTGTTGTTGTGACCGACAACGTCAATTACATTGATGAGTCCAGAGCACTAATCACCTGTTTATTCAAAGTTAATTAATATTGAACGTATCTCGTGTCCAAATTTATAGTTATGGTCTGTATTGAAAAATGGTCTGTATTTATATGGCCCTTTCTAATCGTGATGACCACTCAAAGCTCTTTACAGTACAGTCATCAGGAGCAGTTTAAGGTTCAGTATCCTGCCTAAGGACCCTTCAGCACGCACAATAGGGTCAACTGGGATTGAACTACCGACCATCTTGATAAAGGACGGCAGCAGCACAAATCTCTGCCTGGTTGACTGACATCTCTCAGTGGATGTCGGCACACCACATGAAAATCTGAACTACTTCTCCTCCCAGGGAAGGGCTCTCCCACCCATGACCTTACTATCACAATCAACAACTCTGTGATAGCCCCCACCCAGACCGCAAGGAACCTGATGGTTTAGAAATGACAGTTTTCTAATGTACAGTGAATTTTCTTTATTTCAGATGGAGTATTGCTCCAGCGCTCTCAGCTGGATTGTGGACACGTTGGCTCAAAGCAACACGTTTAAACCTCATCGTCCTCCACCTTCACAAAGAGGTACCTCCAAATTCCAGAGCATGCCTTCACACAGCTCTTTGCATGTTGTTTAGTCACGTGTGTGTTCGCTGCAAGATGCATGATTTTGCTATTTTCTCTGCACAGATGTGTTCCCTTCTTCTGCCAGTTCCACCTGATTCAGCCAGCCTGGCCGGTGCGTTCACTTGCTCCACATGGTCAGTAAAAGACGACAGTGAAAGACCAGTCTTGCTGCTCTTCTGCTGTGTTCAACACTGGATTCATTTAGCAAAGATTCTCAGTGGTTCCTCAGTGGAGAGAGAGAGAGAGATGTCCTCACTTCCTGTTACAGTACAAAGTTAATGGAAAAGGTTACGTTTTAATGTGAAATTCATCTCATGTAATGCCAAAGTCAAGTGCTTGTATTTATAATGCGGTAGGAGATATTTTATGTATTTAATTTGACATTGGTGTTAAAGCTTTATTGGTTATTCTGTTTTTAAGGTTTTTATAGAGTTTGATATCATTACAGTGAAATTAATAATACTGTTTACAGGGGCACATTGTATTAAGTTTGTATTTAGTTATAGTTGATTTTAATCTTAATAATAATTGGAGAAATCACGTGTGGTGTTTCTTTTCTGTCTTCCTTTTAATTTTCTCGACAACCGCTCATGTGGTTGACGATGAATGACATTGTTCAGATGAGCGGTTTTCCAGAATTTTCAAAGACAGATTTCTCCGTTTGTTAGTATGGTGTTTTTGTTTTTCTGCATTTGTGATCATTTTCAATAAACTGTATGTACAGTATATGTCACCTGAATTCTTTAGCAATAATAGAATATGTTACTGAGCTTCAGGCTACGCTTAGCTTTAGATTGAAAAGCCCCACGCTGCCTGCTGTGGGGACTGTAGATCTGTGGCATACGATACACTGTACATTAACTTGTTCTCATACCTACCTTTTACTGTATTAAAGCATAAGTCCCTTAGCTTTAGTCAACATCACAAAGAGTTCAAGCAGCTGCCCCAGGTTCTGGGGGGCAGATGGAAAGGCGTTGTTTTGTTTGGAGGATGCGAATGTTTACACAAACAAAACCTACAGCCGATAAAGCAGGAGCAAAATATTCTTTACTCCAATGAACATCAACACCGACCCACAAGGCGTCAGCTGGGTCAAGGCTTGTTTATGTGAAGATTTTCCCAGCAACTATCAGAGAAGGAGCGACACAGGGAACTGCTCCTCATCACTTCCTGATGCCAGTGCCAAGAGGCTGGAACTACGTCTGTGCACCATCAAGGAAGACTCCCCTTCAGTATTAACCAATCAAATTATAACTACTGTTATAAAATATTACAACCGCTGTCTGTGCGGTGCGACTCTTGATTACCGGCCCTATAGTGCTGCTAGAGGGCCAGGGCTGTGCATTGGGTGCCCATTGCTTTGCTGCAACTTTTGATACCTTTTCATTGCTTCTTAATAAATACTTGATTGAACCAAACTGAGATCGGCTCCTCTCATATTTGGGATAAAATAACAGGACACGGGCCACCTGTCAGTCGCACAAGCGCCTCACACACAGACAGAGAGAGAGAGGTGGTGTCATCACATTCTGCAGTGCACTTCTCGTTGCGTGACAGCTGCATGTGCAAACTTGCAACCATGTTACGTGATCATGTTATGTCACTGCTGATGACTGTACCCCAGTTAGTTTAATGTGTACGCTCCTTGTTTCACACATTCTCTTTGTCTCAATCGCAACCCTGGATTAAAATCATTCAAGTGTAAAACCATGTGGAATGTCAGCTGCTCACGTCTGTTCTTCTAGCACACAGCGTATGGGACAGGGACTCCCATCTCCATTTCCTTCTATTTGCATCCATTCCATACATCATGTTGTTGGGCTTCGCTCAGCTTCGGGATTGAGGGGCAGATTTCACGCTCGCTGTTGAGACTCTGGTCATTATTAAGATGTTATTTAAGATTTTATTAGCTCACGTTGCATAATTCTTTATCATATCATATGTTCTTTTAGTGAATGCTTTCATTCTAATGGGTCCGCCCTCATGTGCAGTAGACCCTTTGTGGCACATGCAGTCCAGAGTTTCAAGCAGCTTTTACATTAGATTGAGTTACAGAGAGAATTAATTTACTGTGAAATCATTAGCTAGATTTTTTAATTACTTCCACCAAGTTCTGCAAGCTTTCACAAAAACGACCAAATAGATTCCCTTGAAACTTGCAGTAAGGATGCAGATATATGGATGCTTAACATTGCAAGTTTTCTTTCACATTTTTCTTAGGGAATAATTCATGAGTCTTGATAAAAAGAAATAGCCTGGCCGTCTCTTCCTGAGTCGGCCAGGGTCCCATATGTCTCTCGTGATTCTGAGTCTCTTGAGGTCTCCACTGAGGCCCCCCCCTCCCACCCGTCCTCTCCATACACGCACGCACGCACACACACACACACACACACACACACGTGCAAATTCCATCACTCCAGAGGATACATTCAATAGTTAATAAAACAAGAGACAACGTCCTCCCATACCACCACTGTGCTGCTTCAGCAAGCTACTTCCTGTTTACAAATGTCGAATCTTTATTCCAATAAACCTTTTAGCGATGTTCCCAAGTTGCCTTGGAATATGTTTGAAAAGTTGTTGTTGCACGAAATAAAACCTGGTGCTCTCTAATGTCTCATCTTTGATCAGTGTATATTAGGAGGTTAAAGTGAAGCCTCAAGACTCTTTAACAGGGCATCAAATACTGGTAAAAAAAAGTCATATTTTTTAACAATAACTTTACTCTACTACATCTAAAAGGAACAGGTAGTTTGATTTAAGGCTCTAACATGGATCCCTGCAAAGCCTCTATCGACGTCCATCAACAAAACAGAGAATAATAATTATTCTATTGCACCAAATCAGTTCCTATGGGATTTTAATTGATTTAAGATGAATAAAGTAAAAAAAAAAAAAAATAGTCTTCACATGAGATAAAACAAACATTTATATGGTTTAACTGTATGTGTAAATGTATAATCCACAGATGAGACATCACTGTGAACAAGTGTCACGAGTATTTTTATAATTCTTTCTCATTGCCCATTAAAATATCGAAATCTAAAAATGCTCAACTTTGTAACATAGTCTATTCATTTATTGATTCTTGAATAAATTTGTAAATAAATGCATTAATGCATGTGTTTTTAAATTTTTTTTATTAATAAATGAAATGATTTATTACCATTTCCTTGTCACTTGTGCTCCTCCATGGAACTCAGTGTGTCACTTTACAGGATTATTTAATTCCCCCACCCTTAGCTGCGTTCAGGTTCTGCATGGAACGAATCCAAGGTGTGTCTCAAACAAAATAGGTTTCAGTTCCTGAACTATTTTTAAAGATGTTTTTATTAAAAACTAATATTCAGTTTCTTTGTAAGACACTTGTGAGACTTGTTTCTTGTAAGAGGGACTAGACGAAAAGACGAATTTCTGCCAAAGGAAACCTCTGGGAAGTCACCTAATTCCTGGCAGTTAATGAAGATTAAACATTCATTAATCTGATGTTTGTTGTTATATGTTAAACATATTGTACAGGGAAAAAACATGAATAAGGTATATGTTGAGTCAAAGCTTTATTGCACAAATATTATTGTACAAAAACAACTGGCCTAGCCAGTGAAATACTAACCAGGTGAAGCTTGTAGACTTCTGTGGTGTGTAGCTGTGAAATTCAGTGTAGCTTTCAGTCTTATTTGAAGTGTGGCACACAGGTCAGTGAGCTCCTGGCTGGGGAAGGATGGATCCATGTCATCTGTTCTGCTTCAATCAGCTGTAAACACAATCAGTACAATTAGCACAGTTCAATGACAACATACACCTATACATGTAACCGAAAAAGGATCTAATTAATCTAATCTTACCCTCTTTCTTCTCTGTCGACTCCTGAACTTCTCAATGCTGCTGCAGGAGAGATGCGAGGTCCGGTTGGATGTACGGGAAGTTCCTTCATACTGGCTCATACTGTGTCTTAGTACGTCATAGTACAGGCAGCTTGAAAACAACATGAGTAACATGAGTTTATTATTAATGAACGGAAATAGCCTCGCTACATCACAGTTGAAAGATTCACAGCAAAAAAAACACAATTCCTAAACAGTTACTTACAGAGCCTACAATGGTGTCATTTTCCGCACTGCAATCCGGACTTGCAGCTAGAGTCTCGGCCTAATATGCAGTGACTGCCTCCTTGTTGGCTCAGGCTGTGAAAACACAATGATGAAATGGATCAGATAAAGTAAACCTGGAGAATGTATTTTAAACAGCACACCGCGTCTGTTCTTTAATCTTCCCCTCACTCCGGTTCGTGGCGCCACCATTTGCATCAGAGGTGTGAAGAGACAGGATTGTCCTACTAAATGCAACCGGAGAAAAAAAGTCACGTTTATGAAAAAACTCAACGAGAACAAACTCTTACGTTTAAGCAGGCTATACATATTTAAACATGCACCAGTTCTGCTCAAGCACTCGATGCTCTATTCTTCTTTTAGCAACTTTCTCGCTAATCCAACAGTTGTTTACACGCTATTCAGATCTAAGAGTTAGCTTAGCAGTTAGCACTGTCTTCTCTCTATAGCCTAGCTCTTACCGTAAGTTTGGAACTGTGCGCCTGTCTTCTCCGTCTCGACTCGTCCACACCGGGTCGCGGCTCTGCTTTCCAACGCGCTCATCTTCTTCTACATGGAAACAGTGTCACGTTGACTTCAGCAAGTTATTTACACCGAAAACAGAGTCACTCGTTCGGACCACACAAAACACCAGCCGGAAGTTTTTGTCCTTTTCACTTTTGAAGCAGCGGTTATAACAGTTTTTAAACAGTACTTTTATATGGGATGAGTATGTTACTGAGGCCCAGTTTATTCTTTCTGGTGTTAAGTAAATGTACTTGCATGATTCTTGCTGTTCTGTGTTTGTACCCCCATAGTTGAAAGCACTTATTGTAAGACGCTTGGAGTGTTGAGTGTTTTAATGGAATACTGAGGAAGTTTAACAACAACAATAAAACATGTGAAGTTCAAACTATGAGGGAATTTCAGCAGAGTCAACAGCTTAATTTGCCATGGATATGTGAATATGGTGCTGAATTTGCCAGTATGGGAGAACAAATATTTGGGACTTTGATATGCGATGACACAACTGATATGCTTTATGTGAGGCACAGTGTTTTGGTTTCAGCAGAATGACTTCTCTTAGAAAACTGTACAGTGGTGCCATGCTCTCCATTCCAACATATTATCTTGGATGAGCTTGACAGGCAAATGTTGAAATAAATTGCACTGTTTCTAATTTTTTTCATAGCATTGACCTTTGCTCATGGTATACAATGTAATTCATTATAGCACACTTACTTTCATAAGGGAAATCTATATTAGCTACAAATTAAGATTTTATATTTATTTCAAGCCTGGTGTACTTATGCCAGATATTTTAGTTGGTACCTTAGTTAGTACCTTTTAGAAAAAGATGTCACCTCTGCACCACTGAGTGAAACTATCCTGATTTGCATTTGTAAATCATCGTCATTTACATGTGAAAGCCTCCCCTAGGCCTAGGAGCAGGGGGTCACCTCTTAACATTCTCAGGCTTGTAAAATTGCCAGAAACTGGAACCCTGCGTCAATTCCCGGCAGTTCCTGGCAGTTTTCTGTGCTGATGCAGATTCAACAGCATTGAACAGCCGTTAACCGAAATTATCCCAAAATTGCCTGCAACTCTTGACACAAACTCTTCTTTTCATGCAGTGCTCTCTATGTCTATCTCACCTTCCTACTGACCTACATACCTACTTTTGTTACTTCCTTCCCTCTTACATACCAACCTACATATTTATCTTCCTTATCTTGTCTTCAAATCTGAAACCCATAAAACTAGTATCCTTGTGTGTTGGGTGCAGCTCTCTCCACAGGTAGCAGGTGTGATCACCCTGTGTCTTGGACGTGGCCCCAGCTTTCCTCCCACTTTTGAAAGGAGACTTTTAAAACTCGTCTGCCTCTCTCTCCATCCACACCTTCACCTGTGTGGCATTGTGTGCCCTGCTCCAGTGTCTGTGGCTGCAGGAAGACAAATGGAGTCTCCTTAGATAAACTACACGTCCAGTTTAGCTCCAAACACGAGCCTTCTCCCCGGAGGAACATGACCAGGAATGAGCCCTGAAGTCTTCTCCTCCATCTCTGTCCGTCGGTCTCTCTGAGACCAACAACTGCAGCAAAGGAAGGAGAAGAGAAGAGACAACAACATGAGGGACACACACGGAGGAGATGGGGGGCAAGTAAAGGACCAGGTGGGTTTCAAATTTCGAATTCATGGTGACTTTCGAGACGTCTGGGCAAAGAAAACTGTAGGGCAGCCATTCCCAAACTTAAGAATGCCTAGGCCAAATTTGAAAACTGAAAATTTGTGAGGCCCACCTACACCTTTAATTACAACTATATGATCCACACACAGGACTAGAATCAACTATTACCATACATATTGTAAGCTATTTTATTTTTTGGGTTTATTATGAAATGTTAGTGTGTAGTTCCTGTTATAAGCAGGGTGTTGGTTGGGCCTCTTGTTTTGAAGGGGTTCTAACAGAAGTGGGTTCTGTAGGGGAGAGAAGTTTTGGAAGAGTGAAGGAAAATAAACGGGTGTCTTGTCCCGATTCAATAACCATCTTTCTTGTCCTTTTTCGGCTGCTGCCTGACAGTATAAGAGAACAAAATGCTCGTTAAACTGATATTAACACTGGAATTCCTCTAGTCTGACACCTCAAGCAGTTTATCTCAATATTCTTGATATTGAATCACATATCGCGTGAAGTAACATTGTGTCACCTGTAACTCCCCCGACGAGAGGGGTGATGTTGACGCGTAGCTGGCTCCGATGCACTCTCAGCGTATTTTTAAAAGATGCTTGAGGATAATTGTTGTCCATGTTTAGTTTCTAAATGGCTGCGGCCCACTTCACACGGTCCAAGGGTCTTGTTAGCTAGCATCTTAGCGCACAGGCTTGGGGGTTTTCCTCTGGGCCTGCAACAGGTACTCACTTTTTTTAACTCAACTCAAAACCTTTCCTTATAACGTCCAGGGGAAAATATAGAATCAATAATATCAGGATAGATGAAGATTAGAATTAAACTCTCATTTCAATGAACTGCTTTATTTATTTATTTGTTGGTTTATTCTGTTCTTCTATTCTTTAATTCTCTCCCTAATAAACATGGAAAGGAAATTTACTTGAAGCAATTTTCTTAACATTTCATTTGTTTATATATACATTTCTACCTTTCATACTTTCTTTCCAAATGTATTGTGATGAAATTACTTGAAACTATTTATTTATCTATTTTAAATTTGTTTACTTATTTCCTTTCTTCCTTTGTTCTTTCTGAATAACGTAAGAAAATTACTTGAAGCAGTTTTTCAATGTATTTATTTTTCTCATTGATTTTGTTTGTGCATTTATTTATTTTTTCATCTGTTGCCTCATCTGTGAATAAAGTAGCAATAAAATCAGTTTCGGTCTGATTTGGTTTTGTTTAGGGGGATTTTGCTGCTGTGTTTTTACTGTTTTCGTATTCCTTGGTGAGTTATGTTAAGTCTCTGATGAAAATATATATTTTTTTATTATGGTTTAAGTTTATACCCACAAGGCTTATTCTTTTATACTTTAGGTTAATATATTATATTATTTATACTTTGTAACAGTTGAAGTTAACAATTTCCCTTAGTATAATATCGCAACACCAGCATCTAAATAATAAAAATAAAACATAAAGTAAAAGTCGCAGTTTCACTCCCATGCACTGGTGTAACTAATAACATTATTATGGTAACATGATTATCCCTTTCAAAACAGTTGTCTGGGGATGCATCTATTTAAGATAACTATTTCATTTTAAATAGTTTAAGATTTACTATTTACAGTGTCCATTTGATTTCAGAGTTCTGAAGAGATTCAGTGTCAGTAGGCAGGTTTGTGGTTGTCTTGCAGACCGAAGATACCTACGTGCCCACACACACACGCATGTCCACACACAAACATGCACACAAGATGATACTGCAGCACCATGTCAGAAGTCATACTCGGGTGTTTAGGCTCAGCGTAACTCTCCAGCCCATCATCTGGTATTTCCCAAGCCAAAGTCAAGATTTCTCATTTGAACAGAATCCCCAACACTCTTATTTCCAGGCATACAAGGTCAGGGTCAGAAATAAACGTCTTGAAATCGTGATGGTCGTCACGTACAACTCAGTTTACTAACCCGCTTACATTGTTTTCAGAGTTGGATCCCCAAAATCATAAAGAAAAGAGTGTGCTCCACCTTCGTAGAGGATTCGTTCAGGTACTGTGAACTTTGCCGAGCACATTTTCTTTCTGATAATAATGTCTCTCTGATCACTGTGCTGATGCATCACAAGATTTCTTCAAGTCGCTGTATTACCTTCTCACCTCTCTCAGTAATGGGGCTTTTTGCCAGTGTGGGGATAAGAGAGAAGTCCACGGCTCTGTGGCTCTCGGTGACTTCTTCAGCACGGCGATCGTCAACCACTGGGACAGCGCCCAGCACTCGTCTGAGTACCCGACGGATGCCTTTGGAGAGCTGCAGTTTGCAGGAGCCAGCAAGAGACATAGCTATGTGGTTGACATTCTCCGGAGGGTTTATTGAACACTTAATTCCTACAGTCTAAGAGTTTATGATTCAATCTGTAGTGGTTGATTTAAAGAAAACTGCTTCTAAGAGCTAAACAAATAAAATAACTGTGGTGTGTAACCTTTAAACTGCTGCCACACAAACACCATGCACTGAGATCACATATCTGTACTGAGAAGCTCTGTTGGAGACACCTTCAGCATGATATTGAACAGGATCAAAACCCTTAATTTTTTATGTCTGAGTTTGTCTTTTGTCTCATGTTCCTTTATTTGAAATGTGCAATATACACTTTTTTCTCAGTTCCTACGCATGTCATGGGACACCCCTGCGTCTATGGTCTACACCCTGATGACGACCCACTGGGGCCTGCCACCGCCCAATCTGGTGGTGTCTGTAGTGGGCGGCGAGGGAAGGACAAAGGTGAAGACGTGGGTACGGGAGGTCCTGAGGCAGGGACTGGTGAAAGCCTCACAAAGCACAGGTAAACGCACAGTGAAAGCAAAGGGGGAAGTAACTAAATCAACACCTCACACCCTGCTACAGAAGTGGAACAGAGGTTGTAATCCAGTTCAATCAGGAGAGAATTGATAATTTTTTTAACAAATTTATTTTTACAATTTACAAGAATGTAAAAATGTATAGTGTTTGGCATCCTAGACCCCTGTGTGATGTCATCGGGATAGAGGGGGGCGGAGCAGAGCACCGCACAGAAACACCCCCCCGGGGTCTAGACACTGGTGGTGGTTCATCGTCGATTTGATGGCCCATATATGGGTTTTGTCCTAGTGTGACATCCTCTGTCCTTAACCCTCACAAGAGTAAGGAAAAACTACGAAAAACCCTTCTTGAAGGGAAAACGTAGAAACCTCAGGAAATGCCGCATGTGATGGATCCCTCTTCCAGGACGGACAGAAGTGCAATGGATGCCACGAGTAATGGTGTGATGTCAGGCTGTCAGCTGCAGCCTTGGCCCGTGATCCATGTCATCGGGATCCGGAAGGGGTGAAGAATGATCTTCTCGTACTGGAGGAGATTGGGGTGGAGGAGGGTTTGTGCTTGTCGCTGAAGTGACACTGATGAGGAAGAGAAGAGAGGGGATTTTTAAAGTTTGACAGCTGCTGTGTGACTGGCTGAAGGATCCCGCGTGGGCCTGATTGGATGATTGGGAACGCCCGCGATCAGCTGACAGATGCAGGTTAAGCCCTCTGAGGGCGTTCCCGAAATTTAGGACCGCCCGCAGTCACCTGATCTGAATGCAGGTTAAGTCTTCCTTATTGAATTTACGCTGAGCTCCATTTAACAGTGTTGTCGAACCCACGTACGCCGTTTACTTTATCTTGATTATATCAGTGAAGCTTCAACTTGTAGAGGAGTTTGTCAGAGTTGAGCTTATTTTTATTGAGTGTTTTAGTTTTGTACAATTTCCCTTGGGCTTGTCATCTTCACTGGAACTTCTCATGATTTTAAATCCCCATTAAAATTCACGGCTCCCTGGGGTGCGATCCTAATTGAGTCATACAATGGCTGTTTCCATCTTCTGTGCCAAAGACAGGTGGCACACTGTGATCCTCATCTAAGGTCACTTCAAGTAGCTGTTCTCGTTGTGGCTGTGGCCGCGGATCAAAACAAAAACATTCGGGGGAACACATGAGCTCTGGTTAACACTCAGCTATTTGAAGACACAAAAGAACTTGACATAGAAGTGATGAAAGCGTAGGTGCAAATACTTAACCTAAGAACAAATTTCTCACGCGCACAGGTATCAGTTCCGTAAATGGGCCTGATTTTTCATCAAGATCCATGAATTTGTTTCCTGGGAAATCTGTGAAAATGTCCCATAATGTTAATGAAAATCCTGGATTTGCAGCCTGATTCTTGAAGTTTAGGAGTGAGCCATCCGGTAGTATTTTAAATTATATTTTAAATTACAAAGACTTGGTGAGATATGACACAGATGTTCTAAATATTTTAAATTAAAAATTAAAACACACTAAGAGTATCCACTGAAATGCAGGTATCCATTGGACTGCAGCTTTTCACAGCTATTAGAAGACAGTGTGCACTAACCCACTTTGGGATTCTTCTTTCTTTGCAGGGCAGCTTTCCTGCTAAGTACCAAGTCCAGAATACGACCCGGGACTCCTGCTGCTTGGACAACAACTACCAGGCCTTTCTGCTGGTAGACGACGGGAGCGTGGAATGCAGAGGAGGTGATACGGTGTTCAGGGCCAAACTGGAGGACTACATCTCCCACCAGCGCACAGGCATCTGGGGTGAGAGTCACACAATCTCATCTCGGCTTTTGTTTTGTTTATCCCCTGAGATTTCAACCTTGATTTTCAAGCTATTTGAGCCTCTTGTGCTGATCTCTCTTCAATGCATGCGATCCTCTGGAATCCACAGGATGCATGCCACTGCATGCCACTGCATGAGTCTGAGACACGGCTCGTCAACATGTCAAATCAAGCAGAGATTTGTCTTAAAGATTCCACCGGGTCTTCTTTCTGTGTCTGTGCTGTCGCTCTGCTCTCATGTTGCTTGAGAAATATGCAGTTTGATTATTCCAAGTTTGCATTAAAGGAAATCATTTAAAGATGCACTATATGAGTTTGTAAAAGAATGCTTGTGTCTCTGCAGGCAGCGGCAGCATTGAAATCCCTGTCCTTTGTATGCTGGTGTCTGGGGAGGCGAGCATGCTGGAGGTACGTCACAACTCTTAATGATCAAATTAGTTAAGTTAATTTATTAATACTAATACTATTTATTGAAATGTTTTTTTCTTTCTTCTGTCAGAGAGTGGATCTCTCTCTGAAAAACGACATGCCCTGGCTGGTGCTGGCCGGCTCAGGAGGTTTGGCCGACTTCCTGAGCGACGTCTTGGAGAACCTGTCGTCGGCGCCCGTGGTGCAGTCCTCCAACGAGGGGGATGGGGAGGCGGCTTCCAGCGTGGACCTGAAAGACCGAGTGGCCGAACGGGTTAAAAAGTATTTCCCTTCCGAAGTGGAGACGGACAAACTTGTCAAGCGAGTAAGATCCATTCACCAATACATGAGTGACATCATGCGGTTACTGACACGCAGAACAGGAAAAGGAATTCCAAGGGACTTCTTTCCCAATCTTACCAATCTTCAATTTCCAGATTGCAGTTTAATAAGCAGCAAGTGTCTCTGCTCAGTATCTTTCAATGAAACAGTAACGTAATCAGTGTGTAAAATCCAAACGTGTTGTAATTTGGTATCAGGGACTGATCTAAGTCACAGATTTCATGTTGATCCTACTAATTTCTTCTCATTAATCCTGGTCCTTAGCTCAATGCTCTGATAAGACCTTGACATGTTTGATATCCTGCTCACTCAGCATCAGGCCATACACGTACTGATATCATGGCTTTGACTGTACCACCCTCTTCAGTATTGTTTCCCCGAAAATAATGTCCTCATTTCAAACATCGTGTTTTTCTGTCTCCTTATTCTGTCTCTTCAGGCTCTGAGTATCTACCAGAACAGAGATATGATTACGATCTACCACGGGGAGCAGGAGGCTCCAAATGACTTCAACACAGTCCTGCTCAAAGCATTAGTCCGAGGTAGATATACCTAACTCGTATTTTAAAATTGTTTACATGGCACAAGTTTTTATTTGGCTGTTTGTGGTGTTTTTCAGCCAGTAAGCACCGTGTGTCAGTGGATGGCAGCCCTTACAATGAGGAGCTGAAGCTCGCGGTCACATGGAACAGAGTCGACATTGCCAAGAGCGAACTCTTCAATGGAGACATACAGTGGAGGGAGAGAGGAGGGGGGGGGGGGGAACATCGGATGAAATAGTTTTCCTGATGCTGTGAATATTTTAATTGACCCTGTATTTAAACCTTCCCGATAATCAATTAACTTCACCCAATCAGTATGAAGATTTGGAAGACTCCATGACAGACACCTTGATCAATGACAAGCCTCAGTTTGTGCGTCTTTTCACTGAAAATGGCCTCAACATCACGGACTACCTGACCTACGACCGGCTGGAGAGCCTGTACCGATCTGTGGCAAATGGCACGCTCCTTTACTACCTCCTGCAGCGCCAACTCCTGGAGCGGCAAGGAAATGCAGCTCCCTCTTCTACCCTGTCGAGTCAGCAGGATTCGCCCTCCAAATTGGACAAGATGAAGCGCGGGCAAGGGACTGAGATCAGCCTTTTTGAGGTTCTTCTTTATAGCTTTTTTTCCACCCCTCCAGTTTTACTGAAATTCAATCAGTAATAACTTGAAAGCATCTCACATTTAACTTGTCATTCTAACCCCCCTTTTGTCTCAGGTGTCAGGAGTCCTGGAGCTGTTGATGGGTGACGTCTGCCAACCGTTCTACTTCGAAGCACTGGGTTTAGAACAGATCTCTTCCAAGAGGAAGACACTCAGGGTATGCTCAACCTACGAATATACAGACACTCAGTGACCACTTTATTCAATCTAAAACAATCCAATTCAACAACTCAGCCAAAAAAAAACCTTTGACGATATCAGTTTTTTTTCTCTTATAACAATAACAACAAAAGGAAATTTTTTGTAAAATTCAATTTTATTGCTTACTTCTTGTTTTTAAATTTTGCTGAAGCACGTGATAGGAGTCCACCATGTGTATCTCAAAGTAAATAAATTCTGCTCACAAGTGTCACTGTTACCTTATCACCTTTGACTCGATGCCCTCTAAGTGAATCTTTCTCCTTCCTCCCAGCGCGTCAGTAAGCTGCTGCGTGGCGACTGCCTGTATCGGAATAAACGCTGCCTCTACCCCTGGGCGTCGCTCTTCATCTGGGCTGTTCTGCAGAATTGCAGCGAGATGGCTACGTTCTTCTGGGAGATGGTAAAACTCTGAACTGACACTTACTGAAACCACACATTAGCCCAAAGATCATTGTGTTTGAATTGACACCCCCCCCCCGTGACTTGTTGGCGCTTACACACTAATTTCTTGTCTGCTCTATGACCATCACAACTGACTTAAATGCAAAACACTGTATCCTACCAGTACCAGTTTATCTGATATCCGTCATTGTTTGTGTCAGGCGGGGGAGTCGGTGCTGAGCGCTCTGAGCGGCTGTAAGATCCTGAGAGAACTTTCCAAGCTGGTGACTGAGACGGCGAACAAGGTCTCCATGAAAGAGTTGGCCCAGAGTTTTGAGAACCTGGCACATGGTGAGACCTCGAACATGTCATCTACTAAAGCTCCATTAAACAGCGACTGATTAAAAAAAAAATTTGCAGAAAATAATACACTTACATTAAGCTTCACATCCATTCAGTCACTTTTGTAATCCCTGCATGTGTTCTCTTCTCCGCCCCTCAGACGTCTTCAGCTCTTGCTATCGGAGCAATGAGAGTCGCTCGTTCACTCTGCTGATCAGGAAGTCTCCTGTTTGGGGGGGTACGACCTGCCTCAAGATGGGCATAGGCGCTGACGCTCGGCTTTTCTTCAGCAACGACGGAGTACAGGTTTGTTTTCTGACGAACATATCGAAGGCAACAGTGGAACAAGTCGATGCTTATGTGCAGTGTAATGACGAGTAAACTTTTGTAAGGGTGTAAATGGCTTAAAAATAATACAAAACAGAGAAAGAAAATTAAAAAACATTGCACCTTAACTGTACAGTGATGGGTTTTTAAAGGACACATTAATGTGATTTTGTGTGGTTTGGTTAATCACTCATCCTTGAAGTTTTATTATGAATCAAATTAATAAATTGTGAAGTATTTAACTGGTATCTACTAGGGATGAGCGAGTACAGCATTATCTGTATCTGTTAACCATATGAATTATCCGTATCCGTACTCGGAGTGGGAGGGGCCTAACCCGGAAGTGGGTGTGATTTAACCCGGAAGTGGGCTGGTTCAACATAACTTTCTTTTTTAACTTTGAAATTTTTTTATGATTTTTTTTAATTTTAATTTTTTTTTAATTATTTCCACACCAGGTGTGTGTGTGTTTGTGTGTGTGTGTGTGTGTGTGTGTGAGATGCGAGGGACGTTCACTGTCTCCCGGAGAAACGAACACTCTGTGTCCCCAGCACAGAAAGACGCAATCCACATTCGTTCACAAGTCACACAGACTGGCCTTGCTATTTTCACCTTACATTAACACTTAAAGTTTAGTGCAGTGTAATTGTTTGCCGTGATAATGAAATGCCAGTGTGATAATAAATGACAATTTCCAAAAACCATACAAACTGTCATGTTGTACTGTATTTAATAGAGGTTTACTTTACTGTAAAGTAAGTGTAAATGTAAAGTGAAAACAACAAAACCAGTCACCATGACCCGTGAACAAATACAATTCACGTCTTTCCATACTAAAAACACAGAGTGTTCATTTCTCCGGGAGACAGTGAACGTCCCTCGCATCTCCAGCGCTCCTCTACTGAGCCAATGCAGGTCTCGTGAAAATTTTTCCAAAGACTCGTACCCGAAGACCCCGTCGGGAAATGAACGAATCATTTCTGCTTCCTTGACTGAGCCTATGGAACAGTCCCGATGCGCAGTGAACCTGAGTGACTGAGAGACAGAGAGCTGTTCTGTGAGTGAGTGAGCAGAGCCGTGTGTGACGGGAGGAGCGCTGTGACGCTGTGTGAGGATTTTCATTCAGTCCGAGCACAGATAATGACTCAGATTACTCGTATAATAATCTTACTCGGCAAAAGTGCTTTATCCGTACCGGATACTCGTTTCAGCAGAGTATCCGGCTCATCTCTAGTATCTACTTATATCCCTGCAGTGTGAGGTAAAAAATAAAGATAAGATATTTAAGTGATTGGATTTTATATAGAAATTTGGAGGCCAGAACTTTTTTCTTTTCCTCTAATGGATCAGATATATTGGAAATATCCGAAACAACCAATTTGTGCCAAATTGTAATGTTAATTATTCAGTGAAGCAATAGTAAAAAACAAACAACCAAGCCTCCTTATGATGCACCTACGAAAACCTTCTATTCCCACATGTCTTCCCCTACTTTCTTTTACCACTCAAGTTTTACCCTCTATTATCCATCTCAGAGCAAGATATCACTGGATTGAAACATCTCGCTCCTACAGATCTTTCTTCTTACTAACCACAGGGTTTCCCCCAGAAAACTTGCTAAGCCTGGTGGTAGGGCCGCTAGAGAAGCCAACCGGCGGCCGACCGACGGCCGACTGTTTTTGTAAAAAATAATATTTTCAATTCGTTTTCAAGTCAAATGTAAGTGAATCTAAAAAAACAAGCCATTTCTGGTCACATTTAAAAGTAAAATAAATTAACATTAATAAAAAAGTGCAAACATGGCCAAGGGGGAACAGGGATCTCAGGGCCTGAGGTATGCTGTGTGACCTCTTTTACTTCTTGCACAGGGTGCAGGTTGGATCACGGCAAGTGATCCGTCTCGGCTTCTGAAAGAACTCCTCCATACTGTAGTCAAGATCAGCCACAGAGGGACCATTTATTTTTATACGGAGGCAGGCAGTTAGGCTTTTCCCCTGCAGCCTGTTCCTGAGGTCTGTCTTGATCTATTGAAAAATAATCACATAACTGACATTAAACAAATGTGTACCTACTTAAACTGCTAGCAGAAAAGTGAAAACAAAATACTCACCCTGTTCATAGCTGAGAAATCTCTCTCGCAGTTGACACTTGACACAGGAATTGTCAGTGCAATGGCAGAGAGCTGGGCCAGGTTTGGGTACAGGAGCTTCAGCTCATCAAAGTCAAAGGCCAGCTCCTGCATTACCTCCAACTGTGACTTATCCTAGTAGGATAAAGCAAAGAGTAAAAAGTGTTAGGAAAACAGAAGTTAAAAAAACAAACATTTCTATTCAACATTTTGCTTCTGCTGCTTACCTTAAAGATGCCCTGGCCCACATGAACCTTGAACACCGATACACCGATTGTATAATAATAATAAATAAGTAAAAATGTGGAATATGACCAAAATGGCCACTAAATGCAAAATAGCAGTCTTCCTGTTGCGTTTTTCAAATTGCACCTACATACTTTTGTTTGTCTGGTCATGATACAGTTGATATGATACTTGAGTAGCAAAATTAAAAACCAATATGAAATTAGCGAGCATAATATTGTTGATATTTTTTTTCATGTGCATATCAAACTTTACGCAGAATTTACAAACATTTTCATGTATATCCCCTCAAACAGCCACTCATTCACACAGACAAAGAAAAAATAAATAAATAAAATGGACAATGACAACAGACATCAAACTAATGGAGTAAAAAATTAAATAAATAAATAAAAACAAATAAAAATAAGAAAAAAGAAAAAAAGGCAGGATCATTTCACAACCTGTTGTTCAGTCAGTGTTATCCGTTTCATTGGTCAAAAATGACATAAATGATTCCCAAATACAAGCAAACTCCTCCTGTTTACCTTTAACAATGTATGTCAATCTCTCCAGTCCAAGACAAGTCATCAACTCCTTCTTCCATATTGCCAGTGATGGTGGTTCTACATTTTTCCAATATAGTGCAATCACTCTCCTTGCATGGAGAAGTCCAAAGTCAACCATCTTCGATTGCTTTGTTGTTCTGATGGAGTCTTTGGGGTATATTCCAAGTATACAGATTGTTGACGTCAAAGGAATGTTACACTTAACCATCCGTGATAAACATTTAACCACATTTTCCCAAAATACCAAAATCCTATAGCATTCCCATAGGCAGTGAATCAAAGTTCCCTTTTCAGTCAGACATTTAACACAAACATCCGGGATGTTAGGGGAGATATGGTGGAGTTTTGCAGGGGTTATATAAACCCTCATTAACCACTTATACTGGATCAATTTTAACCTTGTGTTAATTTAATTCTTTTGCGCTTTTAAACATGCTCTCGCCAATCTTCTTCACTAATATTTTCATGTGTGTCTGTTCTCCACGCATTTAATTTATCTGATGCTGATTCTGTTGAGTTCTCCGCTAAAAGGTTATAGAATCTAGATATATTTTTTTTACCATTCAAATTATTAATCACCGTTTTCTCAATAATCGATAGCGGGGGTATGGCCATGAATGTCTCAGATTTTGTTTTCAATAAAACTTCTTAATTGCAAATATTTGAAATTTTTTTTGAGGAACTCCGTACTTATGACAAAGTTGATCAAATCTGAAAAGGGTACCTTCAAAGTAAAGGTCCGAAACGGTCCCAATTCCTTTCTCTGCCCATAATTTGAATCCTCCATCCAATCTACCAGGTTTGAATTGTCTGTTGCCCCAGATAGGAGTAAGTTGTGACAAAGTTAATGTTTCATCAACCAGGTTATGTGCTGCATACCACACTGATATTGTATTTTTAACAAAAGGGTTTCTTGTCTGTTTTTTCAGTGTCTTGATATCTGAGGAATATAAATACTGCTTTATGGGCAAATCTGACACTAATTTTTGTTCAATATTTACCCAAGGAGGTGTTGTGGTTGAAGAAAAATAGTACATTGCAGAACTTAATTGAGTAGCCCAATAATACCATTTCAGGTTTGGGACCCGAAGTCCTCCCCTTTCATAGGGTAAATATAATAACTTGAGCCGGATTCTACCCTTTTTATTGTTCCAAATGAACTGGCTAAATATACTATCAGTTGTTTTATAAAAGTTACTTGGTAATGGAAGCGGGAGTGCTTGGAAAATATATATAAATTTGGGTATAATAGACATTTTAATAAGATTTATACGACCAATCATTGATATCTGCAATTTAGACCACCGGTCCAACTTTTCTGTCACTTCGTCTACGAGAGGGATATAGTTTATAGGGACAATGTCGCCAAGTTTTGGGGCAATCTTAATACCCAGATATTTAAATCAATCCTGCGTGGCCATAAATGGTGTATTTATTTTGGGGTTGCGTCTTTCTTCTTCATTTAGGAATAATAATACTGACTTAGATTTGTTTATTCTATATTCAGAAAACTCTCCAAAGTTTTCGAGTACAGGAGTCAAATTTGGAATACTGTTCCTCAGGTTCGTTAAGAAAAAAATTATAAAATCAGAATATAATGCTATATGATGCTCTATGTCCCAAATCCTGATGCCGGATATATTCCTAGGTGTCCTTACTGCGATCGCGAGAGGTTCTATTGCTAAAGTGAAGAGCAGAGGAGACAAAGTGCAGCCTTGCCTGGTTGAGCGTTGTAAACTGAAAGGTTTAGAAATTGTATTAGTCAATATTTCTGTATTTCTAATATTTTTGTATCACATCCCATTAAACTAATGGGCCTGAAAGATGAACAACTGGTTGGTGATTTGTCAGGTTTAAGTATCACAGTTATCATAGCTAATCTTAACGATGGTGGAAGAGTTCCTGTTTTATATGATTCGTTAAACATATCTAATAAAGGTTGCGCAAATTTCTGTTTAAACTTCTTATAAAATTCTATCCCGTCGGGACCAGGTGCTTTCCCACTGTTCATACTGCTCATGGCGTCATAAAGATCCTCAACTGTTAATGTCCCGTCCAGTGCTTCCTTTTCATCTTCAGATAAGCTCTGGAACTGTAGCTGATCGAGAAATGTTTGTTGTTGTGTAGCTCCTGCATATTCTGATTCGTACAATAGTTCATAAAAGTTTCTGAAGGTAGCATTCATTTCAGTTGGGTCTGTTGTTAAATCGCCTGAAATTGTCTTTATACTGTTAATTGTTCTTTCGGCTTGCATTTTCTTAACCCGCTAAGCCAGTAGTTTGCTTGGCTTTTCACCCTGATCATAGTATGCTTGTTTGGTCCATAAGAGGTTTTTAGCAACCTTGTCAGTTGTGAGTTTATTGTATTCAGCTCTCATTACTGTTAATTGTTGCTGTTTGTCCTCGTCATTATTCTCATAAAGATCTAATTCTAGTGTTTTAATCTGTCCTTC
Organism: Limanda limanda; assembly: GCF_963576545.1. Classification (NCBI taxonomy): domain Eukaryota; kingdom Metazoa; phylum Chordata; class Actinopteri; order Pleuronectiformes; family Pleuronectidae; genus Limanda; species Limanda limanda. Next base: position 10,990,886 of record NC_083656.1, on the reverse strand, counting down.
CAATGTTTGCATTTCCTTTTTGTTCTGTTTAGTCTTTGAGCTTGTATATTTAATAATTTCTCCCCTTATATATGCCTTGGATGCTTCCCACCTTACACTGGCGGTTGTTTCATCCGTGTTTAGTGAGAGATAGTTATCTATGCAGGCTCCTATTGTTGATATTTTAATAGTACAAAACATGCTTACCATACTCGGTCTTGAAGAGCCATCCACTAAATTTAGGTTCACCTAACCACTTTGGGTTAAATCCGCTACTTCGATGTTTCCCTATAACGCACTGGGGGAAACCCTGCTAACCATAACTATCTTTCTCGTATTTACTTCATCTCTCCAGCCTTCAGTCAACATTCTTTTACTTTCTTTGGCAAGTCCTTTACAGGTTTACCCCTACCGTCCATACATACAACATACATCAGATGGCAGGCGTGCCGTATACCACTTCTAGTCTAATTTTTCCTATGTCTCAGTCAGTTTTTTTCTCTGTCTGTCAGCCAGCTGACCTTCACTCTTTTTTTCTCTCCTCCTCTCTCGTTTTCCACACACACACTTTCATTCACACTAGTTACTTCACATGCAGTTATTATTAGGACAATTCAAATATGCTCACAATAATATTTTTATGATATTGGCGTCTATTCATTTTGAGCTCGACTCAAGCAACGGTAAATTCTGACAGTCAAGCTCCTGTCTTGTCAGTACAGGTGACTGGTGCAGAATTATCATATGTGATTACCTGAGTCGCGTTAACTAATCTTAGACTTGATTCAAAGTTGCATTCTGGCTCGATAATCTTCAGTCCCGTCAGAGCAGATGCCACGTACAGAATTACAATATTTTCACAGCCGTTTCATCTTCAAGTTCAAGGGCCGATCCAAAGGTTGTGACTGGTTTCAGTTAAGCGTCTGGTCTAGTCATAACAGCACCACATCTCCAGCACACAATATTTTCTCGGTTCCTTATTATTTTTTCTTCAGGATCGATTCAACAGTGTATCTGGCCCGCTAAGCACCTGTTCTCGTCAGAACAGGCACTCCATCTCCAGATCCCACTGCAATCGTGGATCCTGAATCTTCTATGGTAGGCCCCGATTAAGCAACAGTGTATTTGGCAGTTTTTGTCCCTCACTTCGCCGGTGCAGGCTAACCGCTTCCTCCGGACACACCCTAACTAACTTAGGTTGCAGTATTTACAAACAATTATTTGAATCGTCAATTTTTTGTATTTGTTGCGCCAAAACCGGGAATCCTCTATACAGTTTTTATTCCCTTGATTAACATTGCTTTGCCGTACTCTTTCATTGCTTCCCAAAGAAATACTACACATTATTTTACCTTCTTTCTCCTCTCCGCACACTCATAATCTATTACTAAACAGAATTTGTTTTAAAAGGTTTCTGCTTACCTCTTGGTTTAAGTATGTGGAGAATCGATAGGAGCATTCTCGTCCTTGGGGTCTCCAGCCTTTCTGGTCAAAAAACTTCTCTTCAGGATCACGTCGGTCAAAACTTCTCTTAAGTATCATGTCGGTCAAATCTTCTTAAGGATCACTTCGGGGTCACCAAATTTGTCGTTGCGTGGTCGTTTATCCTAAATATGAGAGGATGAGCCGAACTCAGTTTGGTTCAATCAAGTATTTATTTAGAAAGCAATGAAAGGTATGAACAGCAAAACAATGGGCATCCAACACAATGCCCGGCACTCTAGCAGCACTCGACAGTCTTGAGTCGCATCAAAACGCATCAAACAGCCGGCGTCTGTCTTATTTTATAACAGTCCTTGGTTCTTCCTCGATAGTGGGCAGGCGTAGTCCATCCTCTTGGCACTGGAATACAGAAGTGAACAGGAGCCACTCCCAATCTCAAGCCTCCTCTGAGAGTTGCTAGACAAAAATGTTCACTTCTTGAAAGGCCTTGACACAGCTGATGCCATGAGGGCCAGTGGTTGTCCATTGGAGAAGAGAATATTGTGTTCCTGCTTTATCGGCAGTATGTTCTGTTTGTGTAAACATTTGAAACAACTAAACCCAAACAATGTCAGTCTGACTCTCCCCAGATGGGACTGCTGATGTCTAATGCAGCTAAGGGAATTATGTTTTAATATCAAAAGTTAGAAATGAGAATAAGTAAAAGATTAACACCAAGCAGCAACGGTTGTTTATAAATCATTTGTATGAAGGCATAATATCTGACCCAAACTGTGCATGCCCCCCGCTCCTGCTTTATTGCAAAGAGTTCAGTCAGACACAGACTAGCTAAAATTTGAAACCCTAACAGTAACCACTTCTATTAAAGCTCGGCCGGTATTTAATGTTAAAGATAAATAAATCACCCCCTTGTGCTCTTCCTCATATGGGAATCTGCTGTAATAAGCTGTGAGTTGTTGTTATAATACATAAATAATAAAGACACCATAAATGGTCTCCCCTTCTCCAGTCTCTGTTGTCGCAGATCTGGTGGGGTGACATGAAGAGGAACACAAAGGTGTGGAAGCTGGTGCTCACGTTCTTCTGCCCCTTCCTCTGCTACACAAACTTAATCTCCTTCAGGTAAAGTCCACGTGTACCACACTGTGATTTTTGACAACACTGTTCTTTGTGATGAGTATCCAGAGGATATAGATTTCCCCACACAAAAATGCCTGTTCAATAGAGTGTTATCTCTCCTAAAACTTTGCAACATAGGAAACACGAGGACCAGGAGCCAGAGGAGGAGGGCAAGCCTAACAAGGATGCACAAGGACTGGACAGCGACAGCCTCTACGGCACCACAGTCTCCTCCTTTTCCGACATCAAGCATATGTAATACTCCTACTTGCATAACTCAGGGGTTTTCTGTAGATCAGCTGTATCAAGGATCCGGGTTTTGATTTTTTTTTATCATGTAAATGCAACTGAATGGATGTGTCGGATGCAGCTTTGAATTGGAACAACTGCTTTGTATGTGATTCTTGTCTCACAAGATGAAATCAATCCGAGGGCAGCACACCTCAAAGGTGGGTCCAGGACCTCTAACGCAGGACTCACACGTAACATTAACGCTTGACGCTGGTCGTGCCTGACGCTTGATGCTGAACGTCATTACGAAAGTTTCCTGAAAGTTTAGCTGTCAATGCAATGTTGAAGGGATTCACAGAGGAAATAAAATACACAACCACATGGACACACACCAGGTGCCTCTGCCTGCTCCGTCCAGACTAGGGTTGCAAAATTCCGGGAATATTCAAAGTTGGAAACTCTCCATGGGAATTAACGGGAATATACGGAAATTAGCGGGAATAAACTGGAAATGTTGTGGGTGATTTATACTAACTGTATTTACCTTGTCATACAGACATAAATATTAACATTTTGTTTTGTCATAGGCTGATTTGAGCCCTGAGGAAACTTTGGGCACTTGACTATATGCTTCTGCATCTTTGTGTCATTCTTAACATAGGTCTTTTCACAGTATTTGCAAATGTACACAGCCTTTCCTTCTACATTGGATTGGGTGAAATGTCTCCACACATGAGATAGTGCACGTGGCATTGTTCTGTAGATAAGATGAGAAAAAAGTTTGTAAAAAAAAGCTAATGCAATGCCAGAGATATAAAAAGTTAGCCAAACAATTGGAATAGTCTGTAAACATATTTTACAATTGATGGATAAATGAATGGAAAAAGGCTAGATGAACAGATGAACAATCCTCAATCAGCATGCTAATATATTTTCCCCAGTGATATCATCGAAACTTACCTGACTAGTCCTTCACTCTACAGCAGGCCTCAATCAGCCCTGCTGTAGAGTGCAGGATGCTGGGAATTATCTGTGCATGTGGTGTAAGAATGCCCAGTGGAGGGTTGGAATTCAACTTGCAGCGTGTGCTGCATTCCATACATCTTTAAAATAGTGTTTTGAATGATGTTTTTATTGCTCAGCGTTTAATTTGCGTATTTTTTTTTTTTTTTTCAAAATTCCCCAAATTCCCGAGCTAAACTTCCCATGGAAAGTTTCCGGAAAGTTTCCGGAAAGTTTCCGCCCCTTTGCAACCCTAGTCCAGACTCATTTTTATGTTTGATGTCAGGCAGGACCTTCATTTGCATCGATTTTGAAGTTAACAATCAGCGTTTCCATTGTCGCCTCATGCTCTGAGAAAGAAATTATTTCATTCATCTGTAATGGGCCGGTAATCCAATGTCCACCGACCTTCCTCACAGGCATACCTCAGACTCCCAGGCCACCAAAGTGCCCGTTTATCGTGTCGAGATGGCACCTACTGGTTCGCACCAGTCACCTCGTTTCTGGGCAACGTCCTGATGTACTTCCTCTTCCTCCTGCTTTTCGCCTACGTGCTGCTGGTGGACTTCAAGCTCCCTCCGCCCGATGGTCCGGCTGCCACCGAGTACGTGCTGTACTTCTGGGTGTTCACCATCGTGTGTGAGGAGATCCGAGAGGTGAGTGCAAAGAGACGTTTAATGGGACGCTTCATAGTTAATGAATCAACTTCACCTCTAACAATTGTAAAAAAAATAAGAAGTCAGGTTTAGTGGAAGCAGTAGGACCCAGGAGCAGAGGTTTTAACAAAAAGAGTATTTCATATAAGAAGAGTCTTAACTAGACAAAAACACAAAACATAAACACTGAAGGGGAGAAACAAAAAACACAAGGAAGCTTACACAGGGGATTCAGAGGTGCAGAGGCTCAGGAGATCAGGACAGGGCAGGACAGGAACCCAGGAAAGGACAGCACCATGGAACATCAACGACAAGCACGACCAGAGCAACAAGAACAATCCGACAAGGACAAAGGGAAGGACAGAGGCTTAAATACACACAGGGAAGGCATGGGCAATTGAACACAGGTGTAACACATGAGGACTGGGGCAGACAATCAAAGACAGGAAGTGAAGACAGAAACAACACACAAGGAACAGAGACTACAAAATAAAACAGAAACAATGTGTGCAAACATGAAAACAACTCGAACACACACAGCAGAGATTTACTAAAACAGAAAACACTTTTACAATTAAGATTAAACATATAAACTAAAGTGCCAGATCGTTACATTTAACAATTGTAAAAATACAGGTGAAAATAAAACAATGTTTGATCTTTTAAACAGAACATTACTTAAGTTTTAAGATGTACTGATCTGTTAAGTCTGTGTTTTCTTCTCCAAGACTTTCTTTTTGGGGTCGCTGAGTTGTCGACAGAGGATGAGAGTTTAAATCCAGGATGTTTGGAGCAAGTGTGACCTCATTGCCATCTTTCTCTTCATCATTGGAGTAATCTGCAGGTGTGATGACGCACAGAACATAAATATTGTGTTTTCACCTCTGTCACTGTTTGTCTGTCGGTGTGTTAGCTAGAAGGATTATTCAAAAAATATTGGTATGGGTCTGGGAAGAATCCATTAAATTCTGGTGTTCGGGGAGTGAATCAAGGATTTGTCAATAGATATGTCCTCTACATTGTCAGGTAGATTTTTTTTCCTCAACAATTTCCTTGTTTACCCATATACTGTATATTAGGATGTGTAAGACATGGAAAAGCATTTCAGCATTCAAAATATGCACATGTTGTTATTTTACCAACTAGCCACTGGGTGTCGCTGTTACCACAGTTTGTTTTGCTTCACTCTGTGCCTGTAGGATGTTCCCCATGTCATATGGATATGGCCGGCAATTCCTGTGTGTGGACTACATGGTGTTCACCCTCCGCCTCATTCACATCTTTGCCATCCAAAAACAGCTTGGTCCAAAAATCCTCATGCTCGGCAAGATGGTGAGAGGATGCCTTCAAGCTGACATGTTACTAATGTCTAAATTCATTATGGCAACTCAATGACAACCAAACAATTCTGATGTCTCCTTTTCAGATGAAGGATGTCTTCATCTTCCTCTTCTTCCTGGGGGTGTGGCTCATGGCGTATGGACTAGCCAACCAGGCTCTGCTGTATTCCTACGACCAGAGCCTGGATCGCATCTTACGCCGTTTTTTTTACAGGATGTATTTGCACATCTTTGGGCAGATCCCTGTGGAAGAGATGGACGGTAAATCTGTGTGTGTGTGTGTGTGTGTGTGTGTGTGTGTGTGTGTGTGTGTGTGTGTGTGTGTGTGTGTGTGTGTGTGTCTGTGTGTGTGTGTGTGTGTGTGTGTGTGTGTGTGTGTGTGTGTGGCGTGAGGGAAAGCATGGATAATGAGAGATGGCAACAACGCCACCTAGGGAATTTCACCTCCAGGAAATAACTAACTATTGTGTGTGCAACAGCACAGGTTTGTGTATATCACAGGGCAAGAGACGTGTTTTACTTGTAGAAAAAAACTTGAATACACTCAAATGCATCAACCAACAAAAGGCAAAATTAAACAAACTGAGCACAAATTAACATATGAAATAAAACACTTCAGACAAGACCAACACATGGACAGGGCTGGGACTTACCATGGCGACGAGAACCAAGAAAAGGAAAAATGGAAGGATTAATAAACTAACCACCCGTGTCACTGCAAACCAACATAACGGGTCGTGAAGAAAACGCCACCACCAGGGATTGGGTCGCTGCCTAAGGTCGACAGCACCTGACCAACAATAAAAAGACAAATAAAACGTGTCAGTGCTAAATCACTACTGATGAAAAACAGAAAACATACAAAGCAAAACAAAATAAACCAATTACAAACCAATAGAAACAACAATGTGAATGGAATTAGGATATTATTAAAAGTAAGGCATCCCCCGTGGTGGTCACTCCACGCTTCAACTCAACTGCGCGTGGAGAGCCACAGTTAAAGAGAGATAACACTTCTTAAATAGCTGGACACTTCCTTTAGAGCCTGGACAGTCTTTAACAGTTAGAACAGTTCCATAAAAGCCACAACAGCAGGGCCGCCTTAAGCGTAGTGGCCATGACGGCCGACGAAGGAGCAGGGCCTCTAAAAAGGCGAAATAAACAAATTTAGTAATTCAAATGACAGAAACAAATTTTCAGAAGTAATGGGTCAATAGGTAGCGCCCTGTCAAGCTAAGGTAAAGCCACAGCAACCTGGCGGGTGAGAGTCTCCACAGCCATAGCTGAATCAAGCTGTAGCACAACATGCACAACAATCAGCTGGGATCAAATAAGCGAGAGATAGGCATACAACGTTACCTAGCAAGCAGAATAAGTAACGTATATTTTGTATCTGTTCCAGTTGGGGAAGAGTGGGACTGCACACACAATGTGACATTGATCCAGGGCGCTATTGAGCCATGCAGGACGATGTATGGTAACTGGCTGGTGGTGATTCTGTTCGTCGATTACCTGCTCGTCACCAACATCCTGCTCGTCAACCTGCTGATCGCCATGTTCAGGTAAAAGGACGAGGAGACGGGTGTCAATCAATCTGTCTACATGGCTGAGCAACCCTCATAGTAACGCTGTTTGTGTTCACTCAGCTACACCTTCAATGAGGTGCAGGAGAACAGCGACATCTACTGGAAATTGCAGCGCTACAACCTGATTGTTCAGTACCACTCCCGTCCCTCGCTGGCTCCTCCCTTCATCATCATCTCTCACATCAATCTGTTTATTAAGAGGATTATCCACAAGGTGCCCTCCATCAAGATCCACCATTTTGGTCAGTGCTACAATAGACATCTTTAAATTAATATAGTGAAGTTGTTACACACTAATTGCTGATTGAAACCAGAAATACAAACTTAATATTTCTGCAACAGCCAGGATTTACTGGCTTGGTTCAGGAAGCACTGTAGTTGAACTGAGCTGAACAAATCTGATGTAAAAACCTGAATCTCTCTTTCTCTCAGTGTTGCAGCTACGAGGGAAAGTGGCGAACAGGCTGATGACGTGGGAAACCATTCAGAAGGAGGACTTCCTCATCGCCCAGACCAAGATCCAGAAGAGCAGCGACTCCGAGAGGCTTAAACGGATGTCGGTCAAGTGAGTGCACCTACTTACACCTTCCCACGCGTTAGCAGTGAAATTCATATTCTTTTACTGAGGTGAACGTCTCCTTTTTCAGAGTGGATGGCGTGATGAAACACCTGACTGACACCAGAGACGTTGACCACAGGCTAAGGGCTCTGGAGAACGAGGTACATGTCATTATTCTTTTGCCATTAGTCGTCATACATATAAAGAGGGGCTCAGTATCCTGCCTAAGGACCCTTCAGCACGCGCAATAGGGTCGACTGGGATTGAACTACCGACCATCTTGATAAAGGACAGCAGCAGCACAAATCTCTGACTGGATGACTGACATCTCTCAGTGGATGTCGGCACACCACCTAAAAATCTGAACTACTTCTCCCTCGAGGGAAGGGCTCTCCCACCCATGACCTCACTATCACATGGACAACTCTGTGATAACCCCCACCCAGACCGCAAGGAACCTGATGGTTTAGAAATTACAGTTTTCTAATGTACAGTGAATTTTCTTTATTTCAGATGGAGTATTGCTCCAGCGCTCTCAGCTGGATGGTGGACACTTTGGCTCAAAGCAGCACGTTTAAACCTCATCGTCCTCCACCTTCACAAAGAGGTACCTCCAAATCCAGAGCATGCCTTCACACAGCTCTCTGCATGTTGTTTAGTCACGTGTGTGTGTTCGCTGCCCCCCCCCCCCCCCCTCCCCCTTAAGATGCATGATTTTGCTTCTTTCTCTGCACAGATGTGTTCCCTTCTTCTGCCAGTTCCACCTGATTCAGCCTGGCCGGTGCGTTCACTTGCTCCACATGGTCAGTGAAAGACCAGTCTTGCTGCTCTTCTGCCGTGTTCAACACTGGATTCATTTAGCAAAGATTCTCAGTGGTTCCTGCCTTAGAGAGAGAGAGAGAGAGAGAGAGAGAGAGAGAGAGAGAGAGAGAGAGAGAGAGAGAGAGAGAGAGAGAGAGAGAGAGAGAGAGTACAGTTACAGTACAGATTTAATGGAAAACGTTACGTTTTAATATGTAATTCATCTCATTGTAATGCCAAAGTCAAGTGCTTGTATATATAATGCGGTAGGAGATATTTTATGTATTTAATTTGGCATTTGTGTTAAAGTTTTATGGCTTATTCTGTTTTTAAGGTTTTTATAGAGTTTTGAATCATTACAGTGAAATTAATAATACTGTTTAGAGGGGTACATTGTTTTACTTTTGTATTTAGTTATAGTTGATTTTAATCTTAATAAAAACTGGAGAAATCACGTGTAGTGTTTCTTTTCTGTATGGTGCTTAGTTTCAGTTTGCCAGCACTCGACTGAAGGTCACATAGTGGAGCAGGGCTATTGAAAGAGCCTTTACTGTAAATAGCCGACCGGGCCACCTGTCAGTCACACAAGCGCCTCACACACACACAGACAGAGAGAGAGAGGTGGTGTCATCACTTTCTGGCGTCGCACTTCTCTCGTTGCGTGACGGATGCATGTGCAAACTTGCCACCATGTTACGTGATCATGTTATGTCACTGCCGATGACTGTACCCCATTTTGTTTAATGTGGACGCTCCTCGTTTCACACATTTCATGCTCCTGACATTAAAGTTTGTTTCTCTTTGTCTCAATAGCAACCCTGGAGTAAAATCATTCAAGTGTAAAACCATTTCTGTGGAATGTCAGCTGCTCATGTCGGTTCTTCTAGAACACGGCGTATGGGACAGGGACTCCCATCATCTCCATTTCCTTCTATTTGCATCCATTCCATACATCATGCTGTCACTCTTATGGGTCAGTGTGCAATAGGCCCTTTGTGGCACATGCAGTCCAGAGTTTCAAGCAGCTTTTACATTAGATTGAGTTACAGAGGAGTGGGGTGTATGGGTGAACTTTGTGATCCCTAAATATTTTTATTGTGCTGATGCAGCAAAGGTTGCTGTTGGTGTGTGAATGCCACCTGATTTTCCTCAATTAATTTACTGTGAAATCATTAATTCGATTTCCTTCCACCGAGGAGGTTATGTTTTTATTGCCGTTTCTATGACTTTTAGCAGGATTATGCAAAAAACTATGGGAACCAATTTTCTTGAAAGTAAGTGGAAGGATGTGACGCAGGCCAAGAACAACCAGTTTTATTTTGCATGGAGCCGGACAAAGATGTGGATCCAGGAAATTATTATATCCCTTTCTTTAACATTGCAATAAACAGTACATGGCATATTTTCAGTGAATTCCCAGGGTATAATTCATTGCTCTCGATAAAAGAAAATATAATTAGGTGACAAATATCCATGAGTGTGCAGCTTGATTGAATTCAAGGGAACTTTTGTGTCCTGCCGCACATATGAGTCATAGTGTATTTACCTCGGCTAAGGTCTGCAAGCTTTCACTAAAAACAACCAAATAGATTTCCTTAAAACTTGGTGGAAGGATGCAGATGCATGGATGCTTAACATTGCAAGTTTTCTTTCACAGTTTTCTTAGGGAATAATTCATGAGTCTTGATGAAAAGAAATAGATGGGTAAATTAAACAAAAGTAATAAATAGCAGACGTGTGGACATTTGCAGGACATGCGTAATCTGTCCCATGACCATACTGCATGCACAGTATATATTTATATATGTACTGTATGGGCCTACAATTGTTATACTAAAATATTTAATGTCAGCAATTATAAATGTACCCCTCCCTCTCAACCTTACCCGCCCCCCTTCCCCAAATGCCATACGGCCCCCCCCCTCTCCAATACACTGTGTTAAAGGCATCAGGAGCATTCTTCCCACACATGTGCCTCTGTCACTCATGCACAAGCAGCCACATAACCAAACGCCCCACACCCAGCTGTGTGTTTCCACTGTGTCCTCTGTGTTCACCGGCTCCAGACTGGCACACACTGCTCTGTCGCTTTGAGCACGGCCCTCCTCACCCCTTCTCTCTGCAGCGTGGACCAAAGACCTGAGATCGTTTCCGGCATTTTCTGCAGCTCCCTCTTGTCTGCAGTGGATTTTTAGCTTTTTTGTTGTTGTTTTGTTTTTTGGTGGAAGAACCGGGGTTGGAGACGTACCTCCAGAATAGATTTTTTTCTTTTGCTTCTAAGAGTTGTGTAAATCTTCCAAGATGGCCTCATTGAAGAGTTGGGTACTAGGACTCCTGCTGGTGCTCCTGTGCTCATCCCAGCTGCCACTCTCCGGGGTAGTTAGTGCCCAGAACGTGGCCGAAGCAGAGGCCGACCTCTATGCCAGAAACGATGAGGTTGTGGCAGAGGAGGGCGAAACCATTGATAGCGATGGTGGTGCTATTGAGGAAGAAGAAGAGGTAGAAGGAGAGGAAGGTGAAGAGGAATCAGACGATGAGGAAGAGGAGGCAGCTGAGGAAGAAGAAGATGAAGAGGCTGCAGACGAGGAAGAGGAGGATGATACCGAAGAAGAGGAGGATGATGAGGTGGCAGCCGAGGAAGAGGATGATGAGGAGGAGGAGGAAGATGATGATGAGGAGGAGGAGGAAGAGGAGGAAGATGATGATGAGGAGGAGGAAAAGGCTGCAGTTGAGGAAGAGGAGGCTGCTGAAGAGGAGGAGGGGGATGGTGAGGATGAGGATGAGGCTGCAGATGAGGTAGATGATGATGAAGAAAAGGATCACGATGATGATGAGCAGGTGGAAGAGGCAGCAGCTGAGGAGGATGATGACGAGGATGATGAAGATGAGGATGATACAGCAGAAGAAGAGGATGCTGAGGAAGACGAGGCAACCGAAGGAGAGGCGGTAGCTGCGGAAGAGGATGATGATGGTATATACACCTTTTTAATTTTTCGATTTATTAAACAGATCCTAAGGAGAATGAAACAAAACAAGTCACAAATTTAGTATCAAATGTGACAAATTGTTATTTTTCTTTGAGTAAACGTTGACTCAAGTATGAAATGAATATCATGACATGTTCTGAAACTGGAAAAAGGTTTTGAGAAGTTGAAACTTGATGTTTGAAAAATCTAAAAACAGATGTATAATAGGTCAGGAGCAAATGTCCATTCATCCCTGGATCCTGATCTTCAAAAAGTCATGAGATTCACAAGCTTGCAAATGTGTCTCGACAATACGTCTGCGAAGTTTCAAAATAAAGAGGCGACCTTTCAAAACTCAAGTTTCAACATTTCAGACAGACGTGCACCAGGTTTTCAGATCATCGTGTGCGATGTTTCAAACCTGGAAAACAAACTGACGCACAGAGAGAACACCGAAGTCCTTCAGTTTGAAAGATCCAGCAAGGCCCTCATAACTTCATCTGTCATCGGATTTCCAACTTTCAAAGCCTTCTTTTCAGTTTCTGAATGTGCCGTGTTATTCCTCCCGTATACTTGAGTTTATTCTCTGACATTGTTAAAGCCACTGTGAGAACAGTGTGTGACAGTGTGACACATATCAGTCCTAAAATAGAAGGGTTTATCTGTGTGGTAGCTGTGTGGCACCGGGCAGTATCTCAACCATTCGTTCCTTTTGTTGAGCCAATTTGGCTATTTTGGGACAGAAAAGGGCAAAAACACTACAAAGCGTTCATACTGTTATTTATGTTATACATGCGCACAAAGTTAGTTTTACTCTTCCTGATTTGTACATTTTGTCCCCATGCTTTTATCTGACACGTGTCTCGTCCTCAATGTTACAAACTGTTCTGCTGGATCATTACAAAATTGAATCCGATTCGCCTTTAACATAACCTCACACCTACAACCTGACACCAATAATTTGATCTCATGATCTTTGCCGAAGGTTTACATGAAGCCGGCCAAGAATAGACTTAGATAGACTTGGAAATAGATATTGACATTTAGGAGATGAACATAAACCTGTCCATCCATTATCTATACCACTTGTATAAGCTGAGGGTTATGGGTGGGTGGGGTCAGAGGCTGGAGCCAATCCCAGCTGCCATTGGGTGAGAGGGGGGGAACACCCTGAACACCACCAATCGTAACACAGGTGCAACAAACTGGTGATTCACTCTTACATTCACAGTTGGAGACACATTTAGAGTCTCCAAATAACCCAACCTCAATCTAGGTGTGTTTGGGAGGAACCCAACCAGACACGAGGAGAACATACAGACAGGGATTCGAACTAGGAACCTGCTTGCTGTGAGGCAACCACCTTGAACATAAACCCATAATGTAACATATATTGATTGAGATCCCTAGGGTATGTTCTTTTGAAGGACTGCGGCTAAGATACTTACCGAGCGGGATATTTTCAAGAACCTATTTTGGCATTTTGGCTCTGCGGTTTCCTTTTTGATTCGATATGTTCACACTGATGCAAGATATCTGCAATAATTGTCCAATATTAAAACTTGTTGACCTTGCTGACTTTAGATGAGCATGAAGACGTCGTAGCAGAGGCCCAGGCTGACGCGGACGCCGTCTCTGACTTGCTGCATTTCCGCTCTGGCTCTATGTGCAGCGTGTGCTCCATCTGCCAGGTAAAACGAAGAGATGGGAGTACGAGCCTTTAATGGTCCGATTCTAGTTGAGGTAATTAACACAACTGTGCACTGTGTGTGTGTGTTTCTCCTGCTAGCACTGCTCCGGTAGATGCGCCAAGTGCCCATGTGAGGAGGGAGACGAGTCAGACCACTGCAATCACTGTCAGGTAAGTTCCTACCTCCTCAGAAATAACCCACCACACTTCATCATGACCACAGCCTCCTTGTGTGCTCACACTGTTTTTTTCCTGCAGGGATGCTCGTCCTGCTACCTCTGCCCCATTCTGTGCGACACCATTTGCTCTCCAGGTAAACACCGGCAGTTATTAGTCAAATAGTGCCCCCACCAATGTTTGTGAGATTCTATTGAATTATTAATATCTGTGTGTATTGCAGGCGGCCTTGTGGATGAGCTGACCGGGTCCCTCTTTCAGTGAGTTTCTGCATTTTCTCACAACCCACATTTAGGGACACAACAGCAGCAGAGGCCTGTGCTATGGAGCAGGATTCCCTTATCACTACAGTGATAAGGGATCCTGACAGGGACAAAACTCTTTACGATAAAGGGACAAATAAATTATAGTCAGATTTTCCACAAACAGAGGGTATATACATGATAAATACTATGGCTTAGTTTTTTGATTGAAGGGATTTTATTAGATTCTGACAGAACTGTGCTTTTTACTCGGAACTAGTTCGTCAGGAATAATGTTCCACCCTCTGTTTCCCATAAATATGAATCAACATTTGAACCAGTTGAACCAGTTTAACCGCACATGCACTCCCTCTCATCTTAACTAGAGTGTCTGTTCTAATTTAATTATGTCACAATTAAACTCTTTACAATTCACTCGTCTGTCGTTATTACGTAAGTACGTCAGCATTCACTCTCCTCTCCTCCTGCCTGACTTTATTTATGGCTTTGATTTTGTTCCTCGTTCTTATCACCTCCGTCTATTTTTACACACATGTTCACAGCCCGTGAGAACCAGACTTGTTGTACGGATTATACGGGTGGACTGATTTTAGTGAAGTACGCTGCTGTTGATTCGTGTAACAGGCCTCAGGTCAGCACACACTCTGACTCTGCTCTGACCTTTATTTCTGCAGGACCTTTTCCTCTCTTCTTTGAGCAACCCTTGAGACTAGCCCCCTTTAGAGTCCTCCTGTGGTCACAAGAGGTACGGCGACCAGGATCGGCGCTCTCTGGCTGCACGCCCTGAATCTGACGGCTCAAGTTTCAATTTTTACTAAAAGCTGCAATAGTCATTTTGTAGAATTTCATTTAATGACCTGAGATTTTGTGTATTTTCAATGCAAAATACAGTATTTCTATAAGGCTATGATTTATTCATATGTTTTTTGTAGGAACGTTATTGTAAAACAACTTTAGCTGAGCAAGAAATATTTGTGGGCCTGTCTTGTGGCGGGAGTCTGTATTGACACACTAAATAGATGAAAATTAATGTAAATATAAAAGAATAGGAAACTTCTCAGGATACCTCATATGACTTTGCAACATGTTACGATACAATTTTATATTTCATGCTGCTGTGACTCTCACTTGATAATAAATTTCTGCTTACCTTTAAAAGGTTGTCTCATATAACAAGTCGATCACGTGACTTCTAATTAGCTTTTTTAATGCTACGTGCACTTTAATTTGTAGCTTTTATTAATGTGCATGTATTCACAAGTATGGATCACCTTATGGCAATAACTGTAACTCCTTTATAAATGCATCTACTCAGCTGTCCAAATAAAGTTGTGTATTTTGTTTCAGCCTGTGGAATGTCTTTGTTTTTTAATACGGCCAATGCACATGACTCACATCAACTGACACTTCCATCAGGTGTTGACGGGCAAGAATGAGGTCAGTTGATCGGCCAAACATGGGCTGATGGTTGCCATTCCTGCTGGATGGTTTTCAGGCGTGGCCCTGTGCTGTGCCAAGAGAAATGTGTTTGCGCCCTTGCTTCTCGCTGACTTGGCAAGATTAGGAGGCCGCAGTCAGAACCGGGTCAGACGCTTTCCGGTGCTGACACAAGGTTTTCTCCACAACTCATCAGATAAAAGTGAATTAACCTACGGCAGCCGGGTTGCACACAACATAAAACAATTAACAAAATATAAACATGTAAAAATTAAGATGAATTCCATTTAAATCATCTGAATATTCAAAGTGATATAAAATAAAGCACATGCATATGAAACTCATGAACATTTAACTTCTATTCGATGACATTTTAAGCCTAAAGATGACTGAATAACAGGCGACCTCTGCCTTTTGTTGATTTTATTTTTACCCTTGGGAATTTTTAATGTTTTCTCAGTCATTTAACATTCAATTTTTTTTAAAGGTGTGTGTGTGTGTGTGTGTGTGTGTGTGTGTGTGTGTGTGTGTGTGTGTGTGTGTGTGTGTGTGTGTTTTACTGATGTTTTTGTCACATTATGGGGACTTGTCTTTCTTGTGGAACAAAGAGTAACTCCCCAGAAAGTGAATCATTGAATTTCAAGCTGAAGACATGTTTTAAGGATTATTCAAGTAGTAACAGTTTTTAAGGTCAGATGGAGTCTCCAGGAAATCAATCTAATGACCTGTGAAGTGCGTGTGTTTACAATAAACATTACCAGATAAAGACATTTGGCTTCCCCTCCATGGAAAGTGACTCTCACGCTTAAGTGTCAATGTTTTTATTGCAAACTTGCTTTTGTCATTATAAAATCTATGTCAGTATCAAGTTAAGTCGATTCGGAAGAGTTAACAAATTCTTGGAAGATGTCACTGGAAACGAGTTGCAAAATCACGTCGTCAAAATCATATTGTCATATCGCATTTCAATGTTCTCTCTATTACCTTTCCATCTGACAAGAGGATGTAAAATTCAATCAAAGTATAATAACACAAACGGAGACGACACAGGACACAGGACACCACTTCACATTCCTCCAGGTCCCTACAATGGCTGGTGTAAGCGAGAAGCTTGAGAGTAAAGCTTCTCCAGTGTAGGGTTGGGTACCGAGAACCGGTTCCAATATGGAACCGGTTCCAATACAACCGGTACCTACCCGGACCGAAATGCAACGGAGATTCCGGTGCCTCATTTCGGTGCCTGAGCCAATCGAAGCCTGAGGTCACACTTCCGCTCCTTCCTTCACGGGAAGCGGCGGCTCCCGCCGGGCCCCCCCCCCCCCGCGGACCCCGCGGCCGCCGGTGGACAGACTCTTGTCTCCGCGCACCTCTCCCCGGTGCTGGCTGCCCCCCCCGGCCGCGACCGGCTCCGGGTCGGCTTGGAAAGGCTCGGGGCGGGAGGAACGAAGACCACGCCGAGAAATGTTTCATAACAGCGACCGCATTTTAGGGGGACGAAGGCGGGGGGCCGAAGCCTGCCTGCGAGCCCCAGCCGCGGAGGTACGGGGGTCTCTGAGTGACGGGAAAGCGACCCTCAGTCTTCATTTGGCTCAGGCACCGAAGTCAGAGTCACGAGTCAGAGTGTGTGTGTTTTGTCTTTATTTTTATTTATTTAAGTATAGTGTAAACTTTTGTTAACAGTTCGTATGTTATTCATAGTTTTAAGTTAAAAAGGGTTTTGTATTTATTTATATTTATAATCTGCTTTAAACAGTTAATATATTTGGCAATATAAAAAGCCTTTCTTAGTCAAGCATCGTTTTGTGCACTCTTTTGAAAAAAGTATCGGTTCAGGCACCGTTTAGGCACCGGTATCGTTTTAAAAGTATCGGTTAGGAACCGGTATCGGATAAAAACCAAACGATACCCATCCCTACTCCAGTGTCAGTTTGCAGAGACACCCATGAACTAAAAGATTAGTTTCACTGTTAAAAAGAAATGTAATGCCATCAAAGAAAATCTCTGTTGCGTGTATAACCTTTTATCTGGATTGTGCTTTGGTGCATTTGAGTCTATTGTTAAAGTATTTGCAGCAAATGTATATTTTTTAAGAGTAAACACGTTGCTTTAATCCTTCAACTTGGCTTATATACACAACATTTAATCAGTGCTTTATGTTACTATGTTAAGCTCCAATCCAATATGAATGTTCATCATACACTTTGTGTAAAGATGGAGGGCATGTCTGCTCCCTAAAAAGTGTTTGCCACCTGGTGGCTGGCCGCAGTATAGGTCATAAACCCCACCTCCCCCATGTTAATGGGCTAAACTAAAAAGTCAAATTCCACTTCGATTTATTTCTACAAAGTCAATTTAAATTATCATGAAGGATGGTCCAGTGTGTCCTTTGCTTGCTTTTGAAACCAAAGCTTTATGTGGCTGTTCTGACCCAGATTAGAGCGAGGAGGGAGGGAAGTAACACAGCGCCGGTAGAATCTGGAAACGCAGATTTTTATTGAAATAATGCTCCAAATGATTTGCATTAACGAAGGAATCAAAGAACAAACATGTGACACAAATTTTTAGGGGCGTAGACTGACGCCAAAACATAAAATAAACAAAAGACAAGCCCTCTTTCTAAATCCTGGTCCTACTCCCCTGACTCATGGTGTCCCACAAAAACAAAATAACACGGTCTAGCTGATACCTAAACTAAAACTTCACATAACTAAAAAATACAGTCAGAGCGCCACACATAAAGACTAGCGAACTAACAAAGGGGGAACTGAGTGGAGTGCACGATGAAATAAGAATATAACAAACTAACCTACGGCCCCGCAAGGAACCCTCGTATACAAGTCGATATAATACAGCGAGCGGCACGAGGCGGACTGATCACATCAAACCTCAGCCGCCCCCTGAACATCAAACAGGATTCCTTTTATTCCTCCGGTCACGAAGACAACGTAGAGCGCCGGATAGGTCGCTTACGAAATTGGAGGAGGAGTCAGTGGAGCGTGGATCACTGTCTTGGCCTGTGGGTGGTGCAGGGCGGTGCTCCAGGAGTGAACACCTGATGTGGAGAAATAAACGACACTGCCCCCCCCCCTTCCCCCCCACACATCTTTAAAGCATCCGAGGCATGTAACAGTGGTTTTGAGGGTTTCACCCATGTTCATAGCGAGCACTGTGTCATATAAGGTAACTCATGCAGCAGTTAGCTTAGAGGACTCGGACTCACTTAAACAGAATAAACCCCAAGATTTGACCTGATCACTAATTAACTCTGAACGCCTTTATTTACTACATCCAAAGGGGCCTCCGTTGGTTTAGTGTTGTATAAACAGTGCTTCCCCCTCCCGTCGGATGTCCCTCTTGCTTTAAAGCACTGACTTGAAAAAGTCCTCACATTATCTTCTCCTCATTGAAGTTCTGACAGTGATTTTTTTCAAGGCTAAGGGACTTGAGACTGGAACCATAAGGTACGAGCGTTTCAGACATCGACTAGCATCACACAAGCTAATTTCTATTTTCAGCCAGAGTTGTTTTAAGGTTTGTGAGTTGTTAAATGGGATTTCAGATCATGATGCTTGCATATAAACTTGGATGACTCGTGATTATTGATGGATTGTCCTTTTTCCTTCTGCAGATGTTTCCCTCCTCACTTCTGCTGTGGCTCGGTTTGGGAGCTTTGGTCAAATGTAGTGAGTAAAATCCATCAATTTCCCCTTATTTCCATGAAAATGTGTGTTAATGAGCTCTATCCTTTGTTTCCTGATTTATCATAAGTTAAAGGAGAAAACTATACTTATATACTTAATGGGCAGCACTTAAGTGAGTCAAATAAAAAATCTACCTTGGTTTAACATGTTAGAAGTAGATATGTGCTACATCTTGGCAGATCTTTACTAAAAGTAGAAATACAATCAAATTAAAATGTGAATGTGGCAATACACAATGTTCTCACCACAACAGCCAGAGACAAACCATTAGGTTGTTCAATATGATTTATTTCTTTTATTAATCAGGAACAAACATGAATTTAACCAACTCAGCTTAAAGGGTTTCTGATGGAACGCTGAGCTAATCTCTTTCAGTCTCAAGATATTTCTCTCGTGTTCCTCTTTGTGTCTGAGGGTCAATCAGCTAACAGCCCTCAGCTGCACTCATTGATCCTCTGGTACATGTGGAGGTGCTCAGCCACCTCCAGTGAATTATGTCCTTGGATGAATGGACTCTGTGTAACTCTATTAGACTTTTCTTCTAGAAATACCACAATGTCAGAGCAGTGATTTCAATACAGATGGTTCCCAACCTCGAGGTCAGGTTATAAAAAGGTTAAAAAATCTGAGGGTTCATGAGATGAATAAAGTTCCTCTAATGTATTGATTATTTGTATCCCTTGTCTCCTGCACTATTGACATAATTGCTGTATTTCTCTTTCAGCTGCTGGAAGTGACTGGTGCTATACTGGCTGTGGTAAGTAAGAACGGATTTCGGGCTCACTGAATGATTTTGACCAATCCTTGGTTTAAGTTGGTTCCTAACATTGCGAGATCCTCCATCTTTCTTAGCTCACAGCCCGGCCCACTGGGGAGACGTCTCTTCTTTCTGCGGAGGACAGAGGCAGTCTCCGATTGACATAGACACAAGCAAAGTTCACGCGGACCCGAAACTGCTGGACTTTACCTTCAAAAATTTCTCTTCTCAACACGTCATCAAATCCATCACAAACAACGGACACACAGGTACAGAAACAGGCTTCTTTTGAATCAACTGTATGTAAAGTCTGTAGTCAAGCAAAGATCTCACCCCCAAAAAATACTCATCAACTTCATTAGCCAAACTCCACCTGTTAGCCCTATTGGAATTATTTCATACTACATGAGCATCAAAAGGTAGTTTAAGTTATATAAATAAAATTCAATCATTTGAACTGTAGAACACAAAATAGACGCAGCGTTCAAATGCAGACAAGTTGGCCTGCTCCCTCTTCAAATGATGTGCTGTCATGTATGCAAACTGCTGTTTACATGGTTTACACATTCAGATTAAATTCCTGCAGGTTGGATGGGCCGGGTCTAGACAGGCATGTATGAGGGGGCAGCCACAAATCTTGAGGGGGCATTGTGCTTTATTATATTATTATTATTATAAATTGGGATTTAGTTTGAGGGGGCACAACATTTATTTGAGGGGGCCAGGCCCCCTCACCCCTGCCTAGACCCGGCCCTGGATCAGCCTATGATTTAATTTTTTTAATTTGATTTTGCGATGTGGTTTTGAATCCAGCTCCTCAATGGGTTGATTTAATTTCCATATACCGTTTTTGTATTATTTTGTTCTCAACAAATTATTCAATGTGTATCAAAAGATTTTCAACTTGAATAGTTCGTTAATCAAGATCTGATGTGTTCCTTAAATTAGTGTACTTCGTCTCATGCAATACATGATCCCTGCAGCACTCTCTGGATGTAGTGCTTTTCTGCTTAGCAATGTAACACTGCTGGTTGTCCAACTACTAGAAATTTGATCACTATATTACCAACCAGATAAACTGAAAGCTACAAACCAAGTATTTGTGACAGTCGTCTAGAAGGGAATGTTAAGATTTCACTGCTCACATGCAAGTCAACGTCTCTTCCATGCACAGTGAAATGCTCCCTGAAGGATAATGAAGTTGAAGTGAGTGGAGGTGGACTTGATGGAACATATTCTACGCTCCAGTTTCACTTTCACTGGGGAGATACTGAACACCATCCCGGCTCGGAGCACACGATTGACCAGCACAGATATCCAATGGAGGTACGCTCGTGTTTGAAATTCACAGTGAGCTTTTCTTGTAAGTTGCCACTTTCTCACTAATCACTGATTTTATAAAATATCTCATAGATGCACATCGTCAGTCTGAAGAAAGGTCTCACTGCGGAACAGGCCGTCGCCGATCCGAAAGGAATTGCTGCTCTTGGGTTTTTCCTAAATGTACGTGTACACAATTATTACTGCAAAGAAAAGTGTTTTAAAAAAGCCACATAAAATGTCAGCCTAAATCCAGCTTGCTAGTTTGAATTGGGAATTGCACTTATGAATTGGGTTTTGTTCAAGGTCATCCATTGGCTCTGAGAGCTGCATCTGACCAGAAACACACTCAAAGAGTCACAATTGGCCTCTGGACAACAAAATTGACAAGGAATGCATGAACTGTCCAAATTATTATATTCATGTTGCATCCACAATAATGATGTGTTCTCCCTAAAGGCAACAGAAGATGGCGATCTGTCCGGACCATGGGGCGAACTCGCGTCTTACCTGACAAGCAACACAAGTAAATGTCGGATTTCCCCCATTTGATATTCAAGTGCAGCTGATTGCATCGATTAAGCTTGTAGAGATCTGTTCAGGAAGTGTGGGAGTAATAAAATATGTTGCAGTAATAAAAACAAGAGTCAGATGTCACACAATCTTTCGAAGCCTGGCATGATGTCTATGGAAGCAGCATGTTTAGTGTATTTGGATAAAATTAGATGGTGTGCTTTTATTTTGAATAACTTTAAATTATATAGCAACTTTCACAATACTGGGTTAGTAAATGAGAGTAAACATAAAACTGTATACTTATATAATGGTGAATAGTAGTTTTTAAAGTGTCAGACAGGGACTTGCGGACAAGAGCATGAATGGATATAAGGAGGATTTTGTGTGTGGTGCAGGAGTCGAACGTAGGCCAGTGTATAGATGGATCGGGGGGGGGGGGGGGTCAAATCATGATTGTTTGCTTCGAGTAGCCTTTCTAGCCACTCGTTTTTTTAAATCAAGTTAATGGCATCAAATCAAGGATGCTGCTATTTTGGTTCATTTAAATCCACATGTTCACTTGATCTGACAGTTTTTTCCTCTTTTTCCATAGACACTGAGACTGCCATAAACCATAACTTCTCTATAGATGACCTGATTGGAAATGTTTCCCGTACAAAGTACTTTCGCTACATGGGCTCCCTGACAACGCCCAACTGCAGCGAAGCTGTCGTATGGACTGTCTTTCAAGAGCCAATCAACATCAACAAAAAACTGGTTAGTTGCGCAGCTTGCAAAACCTGCTCCTCAGCAGAGAGCAATACGTATTGCGGTAGAGACATTTTAAGTACTTCTTTTTATAGCTTTATAGCTTATAGCATTGTGAACAGCTAATACTCAACCGCAATGTCAACAGCAGCTGTAGGAGGTGTCTGCGTCACATTCCAGCAAGCTTGGTGCAGGTTTCCCTGTTTCTCAGGCAACCTTAGTGACCTCCAACTTGTCTTAATGTCAGGAAGTAGCGCAGCGTATGAGAGGGTTGCCTGACAAGCAAAAAGCTTCTTACGTTTGTTTTATGTTTTTGTTACAGAGTGTATTTGTTGCTTCATTATTATCTTATCCTTTGTCAAGAGGAATCACATGCACACTGTTACATGCGCAACAACTGACATCTGGTGACCCTTGCCTGCATGCTTTATAGAAAAATGAAACATACTGGTACGTGCTGGTCTCTGCATGGTTGGATGATTTGTTTCATAATCAAGGTTTGTTTTTCATTTTGTCGCAGCAACACAAAGCCCTTGGCAAGCTGCATGTGACCGCAAATAAAGGAAGAAACCTCTTATCTGCGTGACAGCCATCAGTTGATAAAAAAAGTTTCCTGTTTCTCTGCAGGTGACTTGTTCTTAGCAGTGTCCCAACTGAGCAGGTGTATGACATTTTTCCCTGGCACGTCATACCGCTCTCAAAACAACACAACACTATCAGATGACAAAGGGAGATCAACCAATAATGCACGTCTGCACAATGCAATTAATCAAATGTTCAGAAACTTGAACTATATCAGTGACAAAGATCACAAAGTAAAGTTCATCTGTAGCATTTAAATTGTATTAACCACTTAATTCACTTTACCAGGCTAAGTTTTTCGACAAATAACCAGGAAATGTTTCTACTCACTAGCAACTCCAAATGGGTCAAGGGGGCATGCAATAGGTCAAGCTGACACTAAGCGCCCTCTGCTGGATCAGGACACAAAGTACTCCAGATGAGCTGATTAATTGTTTGTCCTTTGTTTCTTAGATTGCGCGGTTTGCCTCAATTACGGGACTCACCAATCTTTATCGGCCTCTACAAACACTCAATGGACGTCAAGTTTTTGCTTCTCCTGGAGTTTCTCTCCCTCCCAGTGAGTTGGAAAATCCCACGCATGTGACCTATGATATTTCTGACTATGTTGGTGCATTAAATATCACTGTTCCATTCTTTACAGGCGAGGCATGGTGCTATGATGATCACTGCAGTATGTATCACCAAATATATTAAGTTACAGAAGTATTGGTGGTGGAGGATTCAGGCTTGTCCTCAACTTTGGTTTTCCTCTCCCGTCAGAATACAGCCAAGCTCACTGGCAACTTCTCTCTCTGTCCAACTGTGGCGGTAAGAGACAGTCACCCATAAACATTGAGACAAAGAACGCCGTGGTGAACAAAGCACTTGACGCCTTCACCTTTACAAAGTTCGACGACAAACACACCATCAAGTACATCACCAACACCGGCCACGCAGGTTTGACAGTTTCCTTTCTACATTACAGGCTGTTGTGTTTTTGAAATCCAACACAACTCAAAACTGAAACTCAAGTTAGCTTTAGTTTCATCAGTGTTGAGAGAATGACGTCTAAAAAATTTTATTTGCTGCTGGCAGCTGATATAGGAAAAACTAGGATTTCTAAAATTCGGGCCTGAGCACTGAGCGAGGACCCTAATTCATCAGTTTTTCTGTTTATATTAAATCTGTGAAAGCCATTCACACCTTTGCTTGTGTCCTCACTTGTCTCCCAGTTAAGTGTGTGCTGAAAGAAAACGCAGTGGAGGTGTCGGGCGGCGGTCTGGGTCACGTCTACTCCATCCTTCAGTTCCATTTCCATTGGGGTTCAGATGACTCCATGGGCTCGGAGCACGCGATGGATTCGAAACGATACCCAATGGAGGTAAGTGCAAAACTCCAAACAATTCTGTTGTTGCACTTAATGCAGTGGTTTGTAATGGGGTTTGCTTTTGTGTCTTTGTCCAGATGCATATAGTGACCAAGAGGAAGGATTTAACCCTGGATAAGGCCGTAAAGACTCCGAATGGCCTGGCAGTTCTGGGTTTCTTTATTGAGGTACCGTTGAGTATGTTAATATAGTGATGCAAATCCATGAGTTACACTATCTGCTGATTCTGAGAAGATTTTTAATGCGCCCTGTCTCCACACAAGAAGTGTGACCAAATAAACAATTCACAAAACAACCAGTGTACATCTTAAATACCTCACTTAAAAAAAAAAAAGATTTAGTCTATAATTGACCAAACCAGTGAGTCTTTTGTGTAAGACTATTCTCACATATTTTCCAGCCTACATCGACCAAAAGCAACAGCAAAAGCAGCAGCAGCAGCTCAGGACATGAGGTAGGTGTTGTAGCTTTGTTAAACCAGGGCCTTAAATGTTGATACCGGACATTGTTCACCTCGTTTGATGAGACAAGGTGAAGGACCAAACTAAAAAGTAAAAGTGCACATCAAATACATTTTTCTCAAAGATGGTTTACGTAATTTTAAGGTAATTCTTATCGCAAAACTGCTAACTGTACAGTAAATATGGTTTTAATTATTTATGCTATAAAAATTAGCTTAAATGTCTTGATTGACAGCTCAGATTGCCTTGCAATTGGTCAACCCTGCGGTGCCATCCCCTGTTTGCTACTGATGAGACTCTGGCACAAAATGGCGGCATCCCGGTTATTTTGGCTTCATTTCTGTATAGTGGACTGTAGTGGAGAAGCGTCGTCCATCTTTACTTACAATCTTTGGTCCCTGCAGACAAATCCCACACCGAGTCCAACATCTAATATGGAATCCTGGAAGAAACTGATCAACTATCTCTCTGCTATTAAAGACATTGGTGAGTGTTCATTTGTTTTAATGCATTAAACACTGAGCGTGCAGACATAACTGTACCACCACATTTGGTGCATTTTTTGCTTCAATACAGGCTCAACAGCTGAGGTCACAGAGGAGATCTCCATTGATGACCTGCTCGGAGGTGTGAAGAAAACTGTGTACTACCGCTACAATGGCTCCTTAACCACCCCTATGTGTAACGAAGCAGTGGTTTGGACCGTCTTTGAAGAGTCCGTCAAAGTCGACCGAGACCTTGTGAGTGGACTCATCTGTTTTCAAACGTGTCAACAAACATGTCAATGACGTTGTGGTTCAATAGCTTTGTAAATTAACAATGGGCTTTAAGGGATAGTTCACTCAAAAATTATAATTCACTCATCTGCACACTACTATGCCGATGGCGGGGTGGGTGTTTGAGTCCAGAAGGATGGGCTACTAGTTTTCAACTATACAGGGATAACTTTTTTAATACTTTTTGGATAAGTTGGAATATAATAAAACTCATAAATTCATTTTTATAATCATCATAGCCTTCCTTTACTTTTTGGTTTTCAGTCTGGTCAGATTGGTCAAATATTTGACTGTACCTGTAATAAAGTCTTGAATGTTTGGCATGGGAGTTTAACAAGACAAACAGCAAGTTACAAGAACTGCTTTATTTCAACGTCACTTGGCAGGAGTTCAAATCTGAAACTATAAAACTTACCAGAACTCCTTGTACCATCTGAGAAATCTGTTAATGTCCCTACTTGGTGCAGCCGCTCTTATCCACTGATTAGACATTTCTGTCCGGAACAATGGCTCCAAGATGTCGGTTCCACTTGACTAAGCTGATTTAACCTGCATCGACTCAAACTGTTAGTCAGTGAAATCAATGGTTGTTTGCTTTCGACTTGACCCTTATCAGTGCACAGCTGAAAGACAAACATGTGACTGAGTGCCTTCTCAAAAAATAGGTCATTAAAGGTCCTGCATTCTTTCATTAACTGTCGCATGAATTCTGGTAACATTCTTCAGGGACAGGTCTGTCCTTGATGACAGCTTTGATTATCGAATGTACAATCTTGGCTGGCATATATACGTGCGTAAAGAATCCTGGCTATCAGGTTTCTTACAGGAAACAAATGGTGGTTTCCTCATGTGTGAATATTTTATGTGACCTCAACTTGGTTTGTTGGACCAAAAGAAATGGTCTTGGTGTGGATCAAACTGAGACATGGTTTGGCTCGTCTGCTGTGTGAAAACGCCTTTTTTGGACAATTCTTACTAGATAAAGTGTCTTGCAGGACTGTCACAGTCCTCAAACTCTTATATGTTTGAATGCAAGGATGTTAATTTTCGCATTTCAATTAGTGTAAAGTGTACGCACTTACAGATGATTGCTACCCCATGCACCTAATTGCCAATAGACAGACCTGAGACGCACGCATATTTGTAAAAGCTAATCAATCAAGTACGGGGATGCACAGCCAGGTGCATCATTGAGGCGAGGTGGAGTCTCCTTAATCCTGGCACAGTGGATTTCACTTCATTTTCTGAATGTCCAGGTTTGGGTCTCTATATTGGGGAGAGAAAATTATTACGTTGAGTTGATGAGTGAAGCATAGGTGTACTTGTGTTGATTCGCACATTGCTAGTACATGCAGGCCACATAAGTGATGAGGACAGGGACTTATGTCAAACAAAATTCCTTCAATTGAAAGGTGAAACCAACAGTAACCAGTGTAAACAATGCAGCAAAGACGTGGACAATGGGTCAGACCTTGGTCCAGATGAACAATCTGCCTTTACGTGGATCCAAGCTCATACAACCTGCGGGTTTGTGTTTCCCAGACCGACTGAACCTCTAAGCATCTTCGCTGTATTCATATGAACATTGAGGTGTTTCTTTGAAGCACATTAATGTCGTCCTACTTTAAAGTTCCTTACGATGGGTGTTTACTCTTGTCCCTCTCCCCTCTCTTAGGCTATTGCTCGAGCAAGTCAACTAGTAAAGCAGCATAATTGACAGCGAAGTCATTAGCCAGCCAGTCAAAAGAATGGCTCCAACATCACACTGTCCCAACTGAGAGCTAACTTTTGGTTTAACCCCACCAGATAAAGCTGTTCCCGACTCAGATGAGATACAAAAACGTGTTCCGGGCTCTGCAGACTCTTCACAGCAGGACAGTCTACAAATCCTCCCAAGCCAGCACCTCTGCACCTGTCATAAAGTCTCTGCTGCCGGCATGTCTTTTCACCATTTTATCTAATTTGCATCCTTGAAAAAGGTTTGGCTTCCTGAAATTCCTCTGAAGGATAATCATCATATGTAGTATTAATTATCTGTTTGTTTTCTCAAGGTTATTTCAGTAGTTGTTAGCAAAGGACAATGTAGTATAATATGCAGTTAGATGCTGTGATCTCATAATCCAGATGTTGACTATATGCCGACCACAAGTTTAATTTAAAAATCGTATTAAACTACTAGGTGGTCTTTATTCACCTTCAACCACCGATTGCTAACCACAAAAATATATCATATGCTGTATGGATTTTTTTTAAACTTGAAATATGATGAGGGAATCCCACTGATTTCTATCATACTAACAAGTGTGTGGGTGCAATTAATCAGAAGGAAAATAATAAGAACTAATGGTGAAACTGAAATAAATAATTGTATTGATGCCATCTTGTATGAGTGACTGTTTCATTACCAAAGCTAATGGGGACCTGGGGTGTAAATCACTCAAATCAGAAATGACTGTTATTCTGTATTAGTGCAGAGTATAACACCAAACGGGACATGAATTCCCAACATAAAGGGGAAAAAACAACCCTGACACTTTGAGAATAAAGTGATAATTTTATTTTGATGGGGTTTATTTTCCCAAATTTTTTTTTCTCAGAAATAACACTTTTTATTGGTGCGCCTAACTGGCATGAAGAGTTTTAGTCACCAATTTGTAAAACGTTTCAGATATGGCTAAATAAAAATGCCAGTGATGGAAGTTGTAGGGATTCGAGATTAGGCGTCAGTGGAAATCTTTATAATTAAGGAACCTGCTCACTAGTTGAATCATGTCTGATTATAACATTTGTGTGCCTTCCTGACTCAAGCAACATATTGTCTTAACATTTTCTAATCTGGCTGGTTTTGTTGCAACTGTCACTACACACCCAGATGTGTTTTACAAAAATTGATGACACTGGAAAGTACTTGGCCCTTGGCCTATAGCAACAGTCGAGGATGGTATGTCAGAACATTCAAATGTCAGTCACTCGAGAACAACGCCTTCATAATTGTAAGCGTAACAGATCATTTGATGATAGACACGACACACCAAGACATGGGCGTTTGCCTTTTTTATTATGTTACATCACATTTCATTTAGCTGACGCTTTTATCCAAAGCGACTGACAAGTGCATTCAACCATGAGGGTACAAAACCAAAACAACAAGAATCAAGCAAGTACAATTTTCTTGTGCTATATGTAAGAGCCATATAAGTGCTACCAAATCTATTTTTTATCCAAGGTAGTCGGTATAGCCTTGGGTATGCTCCCTGCGAGTGACCCTCAAGTACCTTCTGCTTAAATCATCGAAGGCATGTGCTTTGAGCTCAAGGTCACCTGTTGTGCCAGAGCTCTACAACTAGCAGCCTAACTTCCAGTACAATGAGTAGCTAGTGTTCTGCTAGATTGGTCCAACAACACAGATGGCGATAATGCACCCTGACATTGGTTGCCACTTGTCAATAAAACTAACAAAAGTTCTGTTTCTAACAGTTCATAACTAGCAGGGGTTCTTTGTTACCATAAGTAGAATGGCATAGTCCAGTGAGAGTGTACAAACCCAGTAAGGGTGTAACCAGCTCAGGCTACTGAAGAGTATGACACCTGTTGACATGTAATTATGCAAAAACAAGTTTCTAACCGAACTAGTGTCATTCAAATGATAAATCTCAAGATTCATTCACAGTTGTGGTGAAAGGGCGAACTCTGAGGTGCTGCTGCTTTGAATGAATTTGAACTAGCGAGAAAAAATGGTCTGTAGTGGATCATCCGTTGTCCTCTTGTTGTTCCTTGTCCCACACTGGCAAGGCCGTGTCCTTCCTCATACCTTATTGCTACGCCATTTCTTTAGTCAGCTGCCAGGCCATGCTACTCTGGAAGATCCACCGCTGCATGCCAAACTTATGACCTCAAAGAACTTTGATCTTCTGACCGAGTCAGCTTAATGTTACTAAAAGTTAAACAAAAACACTTCGAGCTAGCCGACAAGCCAGATAAACTACTGGCTCGCCAGCTTAGGAACATCCAGGCTAGCAGAATGATTCATGAAATTAAGACCAAATCGGGAACCACTACTACAGACCCTGAGAAAATTAATGAATGTTTCCGTGAATTCTATGAAGATCTTTACACCTCAAAGTCTACCACTACTACAACACATACCTCTGAATTTCTTCGCACTCTCCATCTGCCTAAATTGAGTCCCTCAGCACAAGCAGATTTAAATGCTGACATAACATTAGAGGAAGTTAAACAGGCAATCCGCTCTTTTCCTAATGGAAAGGCGTCCGGCCCGGACGGATTTGGCATCGAATTCTATAAAGCATATTTAGACATTATAGCTCCTTTCATGTTAAGAATGTTTAATCATTCTATGTCAATTGGTCTGCTCCCTGAGACGCTTTACTCTGCCAATATCTCCCTGATTTTGAAAAAAGACAAGACCCAGACAGACCCCTCCTCATACCGGCCTATTGCCCTCCTGGGCTGTGACCTTAAGGTGTTTACTAAAATTCTTGCAAACAGACTAAATAAATGCATTGCAGATATAATCCATGAAGATCAAACTGGATTTATTCCAGGCAGATTTTCTTTTTTTAATGTAAGGCGTCTGTTGAATATTATGTACACTAGTTTTAGTAAAGATTCTAAAATAGCTGTCCTCGCTCTTGATGCCCAAAAGGCGTTTGATCAAGTTGAGTGGTCGTATATATTGGCTGCAATAAGGGAGTTCGGTCTGGGGGAGAACTTTGCCTCCTGGGTCAAAATGCTATACGCTCGTCCTACCGCTTCAGTTATCACTAACAACAACAGATCTCCTACCTTCAAATTACAACGATCTTGCCGGCAGGGCTGCCCCCTCAACCCATTATTATTCGCTATTGCAATGGAGCCCCTCGCTGTCAGTATCAGGAACCACCCTTCTATTGCCCCAGTAATCCTTGGGGGAGTCGACCACCGCATCTCGCTGTACGCGGATGATGTAGTTTTGTTTTTATCCCGCCCAGAAGACTCCCTCCCCCCTTTATTAAGACTCATTGAAAAATTTGGTGAAATATCTGGCTACACTGTAAATTTGGATAAAAGTGAATTCATGCCCCTTACAGGTGATCTGGACCCAATTTTTCTTAAAAACCTGTCATTTAAAATTGTAACAGACAAAATCAAATACTTAGGAACCACAATCCCTAAAGACCCCAAGTTAATTTATAAACTGAATTTCCTGGACATGATTGATAAATTAAAATCGAACATCGAATCCTGGAGACTGCTACCATTATCTCTGATAGGTCGTGTCAATGCAATCAAAATGGTAACTCTTCCCAGATTCCTCTATCTCTTCCAAAATCTACCTGTTTTCTTGCCCAAATCCTTTTTTAAATTATTAGATTCACTCATTCTACCTTTCGTGTGGGGTTTCAAAACGCATCGTATTGCTAAAAAACATTTAACCAAACCCAGATCAGCTGGTGGCCTCAGTTTACCAGACTTCCGCCACTACTACTGGGCAGCGAATTGCAGAGCGTTAATGTATTGGCAAAACGCACATCAAGGTAATGTTGCTGCCCACACCCCATCTTGGCTCGCAATTGAACAAAGTCTCCCCGTCAGTTCTATGCCAGCCCTCCTCTTCTCCTCAGCTCAGCCCTTAAAATCCATTGCTGGAAATAATTTCATAGTTACAAGCTCTTTAAAAAGTTGGTATCAAATAAGGAAATCATTTAACCTGCCTGAGATCTCCTCTTACACCCCTCTCTACCGAAACCACACTTTCCCACCTTCATTGTCTGATAACACTTTTCTTCTCTGGAGGGATAAAGATATTGCCACCATTGGGGACCTTTATCTTAACAAGACTTTTGCCACCTTTGCTCAGCTGAAGGGGAAATATACACTGTCAGACACGCACTTCTTCCTTTACCTGCAGGTTAGAGATTTCACCCGCAAAAATATTCCTTACTTTCAATCGTTGCCAGCTCCCATTGAATTATACACTCTTTTGACTCGACCTCCTGATTCTAAGAAACTCACTTCGCGATTTGTTGATCTTTTCACCTCACTTAACCCGACCTCATTCCAGCACTTAAAGGAAGCTTGGGAGAAAGACTTAGCCTTGTCGATAAGCGACAATGATTGGGAATCCTACCTCTGTGATATTCATAAATGTTCAATAAATTCAAGACACCAACTTATTCAATTTAAGGTTGTCCACAGATTACATTATTCCTGTACTAAACTCCATTCTTTCTACCCTTCTGTATCCCCAATCTGCTCAAAATGCCAGTCAGCTGAGGGAACCTTAGGACATCTCTTTTGGTTTTGTCCCAAATTGAACCAGTTTTGGTCTGATATTTTCAAATGCTTTTCTGAGGTATATGAGCGTAATATTTCTCCAGATCCATTCACTGCAATTTTAGGTGGCTCTCAGCACCTTTCTATGCTCACCAATGAACACCGTAGGACTATACAATACGGCATGGTCATAGCAAAAAGGAACATACTAACTTTATGGAAGAGTGGTGAGGCACCTTCCTTTAAGGCCTGGCTTTCAGAAATTACCAGTCTGCTGCATATGGAAAGGATCCGACACAATGTTTCTCTCAGCTCTGCAGCCTTTGATAAGATGTGGCAACCTTTCTTTTTATATTTGTCAAGAATGACCCAACAGTGATAGTCATGCTCCACTCACATTCCTCTCTATCAACGTAACTTCATGTTTTTGATTTCTATATAATGACAGGTATGTTCTGTAGATAATTGTATGTACTGTTTCTGAGCAGGTCCACTTTTTTTTTTTTTTTTTCTCTCTGTCTCTCTCTCTCTTTGTACTCTCTGTTGTTTTTGTTTTTTTTGCTGTCTGTACAATATGTGTTTGTCCATGAACACTTGTTCAATGTGTCTTTTTTCTGTCACAATATGCTTGTTGCCTGTTTTATATATTGAAAATGTATAAATAAAATATTGAAAAAAAAAAGAACTTTGATCAGATAAAGATCTGTTTGTCTGCCAGTCTTTCTATCGACCTTTTCATCTGTCTGTGCATACATTCCTGCAATCCTCTGTAAGTACTAGTCACATAACTATCTAGATCGTGCCATACACCCTAACCTCTTACAGTAATGCTCCAATGCCTCACCCAGTTTATAGCTTTATATGAATGATGAATGCTGCTTGCATTCTCCTTAAATCGTCTTTGCAATTTTAGGACTTTTCATGTCACTCAAACATAGATTTCGAAACAAAAAGCATTTTATTCTTTTTGCCCCTGACATAGATACAATGTTGAAACCACTTCATTTTTGACCGCAACATATCTTCCATTCTAATGGACACGTTTACTTCAAAAACACAGTTCTGATTGTTGTTATTCCAAAAAATGCCCCCATGCTCGTGTGAGGCGGCAGTCCAGTCATGAGGACATCTTGCTGTCACGCAATCAAATGGTGGATTATCATCAGGATCTAGGTTCACATTATATATTTTGTAAGATTCAACAAAACTGTTTAATGTTCTATGTTTCATAAATTTAATACCTCTTGGTCCAAAAAGCAGCAATAAAAACCTTCAACTATCATTATTATAGTGCTGTAATTATTCTGCCTGAGATTAAAACTGTGTCAGAGAGGAGGTGTGTTCTCAGACGCTACTGAAGGGTCTGAGAGAATAAATAGATGGGTGAGGCTCCACATTTGTTAGACACAGAGGACTGTACAGGTGCGTCAAAGGTAAGACCTGCGGCTTGATTCATCTCAAAGATCTGATTCAACACTCTGAAACGTTCCTTTTAGCAGAATTCCTTCTCTCTACCATAGTCAAATTGTGCATCATCAATTATGATTGATATGCTTGCTCCACAGAGATAAATAGGCTTATTTATTCTCTAATTTAGATTTATGAATTATTGCAATTTCTTGCCAATGATTAATGTGGATGATCATTAATTTGTATGAGAGTAAATTGGTGAGTGACTGTTTCTTTAGATGATCTTCCTCATAGCCCTTGTCCTCACTGTGTGCGCCCTCACCTCAAGGGTCGATTGTGCCACTGCAGGAATTGGTACGTATTTAAACAGTTTTCACCTTGGATTTATGACTCTTTGGATTAACGCTGCGTCTCCTTGGAGACTACTTGTTGTCATGAAGTGATACTTATACGCTCTCTTTCACCTCCAGACTGGTGTTACCATCTTCCGACCTGCAGTGAGTGATCTCCTGTAATCTCTACCAATCTCAACATCTCAGCTGCTCCACTACAGCTTCTCAAAGTTGTGTTTGTGTTTTACAGATGACACCCACTGGGCAACCATCGCTCCCAAATATTGTGGTGGCTCCCGACAGTCTCCCATTAACATTAACACAACAGCTGCCAAATCTGATGTTAACCTGAAGGTATTCACCTATATCAACTTCAGCAGTACCACCGCACTGAAAACCCTTGAAAACACCGGCAAGACAGGTGAGGACTGGGTGAGGAGTGGCACCTGCTTAATCGCCGGTTAAAGCAGGTTGCATTAGGTTATTCAAGAGGATGGTGTTTTTCAAAGTGTGAAAATGTATCATGCGAGAATCTTGCTTACGTAACACTGGACACAATACCAAGCCTTTTTATCGTTTTCTCTCATTTCATATCAGTTTTGTTTTTATTGTCCATTGTTTTTTTTTTGTTTTTTTTACCTCCCCCAGTCAAGGCTATCCTGGGAAGTGGTGTTCAGATTTCCGGAGGAGGTCTTGCAGACACCTACGACAGCCTGCAGCTCCACCTGCACTGGGGAAATGGAGCTGCCGTCCCCGGGTCTGAGCACACAGTAGATGGCAAGCGCTACCCCATGGAGGTAAATTGTGTTTTTCCTACGAAGCTACAAATTCAAGTAACAGCAATAAATTGAGACTGTTTTTCTTTTCTCTTCACTCCCACAGATGCACATTGTAAACGTCAAGTCATCCTACAATGGCAACACAACCCTGGCTGTTGGAGACTCCAATGGCCTTGCTGCTTTGGGTTTCTTCATCGAGGTGAGGTGCATTCGTTGATTATCTACTTTTTTTTGTTGGTTCATTCCTGTGCCGTCATTTCAGACCATGCACTTACTTTTTGGACGATGTCCCTCCTTGACCTCATGAAAAGTGGCAGGCACTGCCGGTTGACCTAATTCTGATTTGGTGGAATTTAAAGAGATAACCTCAATACATCTCTGAAAGTTTATATGCACCATATCAAATGCCATGCTAAAATTCCCCAAATCCTCTAAAGTCCATTTAGGTCTGATCCAACAAATCAGAGAGACAGACTCAAACTGAAACCCTGATCTATATGAAAAATAATTCAAACTCCCTCTGACTGAAGCTCCCAGCAGCATGGGAGGACTTTGGCATTTCTCTACCGCTAGCTGTGGAAAAATAAACCTTACTTCCTCCCTTCTTGCTGGGAAAGCCAATCCTCTTTGGTGGAGGGACATGATGATAAGCCAATATTATGTCCTGGCTAAAAACTCAAAGAAAGTGACAGATTTTCTTCAATATATGGGACATTTTCAAATGGATTCCATAAATTTAAAATAACTGAACATTAAGGGAACCTTAACTATATCTCATACACTCCAAGGCCTTGGCATGGGAAGAATCTGTTTGCATAGCTTGCTGGCACTGACTCAGGAAGAATTGTTAGTTTGTGCGTGTGTGTATTTGACCAAACAGGACTGCACCTTTTTATGTGGTTCAAAACCTCAAAGGCTTTTATTTTGTTTTCTGTAAATGTTCAGTGTGTAAGATTCAAGTGAAAATGATCTATTGGCAGAAATTTTATACAAAATAATCATAGTCATGTTTTCAATAGTGTGTAATATTTAAGTTACTTTACTTTAACCAAGAATGGCCCCTTTATATTTAATTACTTTGTATTTACATCCGGAACTAAACAGCTTTTGAGTTTTCAAGACAACTGAAGGTTTCCTCAGGTTCTCTTTCCTGTTTGGAAGGGGAGGGTGAGGTGAGGGGTATTCAGCTGCAACTTTGACTATGTCGCCAAATCTTATAGGCTGAACCTTTAAGTTCATGGAACTTTTCGCTACTGTCCTGTGTTAAATATGCAAAGGACATGAGACACTTCTTTCCTCCACTGTGAAACAATTGAACCTAAACATTTGCTCTGTGCATTCTTTCAGGAAACATCTGGCAGTGCCACTGGCGAACCTGCAATCTGGAAGACCTTGGCCTCCTATCTGGCTAACATCACAACCAAAGGTAAGGAGATGTTTTAGTCTTCTAGACTAAATTGGATCCATTGCTCTGTTATAAAATGATGTCAGCTGCAGTCCCTTGACAGGTTGTGTTTCTGTCCTCAGGTCAAAAAGTAACCCTTCCTTCTGGACTTTCACTGGATGACCTCCTTGTTGGGGTGAACCGTGCAAAGTACTATCGTTACCTTGGCTCCTTGACCACCCCTGCTTGCAATGAGGCCGTCGTTTGGACTGTGTTCAAGGAGCCGATCAAAGTCAGCAAGGATTTGGTGAGTTTCTCTTCATCCTTACTTACAGTGGCCAGAACTTAAAGTACATATACTCCCACAGTGACTGAATGCAGCTAATTTGCCCGGTGTCTTGTCTCCAGATCGAACTCTTTAGCAAAACAGTACACGTCAACGACACCTCATCGCCTTTAATGACGAATACCTTCAGAGGGATCCAGCCAGATCAACCAGTCACAACACAGGCTGTAAGCTCTGCCTCCACAACCTGCTACTCTCTGGGGCTGATGGTGCTGAGTCTTGCTCTGTGGAAGAATCTGTAATCAGAAACAATCCAGCAACTTAATTTGTTCCTGATGAACCTGTTTTTCTCCTGTATGATTTTGTCTGACTTAAGCCTTGTCCAAGTTGTTAATACATAAAGACTGCACTGAACTACTTGTCATTAGTGCTCTTCATGCAACATGTAGGATGCAACATGCACATGTGATCATTCTTCTTACATCCAAGACGAAACGAAGCCTCAACAACACAATTGACTTCTTCTTTTCCAATGTAGCTTGATGTATTATTATTGTTATCACAACATTGTTCAAGGGACATTAAATATAATGTTGGCTGCTGTTCTAATGAATTTGACAATTGTCATGTTAATTACAAAAAAAAATTTCTGTATGGACATTTGCACATTGAATTCATGTTATGGACATGAGTACATGAGTACTGAATTTTTTTTAAGCAGCACAGCAGTGAATCGGGCACAGCTCACGTCCATTTTGAGCTAACATGGCTATTTTCAGGTATCTGAGAAAGGGATATTGTACCAAGTTTACTAAGGAGCTCTAGTGATAGTGATTTTTAAAATCGTAAAAAACATTAATGCAATATGAGTGTGGCGGTATTTTGCAACATTGGCCTTGTGTTGAGAGTTAAAAGATGGTTACTAGGTATTTGATTTTAATGACTTTATATTGTAACTTGATTTTCTTAATGTTCCCCTCCCTGGTGCAGACATTGTTGGCACATGAAATGTCGCCATGTTGCCAAGTTGATAAATCAAAATGAAAAAATGTTTCAGTCACTTGAGGTGTCACTTAAATGAAACCCATTGTGTCTAGCAATCATACGCACGATCACATAATCCCACCTTTTTAACCTTGTGTTGAACTACTCCCAACAGAACAGGAACAGAACTGTTGGCTACGGTTTAATGTGTCAAAATTAAATGATCATCAATCTCCACTTGTCTTTGCAATCTATGTATAGTTTGTTTTACCTGCGCTGTGTCATGACATTTTATCCCTGTTGTTGCTCTTGGGCAGAACTCGAGCCAAACAACAGAGACATGGTTATAAAGAACCCATCAGTAGAGCTATCCCAGAATGCCTGGTTGTTTCAAAGATCACTTCTCAATTCCAAGTAACTTCCTTTTAACTGATGGGTGTGACACTGCTGTTTGTCCATGTTGTGGTTTTAACTTTAGTCATCGTGTGCAATTTACAGCTTATCTAGTATTTGCAAGATAAACACAGAACAAGGTTTATATGCAAACATTAACCTACTTGAGGAACTTGAATAACGCTTTGAAAAAAATATTTAATGGTTAACTTGATCTATAATTAACGAGATATTTAAAATGATGAAAGAGATCAACAACTTCTTACGACAGTCAAAGGTTTGAATGAAAGGAAATGAAAGGAAAATATTTTAATTTCCTGCATCTGCATCACTTTACTTTCAGTCTCAGTCTCTTTACTTTAATATTTAATTTACATAAATAAACATTGCAAATATGACCAGACAACACATTTTTCTCTCTTTTAGGGGTTGTATATATGTGCCTACAAATACAGTCTAAATTCAGAAAAATGTTCACAACCACATGTGAGCTCAGTTACTAACTCAGTGTCGCCCCATTGCTTCCGCTGTAGACAGATGAGTAACAATACAAAACACATTCGCTTTTTTTCATAACTTCCCAACCTCTGCTGAAGGGAAGGTTAACCTGAAGAAGAAGCTAGAGGATGAGCAAAGCTAGATTTTTTAGACGAATACTGATATTGACATTTGGGAGTTTAACAATGAACAACTGATATTGAATAGATATCAATAGAGATCTCTTGGATATGTATTTTAAAAGACTGCTCTACCTTGGGGACTTTGCCCCGTTGTCCTCCTATGGTCACACCCAGTACTGTGCTCAGGATTGGGGCTGGCTGTAAGAGCCCATCATGGCTCAACCTACTTGTTTGTGAACTCATGTTTACATTTTGCTTCCTATTATCCTACGTGTATATTCCTAAAATATTGTACAATTCCTTTCAAATCTTGCAACTTGTTTGTAAAATAAAACAATCAAATAATGTTTTTGGCCGTCTCCTCTGGGACTCCTCTTGCATTTTGAAAAGATCTAAGTTGAGCATATGAAATTCAGTCAAAGTATAATGACACACCAATGGCACCGTCCCAGGGGACAGGAGAGCACTTCACATTCGTCCACGTCCCTACAATGGCTGGTGTAAGAAAGAAACTTGAGTTTAAACCTTCTCCGGTATCAGTTTACAGAGCCACCCATAAATTAAAAGATTAGTTTCAGTGTGAAAGGAAATGTAATACCAAATCTCTGTGGCATGTATAAACTTATTTATGGATTGTGCTTTTGTGCGTTTGTGTTTGTAAGTCGATTGTTGCGGAGGACCACACATAAAGAGGTGTCAAATACCACCTGTTTTCTCTGGGTGCAAACACACCATCTTAAATCCGTCCAGTGTTTCCTTCAGACTAACAGTTTAAAGTCTCAATGGAGGATTTTGTGGTATTTTCGATCCTATTAACAGTAGTTTCAGTCATTCAGTCACTTCCATGATGATTTAACGAGATCACTGCTTTGCTCTAAACACCTGGATTTTGAATTAAATAATGTTAAAATGGGCATGTAGTCATGTCACATGTCTCCCATTTACAGGATGAGTGTAGTATGAATAGTGGGTCCCCCTCCAATTGCATCTCCATTTGATGACATTTTTCTTCTCCTCTCTGATTACCATATTAGGATATAGACAATATTTGTATGTGATACCGCATATTAACATTAACCACCATATTAAGCCTTGTCATTTAAAAAAAAATTTTTTAATTCTCTGACATCTGTTTTTTTTTCAGTCACTAAAGATTTATTGAACCGGTTAAACAGAAGTTTCATACCTCTGAGCGATGATTCTCTGAAGTGACAACCATGCAGTGTTGAGTAACATTGTTGCACGCACACGCATAACTTCAGGTTTACTCTTCCTGGACCTGGTGGGTCGCTCAAATCGCCGTGATTGGCTGGATGGCCGTTCGATAAATCTATCTTGACCCTTTCAGGTCAATCCAATCCTGTGAGTGTAGATTATATCAATGAGGTGCCAAATCTTTCAGAGAAATAATAAAAGTAGTCTGAAGCAAACATCAGGTAAAACTAGATAATGACTGCAAATAAGAGAGACAGAAAGATAGCTCATCTTATCTATGTGACAGCCATCAGCCCCTGGCAGGCAGATAATCACTGACACATTTCTTTGAACATGTGACTTGTGTATGAGCAGGTGCGTGACTCTCTCACCTGCTCTTTTATGCATACCAATCATTTTCACGTTGACAATGCCATTGATTAAATTCTCCAAGCGATGTAAGTTGCAACTGCGTGTTTTGACCAAATCGGGGAAAAAAATGAACCTGATCCCTGATAAACCAGATCACCGTGCCACCTGTGGTGTCGGATGTGAAGTGGGCTTGTGACTGTCCGGTTTGAGATGCCAATCACACAAGGTCAGGTGAGCAATGGGCAGTAAAATCTACTGAAGGTAAACTCCATCTCTGATAACAGGCCTCAGATTAACTATCAACCTGGATCACAGCAATAAAAAATGGCAGCTGCGTGAACATGGTCTGTTTTTGTGGCTATTTGTGGCAACATTTCCAAAAACACCAATGCATTGTTGTTTTCACCAAACATTACTTGAATTGATATCTTTCCATATTGTTACTAGTTTGTTATTGCAGACTCGGCTGAGAGTGAGCGACTGATGATAATCGTTTTAGGTATTCCTCCCGCCTTCTATCAGGGGGCCTACTTCAGCAGCGGGTTTTTAAAATGTAGAAAATCTTCTTCCTCTCTAGGTCACACCCTGTATGAAAACGTAACAAAATGTACATGGACAGGTCCATCCACCTTAACGACCATCCAATAATGGCTGCTCTCTATACATTGTCACCAGACTTCCTGCTTCGCTCCCATGGGGACCAGGGGAGCTGCAAAAACATGTAACATGAACCGCAGACACTGAGGAACAAAGCAGGTTGTCCTCTACATACATATGATGACTTACAACATTACAGGCATCTTACTTTCCATTCGGCACATGGTTGTTGTTTTTTTTATATTCCATACAATGGACAATTCCTCTTGTCGGTTAGTACTGTCAAAACACATTTTGATCGAATGAAGGAACTTACAGGTTTTTTTGGAATGCATAAGCTGCGGGGGATGTAAAATAATCCTGTTCAACTCGTTATAGTGAGATTGACGGTTGAGGTCATTAAAACACATCTACTTCTTAAACTACTTCTACTTAAACCCTGCCTCCTTAGATCATCGTTAAGTAATAATGAAAACAGATTGCCACTCCTCATAGCCTGCACTGGCCAACATATTAATGGACGTCTGATGTGTGACCGGAACCAAAATGACCAGCAATCAGGAGCTATGAGACAATGAAGTGTTGCTGCACCTCGCCCATTAAGTCAAAAAGGGAGAATTAACAATACAATACATGTATCATGGCCTTACAAACAACAACACATGATTGCACCTCAACAAACCAGTTTGGCAATCCCCACAGCTCCAGGGAAGACACTGAAATGTCAATTGAGTGAGATGTGTTGTGCAATAAATCTGTCATGGTTCTGTCATCAGCATCCTAGAACAGAATGCCCGCCAGCATCCCTACCACATTAGACGCTTAGGAGACTTCAGGCTGCCATCTAAAGAGTCCTAAATAACTGAATTTGCACCTGCACCTGCAGAGCGTCCTGAGGGTGGTGCGGTCAGCTGAGTGCTGATCCGCGCTGAGCTCCCTGACCTGCAGTCCATCTACACCAACGATGCTGTACCAAAACAAGGAAGATGTTGAACAACCACCCACACGATGAACTGTTCATCCGGATGCAGTCAGGGAAGCACTTCCACTCCGTGAAGGCCAACACAGAGAGAATGAGGAAGAGCTTCTCCCCGCCGGCCATTCCAAAACCTCAGCCCAATTCATGCTTTTGTTTTGAATATAGTTACACACCTCAAAGTTTCTATGTTGGTGTTTGGTGTCTTCCGGTTTCTGATACACTTTGTTACAAATTCTTTGGCATCTCTGTTTCCATCAAAACAATGGCGAGTGTTACAGAGCGGTTATTATTGGAGTTGGCGCTGATAGATTATGTAGAGCAATGTCTACAAAATCTGTCTGGCCATGTTCGTCTGCTGAATGAGCAGTTTCAGAGATGTTGGTGGCTGCAAGTAACTGAGGTTACGTCACATCAGAAGAAGGTCCTAACCCTACACACATTCATTTTCCAAAAAGAGCCACCGGCAGTTGTGTTAAACTGGGACTCTTATGAATTGTCTACTGTAGGGACAGCTTGTTGCTGCAGGCTAATAGAGTTCAAACAGTGGTTGTCTATTACCTCATACAGCATTCCTGCACCTTACACCCAGCTGAGAAATTGGGAAGCTGGGACTTGTAATTTATGTTTAATTTAAATCATATGACTCTCTAGAGGATCCACCCCTGCATGCAATTCTTATGTCATCAAAGAATTTCTATCTGGCAAAGATCTCTTTGTCTCTGCCTATCTGTCCATCAATCTATTCACCTGTGTCTGCATACATTCCTCATCTTGAACAACTAGTCACATGCCCACAGGTAGATTCAACCATCCACCCAACCCTCAGAAATGCTGTGAAATCATGATGTCACAGCATTGAACAGGAGCCTGTAGCTGTAGTTCCACTAAACCCACTCAAAGTTTTGTTTGTGTTTTACAGAGGACACCAACTGGGCAACCATCACTCCTAAATATTGTAATGGCTCCCGACAGTCGCCCATTAACATTAACACAAAGCTGCCAAACCTGATGTAAACCTGTCAGAATTCATCATGATGTCAGCTGACTG
Organism: Limanda limanda; assembly: GCF_963576545.1. NCBI lineage: Eukaryota > Metazoa > Chordata > Actinopteri > Pleuronectiformes > Pleuronectidae > Limanda > Limanda limanda. Next base: position 10,948,754 of record NC_083656.1, on the reverse strand, counting down.
ATACTGCTTTGGGTGAGGTGCATAAATTAGTCTCAATATACTGAAAATGTCAAAGAAACATAGTTTTCTTAAATATAAGAAGATGTTGAATAAATACGTAATTAAAGTTGTTAAAGTTTTTCAATCATTTAACTAAAAGATACAAAGTAACATTAAAGTGTTCATTTTACATATGTAGATTTCTAGCCCTGTGTGGGGTTTGAGAAGAGACAGAGCCCATCAGAGAGCTGAGGGAGGGGCGGAGAGGATAAAAAGAGGCAGTGCAAGGCTCCACGTCTGTTGGACACACAGAACGGTACAGGAGCGTCAAAGGTAAGACCCTGTGTTGCTCAGGTGACAGGAAATAAACTGAACAAAGACCTACTCCAGCTGGACCTTTCAGAGGAACTGGTGCCTTTTCAGCCTTTGATTATTTCCATAATTAAAGAAGGTATTTAAAATTAGGGTTAGGGTTAGGGTTGGGGCTGGGGGGCTGAAAAGGGGGCTGAAGAGCTGAAAAGCTAGTCGCCAGCAGAGGTTGCTGGCCCTTTATGTTTGGAGTTCGTGAGTTTGTTTTGGTTGTTAATAAAATATGTTTAAAAGCAACAGTTGTGTCTCTGGCTGTGTGTGGGAGAGCCCTGTGGCATGGTCAACTGCCGCAGTGATTTTATTCTCTTGTTCACATATTTGAATCATGCATTTTGTTACCATGGATTTGATATGGATGACAATTAATTTTGGTGGAATTTTTTTTCTTTAGATGATCTTCCTCGTAGCCCTTGTCCTCACTGTATGCGCCCTCACACCAACGGTTGATTGTGCCACTGCAGGAATTGGTATGTATTTGAACTGTTTTTTCATCACCTTGGATTTATGACCCTTTGGATTAACACTGCTTCTCCATGGAGTCTAATTGTCATCATGAAGTGATACTTATACGCTCTCTTCCACCTCCAGAATGGTGTTACCATCTTCCAGCCTGCAGTGAGTGATCTCCTGTAATCTCTACTAATCTCAATATCTCAGCTGCTCCACTACAGCTTCTCAAAGTTGTGTTTCTGTTTTACAGAGGACACCAACTGGGCAACCATCTCTCCTAAATATTGTAATGGCTCCCGACAGTCTCCCATTAACATTAACACAACAGCTGCCAAACCTGATGAAAGCCTGACAGAATTCACCTTTACCAACTTCAGCAGTACCACCGCACTGACAACCATTGAAAACACCGGCAAGACAGGTGAGGACAGACACCAATGATTAAACGACAGCTTGTCATTTTTTGGATTACCAAATGCAATCAATTTTTATCTTTACAAATGAATTATCATGCTTGGATTTTATTGTCATCAGCACTCATTCATCCTTTTCTTTAACATCTCCCAGTCAAGGTTAACTTTGCAAGTGGCGTTCAGATTTCAGGAGGAAGTCTCTCCGAAGCCTACAACAGCCTGCAATTCCACTTGCATTGGGGAAATGGCCCCTCAATCCCTGGCTCTGAGCACACAGTGGATGGCAAGCGCTACCCCATGGAGGTGTGTGTCTGTGTGTGTGTGTGTAAATGTATTCCATTATATACAATTTACAGAAATATTTTCATTAACATTTCTTTTCTCTTCTCTCCCATAGATGCACATTGTAAACGTCAAGTCATCCTACAATGGCAACTTAACCGAGGCGCTCGCAGACTCCACATCACTTGCTGCTCTTGGTTTCTTCATTGAGGTGAGAAGATTCAAGCATTCAGCCACTTGGAGGAAACATATTATGCACATCAGGTTCACATGAATCACGTTCCTCATGCTGTCCATTACTGCAGCTCCTTTGGTTTTTGCTCCTGTCTCTAAAGCCCAGTTTGCTCTTATAAGCCAGTTGGCCCACTGTGATGGAATGACTGGGTCCAACTGAAACTAAACTTAAGCTCACCTAAATCAAATCTATCAGTATGGGCTCGATTTAGGACCCCAGCTAATACAGTATTTCCAAGAATGGTAAAGGTGCAACTTTGTAAATTTCTACATAAAGATTTGTTCATAGGTAACATTTTGGCGTCATTCAAACACTCTTTTGTCTATAAGGCGTCTATAAGCAAAGCCAATGTGTACTTTCTCAGCTGGGCTTCTCTACCAACATATACAGCCAATCTCAGCCCTCAATGGCATGATGTTGGACCTAAGGCGAGTCTCCATGGACAAACTGAGAGCAGTGTGGGAGGGGGATTTTTGTTAGTGGACTTTGACTCCACCACTTTGGATGTTCCCATTCGTTTCATTACTCTTCTCAATTAATTCATGCAAAGGCTCAAAGAAGCTTGAGTCTAATTAATTATTATTTTATGCATTCTTTCAGGAGATGTCAGGCAATGCCACTGGCGAACCTGCAAGCTGGAAGACCTTGGCCTCCTATCTGGCTAACATCACAACCAAAGGTAAGGAGATGTTTTAGTCTTCTAGAGTTTTTTTTTTAAGCAATTGCTCTGTATAAAATAATTTCAGCTGCAGTCCCTTCAGATGTCGTGTTTCTGTCCTCAGGTCAAACTTTTACACTTCCTTCTGGAATTTCACTGGATGACCTCCTTGTTGGGGTGAACCGTGCAAAGTACTATCGTTACCTTGGCTCCTTGACCACCCCTGCTTGCAATGAGGTGGTCGTTTGGACTGTGTTCAAGGAGCCGATCAAAGTCAGCAAGGATTTGGTGAGTGTCTCTTCATCCTTACTTACAGTGGCCAGAACTTAAAGTACATATACTCCCACAGTGACTGAATGCAGCTAATTTGCCCGGTGTCTTGTCTCCAGATTGAACTCTTTAGCAAAACAGTACACGTCAACGACACCTCATCGCCTTTAATGACGAATACCTTCAGAGGGATCCAGCCAGATCAACCAGTCACAACACAGGCTGTAAGCTCTGCCTCCACAACCTGCTACTCTCTGGGGCTGATGGTGCTGAGTCTTGCTCTGTGGAAGAATCTGTGATCAAACACAATCCAGCAACTTATTTTGTTCCTTGTGATCCTGTTATTTTTCTGTATGATTTTGTTTGACTTTAGACTTGTCCATGATTGTGTAGTGTTGGTCCTGTCGGCAGAAAGCTACCATTAAAATACACAAAGACAAATTTGGTGTTCCAGCCTCTTGTATTTTCAGATTGTATCCAGTTGAGTGGCCTTCTTGGCAGAGTAGAGAGAAAAATGTAGACCAAGTTATTACAAGAGGAAATAACTATATCATATGGGGGATATTAATATAACTAAGTTTCCTATTGCTCCTTACAAAATCGTTTTGGAGCTTGATTGCAGACTTAAGGTATTGTAATTAGAAGAATTGGATCAAAGGGACACAAAACAAACACTGGCAGAGACAGATAACTCTCCACAAGTGTCTCAGTGTTTAAAAATACAGGATTCCGACAAATCAAGCGGGTTTTTCTGTAGTCACAGCACATGTTACAATGATTGCACGACCACTCCCTGCTTCTCTCTCTGCACAAGCAGCAGAGCCCACTGCTCTCATCGAAGCATGCTAGCTGGCTAAAGGGAAAAGGGTGAATACCTACACAGCAAAATCGGGAGTGTTAATTCAACTCACAGAGTGTTAAATTTAACACTTTTTCTGAGTTAAAATTACACTTTGAAAAGTGTTAATATTTTAACTCTTTAACAGTGATAAATATTTGACACCCTTGGTGTTATTTTATGACACCACATAAGTGCACCTTTAACTCTAAATTGTGTTATTCCCTTTCACTGTGAGTGAAAATTTTAACATACATAGTGTTATTTTATGACACATTAAAGTGTATTTTTGGCACTAAAATCGTGTTATTTCATTTCACTATGAGAGTTAATTTTTAACATATACATAGTGTTATTTTATGACTCATTAAAGTGTATTTTTAACACTAAAATGAGACCGAGGGTCAGTCTCACACCTGTCTTGAGAAAGAGAGCCGAGGGATTTTGTTATGGTTCATTGGGTGCAGAGATTTGTGGTGAACCTCCTCCCATATTTTATGATCAACTCCACCTGAACTCAGTCACAGGTGTTAACATTTAACTCGCTTGATTGACAACGCTCGCAGAGCTTTTTTAACACTAGTGGTGTTAAAACAACTCCAAAATCAACACCCACCAACTCAAAAATATTAACACTGAAAAAACAACACTACAGATTTTGCTGTGTACACTGACAGTAGATATGCATTTGGTGTAGTACATGATTTTTGCACGGTTTGGAAACACATACAATTCCTTACATCATCTTGCAAACCAATTGCAAATAATGCTCCGGTGTGTCAGATGCTTGATGCTAATCTCCTCCCCAAACAGGGTGCAGTCTGCAAATGCAATGCTCACACGTCTGATAATGAGCCAGTGTCACAAGGGAATGCCAGAGTGGATGCAGCCGCTCACCACCCACTACCTGCCTCACACATTCTCTTATAGGTCGACTCAACCACCCCCACGGCTCACTTACAGGAACTCCAACTTAGAGCCCCGGGTGATGAGCGTGCGCTTTGGAAGAAATGTGACTGCATATACACAATAGGATGTGGGTGGGTCCTGATAAGAAACCACGCCTGCCAAAATATCTGTTCCCCTATTATGCAAAGTTAACGCATTTGTCTGGCTCATGTATGAAAAGGATCAATGTCTGTTGCAATTTTACAACACTGATTCCCACAGAGGTTTAACTACTCTCAGAAATGTGGTCATGCATGTGTGATTTGTGGTCGTAGAGGAATGCAGGACCACAAGTTGCACATCCTCAACCTGACAAACCACTTGAGCATTTACAGATGTGAAAGGAAAAAATACTGCTTGGTTATAGTTGACATGTTTTTCTAAGTGGGTTGAAGTTTTCCCCACATCTAAACAAGACACAGTTGTTAATACATAAAGTCTGCTCTAATGAGTTTGACCGTCATAGTTGTCATGTTAATTACATAAATATTCACAAGCTTTTCATTTGCAAACTTGCACATCTTGCATTCACGATATAGTAACAGTTCACAGAGTTGACAAGGCTATTTTCAGGTGCCTGAGAATGGGATATTGCACCAAGTTTACTGAGTAGCTTTAGCAATGGTGATTTTGAAATTATTTCGTTAACGCAATCCGATTGTTGCAATATTTGGTCAAAATTTACATCTGCCTGATACATCTGTCTTGAGAGTTTAAAAAAGGTTGTTACATTTTGGCAAAGGGTTTGGTTGCTTAATTACTTTATGTTTTGCTATATTTTGTTCTTATCGGTGAATGTATTGTTTGCACATGAAATGCAGCCAAATTGTCAAGCTGATCATTCAAAGTGTAATTAAGGTCTGACATGACATTTACAACCTTTTTAACCCTGTGTTTAACAACTTGAACATGTAGCAAAACGTTGAGTTATTAAATATCTAAATTAAAATTATCAGGTGTCTGTGCCTTTTCGAGCAATCTTATTTTTGAAACTGGACATTTCTAATGGTATTTTGTTATGTAGTTGTTTAACTGTTGAACTGTAATTGCATCATTTTGAAATGTCAATGCATGTGAACTTGGTTGTGATTGGGCAACTAGCCTAGAACACACAAAAATGTGGACCATGTCTTATGTGACATATGTGCTATGTAGTCTGGCACAATGACGTAACACAAAAGCAAACTAATATAAAGAATACTTACATTTTAATGATGATATTTTTATTGATAATATTTTAACAGCGACAAATTGACTTCTTGCATAGACCAGCAGCCACAGTACAACAAACTGGACACAGTTTATAACCACATCTGGCTTGACCTGAGAAAAACATACATATAAAAAATACAGCTTGAATATGTATAATACGATTTATCAATATGTTTTACTTATATTCATTGTATGGGCAGTAAACATATAACCAAATGGGAAAAAGTTGTCTCTGCATACTGTTGAATTTCCATACATTCTCCTATGGAGGCTTCATGTTATCCAATACTTGAGCAGCAATCTGCTGTAAAGGCAAACATGACAAACTTCCTTTATTGCTAGTTTGTGGTTTGAAACCAGCTTGTGGGTTGTAATGTACTGAAAGTATGTAATAATGTGAGGAGCCCCACTTATTACATAATATTAATTTGATTTATTTATTTATTTTTAATATGTAAAATAACTCAAAAGAAAATATAAGAGCGTGTAAACGAAAAAACAGCATTCATATCAAAATGCCATTGAATAATTCAAATAAGGCAATCAATGCACGAAAAGGAGTAGGGAAAATATCATAACTGTTCTAGTCCTACTCCCATTTTTTTGCTCTGTGGATATCTTTGACGCCGGTGTTCATTTCACTAGGATAAAAAACACATATTCAGACAAAACAAAAACAAGACAATCAGAATAAATACAAAGTTGCGTTCAAATCAGGCAAGAACAAATCAATCAGGTTCGGAGCAAACAAAGCATCCATTCCATATCCGTTCAATTCACGTATTATCTCCAGTGTAATGAGGGGTGGTATAAAAATTGCCTATGTGGCCTTCCTCAGCACTTTCAAAAAGAAAGAAATCCCAAATCACATTTCTATTTTCGAATAAACTCATTAATCGCCAATAAAACAGAAATCAGGAGGATCCAGCTGCTTCTAAGTATCAAAGATGATCCCCTTAAGTCGCACTTGCACTCCTTTGGGAATCGAGGAGCGGAGGTCGGAGGTGGAGCAGGACATCTGAGCCAGTCGACAGCGATGGATTTAGAAGAGACTTCATCTTGGTTCAGTCCTCCATTCTTTAAGACCCAGTAGAGGTTGTCCTTAAAGAAGTAGGCATCTCCTAAAGAGCAGCAGCAACAGAGGGACTCTTCAGTTTTTCATCAGACAAAGGTCAGCCAGTAACAATCTAATTGTAACGAATGTCTAATGAGTGAGTTCCTGTTTGTATCACAGGGTGAGCGATACACAGACACGACTGGACTTGCACACACACAATGCAGCAACAAAGACAATGACTCACTTCAACCTGTTTGTACAGGCTCAAGGATGACACAGTGTGGTTGAGATTATAAACTGAATGTAAACATAGCTCTCTATTTGTTCAGAGAGAGTCCTAGAGCCTTTAATGGTTTAAAGCTCATTGCTAGATTTTTTGGTATTAACTCTGTCAATTTCCGGAATAGCATGAAATCAACAACAGGAAGTGACAGCATTTCGTCACCTGAAATGAATTTGTGGGGTAAGTTCCTGTGGACAAAGCCACCCCAAGTATCTAAACTTCTGTTTGTTTTTCAAATGTAACTGTACTGGTGCAGTGCCTGTTCTAAACCTGCCTGTTTGGAATGGGATGCTGGCCTGGTCTTAAACTGTAAAAGTGACAGATGTCTGGAATAAAAAATACAGTAGATAGTTGTTACTCAAGCCAGTTGATTGATTTGTGGTTACTCCTTATTATCTTGACTTCAATCAGCTTTCTATTATAATTTTGACAACTTTCATACCTTCCAGAAGCTTCTGTCGACCTGTTTGTCACCACCCTTTACATTGGTTTGGTTATTTGTCTTGCATTGGTGAAATTCATCGCATAGTCACATTGTTACCTTCTCCCCAGCTGATGATGTCATCAATGTCGGAGGGCACTCCTTCCCAGAGGCTGGTTTCCTTTGGGTAGCCAGGATCCGGATTCGTGGTCCCCTGTTCATCTTTACGGCTCTCGTCAAACCTCCAAAACTCCCCTTGGCTAAACAGGTAGGTCTTGCCATTGTGTGCCCAGATAAAGGCTGCATCCACCCTGTCCACCAATGCCCCACTCTTGGTCTTCATGCCCCAATCAGAGAGGGGCCGAGGGTAACCGCTCATGGCCTCCGTGTCCTTGAAGACCCAGTACTGAGATCCTGGATAGATGGAGTAAGGTGTGAAAGAAAACATTTTAGAATATGCTTTATCTGCGTGATTGACGGTTTATATAGTCAGTCTACCCACTGAAAAAAACCTCATCAAAATAACATTGAATGAAGACATCAGAAGAATAATCCTGCTCCACTTTCTTTCCGTACCGATAAAGAAGATGATCCTGCTGTCGCTTTTCCTCTCATAAACTGCGTCAACCTTGTTTGTTCCCGGCGGGAGGCCCATCCAGAAGTTTTTGATCTGAGCCGGATTGAGCGACACCAGAGACCCGTCTCGCTTAGTTCTCCAGAAGTGTGCACCTTCCCGAGAAAAGAGAGTGAATGGACACTCAACAGGACCAACAATATCAATATCAATCCTGAATGTCTTTACATTGCTGGAACATTATGATCTACTTACCTTTAAAAAAGAAGACCTCTCCCCTGATATTTGCCACTGCATCAAATCCTCCCTGGCAGCGCTCGCGGAAGGAGGGCTCAGAACTGGATAGACAACATTATGTTAAAAGTCTATAGTCAAATTGAATTTTTATAGAATGCTGTGTACTAAATATTCACTAGAGGGTGCAATAAGACAAAACCCTTTTACAGTAAGAATCAATCAAAAGGCTTTTATCTCCATCTCTGGTCTTAAATTAGTCATCATTCATTTATGCAGGAGTGAACTGAGTGCATGGATATAAAATAAATTGTTTATAAAAGCAAATGATTAATTGCTTATTGTCTAGAAGGATGTACAGTAGTGGGGGATTTATTTGTTTTTGGCTCTGTACTCACAGCCGTGTTGGTTTTGGAGGCGGTGGACTGGGCAGGCGTGGGGGGTCAGGGTGAGCTCCCCCTGGTGGCCCACTGTCCTTCACACCTAACACAGAATAGTAACAGGAGGCAAAGTTGAAGAGGTGAAAGAGAGAAAAACAACAAGCCACCCACTTCCTTCACTGTAGCCACAGGATGCAACCGCTGTGATTTTTATGACATGCAAGGAGACTGTTTGGTGAAATCTGCACACATTAGTACCAGATGAATAAAATCAATTGGACTTGTTATTGGCGTTATCACAGACTTTTAATCCTTAGTGGAACTCTGTATAAATCAATGAAATGATTGGAAAGCAAACATTAAGGAATTTTTGAAATTATACATATAATATGACCTACTGCACAGGATGAAAATGACAAAAGAGAAAAAAGTCAGTGTTGTTCTGTCAGTTGGTCCACCACTTCTTTCAAGACTTGGGCATCTTCACAACTATTACATGGATTGCCATGAAATTTGATTCAGACATCAATGCTTCTGACAGAATGACAACTACTGACTTGGGCGATCCCCTGACTTTTCATTGTAGGGCCGCCATGAGGACGACATCTTTGGTTTTCATAGAGAAATATTTAAACAATCATTGAACAACTTGACGTGAAATGTGCTTGAGATATTCAAGGTCCCAAGAGGTTAAATTGTGACTTTGGCTGGAGTTTCTGTTTTGTTGTTTCTGTTTGTGTTTGACTGTTCACTGACCGTAAAGTTGCTGGATAGCCATCCTGTCGTCCAGCTCCAGCTTGAACTTGGCAATATCCTCCACAGGACCCTGGTAATATGGCCTCATGATGGACGGGTCGGTGGAGGAATGGGAAAGGCCCAGAGCGTGACCAAACTCATGCACCGCAACTGTGAACAAGTCTGTGCTCTCGCCTACGCCTGAGGATGTGAGAATCAAGTGTTAGATCCCAAACGTCCACAAATCGGTCTGTCATTACATTCTATATGTCTGAGGCAGGGCAGGTCATCGAGCCCTCATCCCTCTATCATGATTACACCCAGTCATTACCTCCGTAGCTCCAGATCTCATCATCATCAAAGTGTGTGTCACCAGCCACTTTGTCGTTGCCAGGAAAGAAGGCGTGGGCCAGGGTGCCACCCCTCCCGTCAAACGGGTACCCGTCCTCGTGCAGCAAACGGTCAAAAGAAACTTTGATGTCCCCTCCGGCTGTGGCCCCTCCGCTGTCACTCGGCAGCTTATGGAAACTCAAGGGGGCCGCGTCACTCCAGGCTTTGAAGGCGTAATAGAGGAGGTTCTCCACCATATTATTATTCAGGCTGGGTGAGTTAGACCTCGATGGGAAGCTGTGGATACTGCAGACAACAGAGTAGTAGTTTGAATTAATACATATTTGTGGAGTGTTGTGGAATGTTATTGACAATCTTCTAAACTCTTTTTAACCTCTTTGTGTTTTGTTTATCACAAAGTACTGTCTGTGATTTTAATACACAGCCTACCACATGATCAAACGCTCATTTAAAGGGTTTGAAAGGTTACATCCTTCACCGGGATCCATTGGCTCTGGCTCTTGAGCCTTATTTTATGCTGTAATCTTAATCTGGATCTTGGTATATCGCAATTAATCTTACCATTTTAACAAAGAAATTAGATATATCAAATGTAACTTGAACAATCTCAAGGCCATGGTTGTGGAAGTAATAGATCTGCACAGCGTGTATGTACTTTGAATATTTGTCAAGAGAGACTGATATGCATATTTCAAATTTGTGAATGCAGAAATTCCTCAAAGCTAAAAAGCCATAAGTCTGTGTGACTCTGGATAAGTGGACGAATTAGTACACTTCCCCAAATAGAAAAAATACAAATATTGTATTCAAAGTTCTTAATCCTAAAATAAAGTTGTTGGCTTTAAAACTAAATTTAGTTATGGTGTGATTGAGGTGTTGATTATTTTCGGCATTGACAGATCATCCGCCCGTTTGTGGTTGTGAGTCATATACAGAGGAGTGATTAAACTACAGAGTGACACGACAGGAAACGCACCTCCACGTGAGGTCTGTCTTATGCCACTTGAGGCCTGACAGGGCGTATCTCTTCCTCCTCCTCCTCCTCCTCTTCCTCAGCATGTCCTCACTCCCCACGATGTCAGGGAGAGAGCACCGTGGCGTGGAAATTAGTTTGAGGGTTGCGCTGTCTAGAAGAGAAGTTGATCACATATTGGATGTTGAAACTAAAGAGCGCCACATGTGACACGCAGCATGTTCTACTCATGATGTGCTGTTGTGACAGAGGTTAAGACGTTGTTACCGAGCACTCCGGTTTCCTGGACTCCTCCAAATCTCTGCATGACCTTGATGGCTTTCTCAATCCCCTCCTTGGTCCGCAGTTGACTCGTGCGGGGGTCTTGAGGAGGGAGGTAACCATACCGGCTCAACCAATCCTGCGCAGAAAACAGAGGAATAAAAACACATGTATCTCAAACAATAGATAATAAAAACCATCTCTTACATGAGTTTGAATTAAAGGTTACTGGCCAACGTTGACGTCACGGAAGCTACCGGACACAAACACTGCTCCACTTATGACTCTTGATCATCAGTCTACATCATGTGAGCATGTGCCTCACAAGGCAGTGTGTCAACCTCTTTTCTCATAAATATTAAATGATCCTGTCCCCTGGTGGGTGAGTTGCTTTAAGGGCGATGCGTGACATTGAGGGTTTGCTTAAAACTGTCAAAACAAAGAGAAGAGAATAGGTGGATATTGAAATGAGCACACATCTGTGTTGATATGAGCAAAATCTGTTTCTTTGAAGTGATTTAGAAACCTGCCCTTCCTCCCGCACTGCCTCCACCCTTCCACTGTAGCTGCACTTGAAAGGAAAAGGTGTTGTCCTCTCCATCAACCGTCTTTTCTATGTGTTTCATGTTGCAAAAACGTGTCCCTAAGATCAATGCATTTCTCATTATTTTCTTCTGATGATACATAAGGTTTTTTTTAAGTCTGTATTATTGCACATGAAAAACTGTTTTGCTGCAGTCACATATTTTGCACTTGCACATCTCCTTTGACACCATCGTATGGATGCAACAAAATATATGGCCGGAAGCAGAAGTGACCCTTTTCTGTAGTAATGCATAACACGCAGATTCTCATAAGTGGACAAAAAAACAATTTGCTTTTAAGGAAGTAACTGAGGGTGAGAGACTCAGATTTTTCCCCTTTTCTCCGCTTTTCAGTGAAATGATGTTTGTCAATGTAATCAGCTGAAGACAGATTATATTTTGTGTATTTTGTTTTCTGCAAAAACTGTTTTTTATTTTATTAAAAAGTCCAAATCTACAAAAACAACCCTTGTGTGATTTTCAAACCCAAGTGGGTCCCCTAGAGGACTAATGTGCACCAGCCCCCCCTCTTTGACATTGTCATTTCCTCAATATGACCCCATATGAGTCAGAGATTAATCTTTTCATTCAGAAAAATAATAACACACATGCAATATATCATTGGATATAAACATATCTGTGATTAAATTGACACGCTTATAAGTCAAATGCTGTCACATTTAAAAAAGAAATACTTTAAAACAGAGTGATACACAACGTTATATAATCAAATGTTAACATTAAAAGTTAACATTACAACCAATTCACAGTTTATCAACACAGAAGACATGCAAATACAAAATCGAAGGGAGGCTACAGAGCAGCCAGACCCGCATTTACAACTTTTTATATATATTTATTTTCTACTCACCACCGCTCGACTGTACTGATCTGCCTCCGCCGATGCGCTCTCTGTCAGGGTCACAACCATCCACAGCAGAAGAGCCAGCTCCATCGTGATGCCTGCGAGGATAAGCCGGCTCCATCATTAGTGAAACACTGAATCGTTTGGAGGAGACATTTGAGAAACTGCGTTCAAAGTGAACCGAAGCGCGAAGGATAGAGAAAGGAAACAAAGCTCACCGTGGTCTTCTCCTCTGAAGGCTCTGCTCTCCTGGGACTAGGCTGGGCTCATCGATCTGCTCTCTCTGCCTTGACCCCTCCCTCCCTCACACTGGACCACATCTCCCCCCCACCCCCACCCCCGTGCTCCTTTCCTCATGCCCCAACTTGGTGCGTGTTCGTGTTACGCACGTACATAAGGCAGAGTGCACGTGATGCGTGCATGTTACCCAACGTTAAATAGACAGTTCTGTAATTGCAGAAACGCCACTTTCGCAATTCCTAAGCAATTAGTCTCTACGGTCATGAAGCCTGTTAAAAGCCAAACCTCTGAACAGATGTTGGTTTCACTCTTGATAGTTTCAGATGAAATATTTTCCAGTATTAAATTGAAGTAAATTTGATGATGATGATGATGATGAGGATGAGGATGAGGATGAGGATGAGGATGAGGATGAGGATGAGGATGAGGATGAGGATGAGGATCAGGATGAGGATGAGGATGAGGATGATGATGATATTTATTTTGTTATATTTAGATGATTATATTCACGATAAGAGGTAAACGAAGTTTTCAAAACACTTTATTTGTTGAAGTGTTTATGTATCGCACTTAGTTGCAGTAAATAAAAAAAAACTCATTCTGGTTAATGACTAAACGTTGGCCTGAATTCTTGTCTTTTAAGGAAATGGTCTTCAAGTCCTATTTTCTGCTGCCCACACCTTTCTCACCTTTTCAATGCACTGCTGCCGTCACCATGTTCTTCCCCTGTGTCTGACACCTCATGTTTGTATCATATCTATTTTTAATAATGTTATAACAAAGCTGATGATTAATGTGAGAAAATGTTACATTTGGTTTGTGCTCACTGAGAAGACATCGTATAGATCTTTATGTCAAAATATGATGATGATGATGATGATGATGATGATGATGATGATGATGATGATGATGATGATGATGATGATGATGATGATGATGATGATGATGATGATGATGATGATGATGATGATGATGATGATGATGATGATGGTGATGATTATTTTGTGATATTAAGATTTCCCCCATGTCCTCTGTCACACATTAAGGCCCCTTTTCACAATAAGAGGAAATCAAAGTTAAATTCAAAAGACTTATTTGTTTACATGTTTATGTATAGCACTAGGTTGCAGTAAGTAAAAATAACCTCATTCTGGTTAATGACTAAACGTTGGCCTGAATTCTTGCCTTTTAAGGAAATGTTTCCAAGCCTTTTTTCAGCTGCCCACACCTTTCTCACCTTTTCAATGCACTGCTGCCGTCACCATGTTCTTCCCCTGTGTCTGACACCTCATGTTTATATCATATCTATTTTTAATACTGTTATAACAAAGCTGATGATTAATGTGAGAAAATGTTTCATTTGGTTTGTGCTCACTGAGAAGACATCGTATAGATCTTTATGTCAAAATATGATGATGATGATGATGATGATGATGATGATGATGATGATGATGATGATGATGATGATGATGATGATGATGATGATGATGATGATGATGATGATGATGATGATGATGATGATGATGATGATGATGATGATGATGATGATGATGATGATGATGATGATGATGATGATGGTGATGATTATTTTGTGATATCAAGATTTCCCCCATGTCCTCTGTCACCCATTAAGGCCCATTTTCATGAAAAGAGGAAATCAAAGTTAAAAACAAAAGACTTATTTGTTTACATGTTTATGCACTAAGTTGCAGTAAGTAAAAATAACCTCATTCTGGTTAATGACTAAACGTTGGCCTGTCTTCTTGTTGTTGAATGAAATGGTTTTCAAGTCCTGTTTTCTGCTGCCCACAACTTTCTCACCTTTTCACCGCACTGCTGCCGTCACCATGTTCTTCCCTTGTGTCTGAAACCTGATGTTTATGTATCATCTACTTTTAATTATATTAAAAACAAAGCTGATGATTACTGTGAGAAAATGTTTCCATTGCGTTGTGCTCACTGAGAAGACATTGTATAAATCTTTATGTCACTTTAAACATCAATACCTATATTTTTATATTGAAGTTTGTGGATATTTTCCGGATGCTAATCTATATAGAAGTTAAATACTGACAATATCATATCTGGCACACAGGGCTGAAAATTTTACTAATCAATTTCACAAATTTTTTGAAACAATATTTTTATTGTCGATAATGAAAAAGTGGAGGTTTAGAATTCAAATTTTTATTAGAAATCTATTAAACTCAACATTTTAAATTCAAAACTCCAAGACCAATTTAGAATTTAAGTTTTAAAATTAAGCTGCACTATGTGGGCCAGTTGTAAAATCTAAATATGAAGTAAATCTCATATTCAGTTACATAATCAATATACCACTTAGAATTATATTGCGGCAGATGCATTTTCAAACATCAAAATAGTTAATTTTTCAAATGTTAAGTAGCATTTTTTATTTGGCACTATACTGAACCTCCATATTAATCATCACCAAAATAGTTCTTATTTTCAACATGATCTATTTTCCCAGCGTTCTCCTACACAAAGTGCTTACGATACAATGTCGGGAAACTGATGATGCTGCATTAAGCCAGAGTGCTCTGGCTTCTCACACACCAGCTCAGAGTCTCATGTCCGAGATTCTGTGTGTTCACTTTCTCTACATATTATCTCTGGTATTATCTTTCCTTCTATCCCTCGCTCCTCTTCTCTCCTCTTCCTTCTTAAATTTCTCTCCATCCTCCAGGGCCCATGTGAGTCCTTCCATTAGCACAAAACACTGCCCAGCTAATGGTTGTATGGTTTCCGTCATGTCCACTTCAGCTAGAGACGTATAGCTGCTGAGCATTAAGCAGTTGGAGAGATATAAATACAGCTGGGCCTGATCCAGAAAGTGGGTTTAACAAACTATGAGCCTAGGTTTGAATTTTGGTCTACATCTTGGTGACCAAACCTAGTTTTTTTTTCTTTCAACTAATTTATACAAGGCCCAAACAAGCAAAAAAAATCAGAAAACTCTGCTCAAATTTCTAATGTGGTGAAAAACTATATATCTTATGGCTTAATCACGTCCCTGAAGTGTTTGGGGACTTAGATTTATGACATTAAAGAGTCGGATTATCTAGGACTTTCTGATAAAACAGAACTGGCCTGTAATGTACAAACGGTCTAAACACATACATGAAATGTAAAGAATTAGTAACTAGACTCCACACATTCAGGTGTTTGCCAAATATGAATTTGAATATGAACGTGGGTGAGTGGGTGAATTTGACTTTGAGTCTAGAAAAGCACTAAATAGATAGATAGATACCAGGTAATTTATTACCAGGAGTATACAAATAACTCCTGGCAGGTTATTCAGATCTCGCTTAAATTTAGTTAAATAATAAGACCTAGTTGGTGGAATATTGAGGAGCACCAGTTTCAATCAAATGCTGGCCTTAAATGTATTATTTGATGTAATACTACCCTCCAGCAGAGAGCAGTGTTCTCGTTTGTGTGGGTGTGTGTGTGTTTGTGTTTGTGTGTGTGTTTGTGTGTGTGTTTGTGTGTGTGTGTGTGTGTGTGTGTGTGTGTGTGTGTGTGTGTGTGTGTGTGTGTGTGTGTGTGTGTCAGACAGCAGAGGGGAACAGTGCTTTCCAGGGGCAGGGTTTTATTTGGGGCAGGGGTGACGTTGAAATGTCTTAAACTCAAGTTGACGAAAAAAACGCTCATTCGTTTTTATCCTGAATCAAAACGTATAATTGCGATTGTTATTATTGTTGTTGTTATCATTCATTCATCCATCCATTATCTATGCTTCATATCCTTTTAGTAGTGGTGGTAGTAGTAGTAGTAGTAGTAGTAGTAGTAGTAGTAGTAATAGTCAGTGTTGGGAAGGATACTTTCAAAACGTATTCCGTTACAGAATACAGAATACATGCCCAAAAATGTAATCTGTAACGTATTCCATTACATTAACTAATCTGAGTAACGTATTCTGAATACTTGGAATACTACCGGTTTGTATTGCATTTTTTAAGCGTATGATTGCGGCGTTGTTATAGTCAGTGGAGCAGCAGCAGTTTAAACTCTCTCTCCGCAAGATGCGGCGGGGCAGCTGGATGTCCGGCTCCCATCCTCTCCCATCTCTGTGCGGGTCCTACCGGAGGCTGAACCCCCCCCCCCCCCCCCCCCCCCGCGCCAAGGCTGCCTCGCGCCGTGCAGCGATCGTTTCGGCGTCGAGTGTATTTTTTGCGCTTGACGCGAGCGTATCGCTCCATGAAACACACTGAAAAATGATTTTAAACGATATTGATGACATATTATATGATATAAATGATAAAGTATGCATCCCATAGTTTGTATTCCCCTTCTGTTGTCCTGGAGTTTTAATTTTACCAATTTTACCGATCACATTATTAAATGCCCCCCTCTGCCCATCCACTACAGACACACAAGCAGTCATAAAGATGAAAAGAGAGGGGGCGGGGGCGGAGAATACGTAATTTACCCTCGACACCCGACATTGAACGGAGCAAACAGCGGAGAAGCTCTTGAAGATGGATGAAATTAAATTGGGACGCTGTTGCAGTTAATGTTGGAGAAACAAGTGACCATATGCTACTGGGTCAACGGGTGATATTATTAGCGCTTCACGGCGCTTCAGCGTCCGGTGTGAACCCCGGCGTGCCTCGCTGGCCTCCTGCAGAGCCATGACAGCGGAGCTCTGGAAGCGCAGGTCGGTCTTCTCTCACCAGGCGCTGGAAGGGCAGCTTGCGGATCAGCAGCTCCGTAGATTTCTGGTAGCGACGGAACTCTCTCAGAGCCACGGTCCCGGGCCTGTAACGTTCCCGAGCCGGTAGCGGTGAGGCTCCTTCACGCCGCCGGGGGCCCGGGCGCTCTTACGGCAGCCCTGGTCTCCAGCTGCTTCCTGGGGGCTTTGCCGCCGGTGGATTTACGAGAGAGTGAATAAAGTCGAGAAGTACCGTCATGTAATCCACTGATTTCAACAATGTAACTGTATTCTGAATACCATCTATTTAATTTGTAACTGTAACGGAATACAGTTACTCATAATTTGTATTCTAAATACCTAACGCCGTTACATGTATTCCGTTACTCCCCAACACTGGTAATAGTAGAAGTAGAAGTAGAAGTAGTAGTAGTAGTAGTAGTAGTAGTAGTAGTAGTAGTAGTAGTAGTAGTAGCATATTTTATTAATTTATTACCATTATCTATTATCTGTAGTGCTTATCATTTGAAGGTGCTAAATAATATTAATAATATCATTACATAATAAAGTATCAAGTTGTATTTGTCTGTTGCAAGCTAACACAGGGTCAACAGTGCAATGAAAGGTGTTGGACAAGAAGAAACAGGTCAGCTCAGCCGTGTAATAGTTAAATTAAAATAAAAGCAAGGAAGAAAAGCCTTTTATTGACTGTAAAAAAGTAAAATACGATACAAAGCTATATACCTTCATCATCATCATCATCATCATCATTATCACCATCATCATCAGCATCATCATCAGCATCATCATCATCATAGTTGTTTATATTATTTGTATTATTATTATTATGGGGGACCTCTTGGCCCTCTCTCCGGGCTCCTGTCGTCTCTTTAAGAAGGAGGCAGCGCCCCCTGCCGGTATAGCCGTCACTGCCGGGGGGAGGAGTCGCACACATCCTTATAAAACCCAGCTCGACCCCAGAAAGGAAAACACTCCTGAGAAGACCCCAGCAGCCTGTGACCCAGCACATCCACCGTGTGTCCTCCCCTCTGCAGCGGGGCTGAGCGAGCGGACAGGCCGGTGCTGTTGACGTCGCCAGGTCGGTGAATAAAGAAGCCGGAGAAGAAGCCGGGGGAGGAGGACGCATCTGTCCGCAGCTGGATCTGCACCGCGACGTATCTGCGCAGCAACAAAGAGGCTGAACAGAAACCATCCATCACATCCACCAGTGCTCGGCAACATGTTGACGTTCCCCGTGCACGGCGTCCTGTGCACGCTCGCCCTGCTGCTGCTGTGGCGGGCGGAGCAGCTCGCGGAGGCGTGCAGCTGCGCTCCGGTGCATCCGCAACAAGCGTTCTGCAACGCCGACATAGGTGAGTCTGCTGCTGCTGCTGCTGCTGTTGTTGTTGTTGTTGTTTACTCAGCCCGTGTTGCTGCATCAGAGTCCAGTTCAGATCAAGTGGGACACAGCGGTGGTCTGCAGCCGCCTCTGGTGCGTGCTGAGCCGCTGGAAGGTGGAGGGTGTTGCTCCACAAACAAGGCCATGGCCCACTGCATCGCACTCAGCCTGCACACTTGCACACGCATGACTTTTTTTTATCCCTGTCATGTTTACAACAGTGGACCTCTGATAGACCCAGGTGGCTATTTGGGAAAGTGATATTTGCACGGACCACACACATGCACACATGCAAACATGCTTATTGTGGAGTTGAAAATTGCAGCCATGATACTCACTGATTACATGAACAACTCCTTGTTGCTCCCTTCATCTCTATGAGGCATTTTCTTATGTATAAACACTTTAAACATTGATGCACTTTTCCATTATGTGACAAGCTGTTTCTTCTAATCAAGGTTGTAAGTTCTGTTTATTCAGCTGATATTCCCAGTCACACGCAGCATCAATTGCACATCTGTCCGCCCTGGGAGGGGATTCCTCACATGGGTCTCTCTCTGAGGTTTCTACGTATTTCTTCCTATGTTAATAGGGTTTTTTGGGATTTTTTCCTCCACTCTTGTTGAGGGCTATAGGGAAAGAGGATGTCGCCCCTTGAGACAAATTGTGGTTTGTGAATCTGGGTCATTCAAATCTGATTCATTGATTTAATAATAACCTGAATGAACTTAATCGTTATTATCACATCTCAGTTGACGCCTCTAGAATCCTGAGTAAGGCCGCCGTGTTGTTGCATGTCGGGGTGTGAGTGCACTGTGTTTGTGTAATATCCAGGAAGGATTCTGCTCCCACCACTGAACATAATGTCTCAGGCTCTGGAGCTGGAGCTGGATTGTTCCTGTTTACCCAGGCTTCACCCTCCGGCAGCTCCAGGACGAAGCAGCAGAAGAAGCAGCGTCTCCTGGCTTTTGCAGGGCAACGTGGCACAAGAGAGGGGAAACAGACGAGGAGGGAAAGAGCAGAGAGGAGGACAAGGGATGGAGAGAGTGAAGAGAAATTTCAGGGGAGGGGGGTTTGAAAAATCTCAACCGCAGAATATGTCACAGAGCAAGCTTTCCTTTCCTCCTTTTTTTTTCCTTTTTAATTTCCATTCCTGCCTTGTTTCTTCCTGTGAGGGGTGGTGCAGAGAGGAATTACAGGAATGCTGCTGGGATTTTCCCAACTTTGCTCCGGTGGACTCACACACTCGCACTCACACACACTTTCAAAGCCCACATAGACACTGTGCGGCCTGCTGCCATGCATGGAGGAGTCTCTCTCTCTCTCTCTCTCTCTCTCACACACACACATGCACATGCACGGTGACATCTGGCTGTCAGTTCAGGGCGTGTTTTGGGGAAAAAACCCAATAAAAGTCACGGTCGAAGTTGAAAAATGCCTAGTATCCTTGAGAATAAGGGAAGTTCAAGACCGCACTACTCTGGCTGCATCTTTTCTTCCTTCTTTCATGCCCAAGTGTGTCCCTGCATGTTTGTGACTGTGTGTGTGTGTGTGTGCGGGCAAGATGTTTATCTGCAATTTCCTATTGCAAAAGGACATCTCTATTTTCAGGTGTGACTCAAGCGCCCGCTGAGGTGGCAGCTCTCAGAGACAGAATGTCTCCCAGCGGAGGTGTATTTGAGGTTTGTGTTGTTTTGAAATGGTGCGTGAGTCAATAAGGCCTTTGTCAACCCTCGCAAAAGGGAGGGAGGGTGATCACTAAACGGCAAGGATGGCCGAGGCCATTGTCTGGTGACGATTTCGGGGCGGATCTGAGGATGAAACTCTTTTTTTTTTTTTGAAGGGTTAGGGTTAGGTTTTTTTTCAAGATCTAAGAACCTCAAGCTGCCTGGTTAGACACCGCCAGGACTTGTTGTTGTGTGGTTGCCCAACAAAGTGACACTGTCGACAGTTAATGTGGTCGGACAAGTGTTTGTTTTTGTTGAAGTGGGATCCCACTCCCTGCTAGTTCAGACACACACACACACACACACACACACACTGTGCATGAAGAAACCAGACGTGTGAGTTTGTGTGTGTGTGTGTGTGTGTTTGTGTGTGTGTGTGTGTGTGTGTCACCTTCTGTTTTTCATACTAAATTATCCTCTGGGTCACACCACAGGCCATTAAAATCAAGAAGTGTCATTCACCTACTACACACACACACACACACATAAAGACACACACATCCTCTTTTCAAATAAATCTGTTGCCCACAGAGGGGAACTTCCCAGTCAGTCCATCCTGAGACTGGGTGTTGTGGAAGACCAGCATCACCCTGCTCTCTGGAGGAAAACAGCAGTGGACATGCAACAGCACATGCACACTCACTCGACATGTCACCTTTTATGAAAAAATATGCATGTGTTTGTCATGCATGCATCATAAGACCCGAGTCTCGCAGACACAGCGACAGACCTCAAGCTTATCCATTGAAAATGAATCAGAATCGTTTTTGGGGGTGTTTGAAAAGAGCCTGGTGGAACCTCATGGTTTAAGAAATAAATAAGCGGGATAAGCTTATTTCAGCAAGTGTGTATTTAAAGGTGCTACATGCATGCTTTTGCTTTCACTGCACTGCCAACTACCACCTACTGTTTACTCAACAGTTTAGCAAAAACATTACGACTTATTTCCTAATGGCTTTCTCCATCAGCTGGAATTGCAGTGTTGACTCTTGTTCTGCTTCTGTATCTATCATTTCTCTCCTCCACTGAAGTTGCACTGCTCGGAAAGCTCATTGTTGACTCCTGTTTTGTTAGATGTGACATTCTGCTCATATCCAGCTTCATAATTTGACTTCGGGACATTTCTTGGAAAAGGGTTTACATGCTCTAATATTAATTTTTTCATCTTTTCCTTATACTGACCATTGCTGTAGCTCCTCTTTTCAGCCTCTGTCTGAAACACTTGGTTTTAAGGCCAAGATAAAGCCCAATCTGATTGGCCAACCACTTCCAGTCCATGCCAGAAATGATGGCCTCCAGTCTTGCATTGCCTGGCTCTTTAAGGGCACTTTGAGACCTACATCAGAATCAGGTTTATTGGCCAAGTAAGTTTGCACAAACAGGGAATTTGACTCGGTAAAGTGGCTCTCAGTGTGTTTACACAGAATACACATCACAAAACAAAACGGTACAATACGAACAGTCACAAAAACAATACAAAATACAAACCGTGCGACAGTCTAAGAAAAGAAGTGTAGGTATAACACGGTATGTGTATTACGGTTATACAGTGAAGTGAAATAAGATAACCATAATTAAATATAATTATAATGTGGGTCGTATCAGTAGGACACTACTGATGAAGCATTTCAGGATCAGTTTTTTTATCTCAGTGCAAGGATCCCTCATGATTTATGAAAAGTTGTCATAAACTGATCTCTCAGTCAAAAGACTTTATTTGTATTTGTTTACATGAACAGCAATATTCATATTTTATTATACAGCATTTTCTGATTGCATTAACCTGAATCTTCATCATAATCAGACTTGTCTCTAGTCTGTCACATGTAAACAGGAATATTGATTAAATATTTTGTTAGAAGCTCATACAAAAATCTAAATAATCAGAATGAGGTCAAAAGTCTGAATATTACTGTCCAGGTAGACATCACTGAGAATTATCACCTGAGCTCTGTAGAGCATTTTATGTGTTTTTTTCGCAAAAAGTTTTAGATTTAGTGTCATTGACAAACAAGTGAATATAAAATACAATAAATATTTAAAATGATTAAAAAAAAAAACCAAATAAATGAATTACAATTTAGAAAAGAATATTTAATTATCCAAAATAATTCAAGTAAGAATATTATTTTCAGATTAATATAAAAAACCGGAGCTTTCTTTTTTGCTGCACATGGTCTTCATCCAGATGTTGCTAGAGGTCATGAGCTGCAGGCCGAGTTGTGTTCGAGGGCGACTCGTCTCTGTTCTAATGTCAGGTTAAACAGAGGCCCTGCATACGTCTGGAGCTGAATTTAACCACACCAGGGGAGTCGGGGATGATTTGGTGGTCGCTGGAGGATGAAAAAAGAAATGGATAGTCCTGCGGTGGACTGAATGGAGGGGGTAAGGGGGGGGGCACTTAGATTGTGGTGTGTGTGTTCATAGGGGGTTTGTATGGAAAACATTGCGTAGTGCGACTGATGCATGTATAAGTCATTAAGCATCGTCCTGGTTGGCAGGGTAGGGGAGCCCGGCTGAATGTGGGTCACTAGGTGGTTTGTGGAGGAGGGGGGGGGGCTCCTCTGTGCTGATTGACTGCTGCTGATCAGACAACTGTGGGATCAATCTGCGGCGAAGCTCGGGCCGCCCGCAGGCCCCTGGTCATCCTGCTAGTTCAGCATCACACTGTGCAGTCTGCTGCCTCCGCAACAAAAGGGTAAGACCGCACGGATCCGCTCTGGATTTATTGCAGGAGGGGAGAAACGGAGAGGTTAAACATGTCTGCATCACCGAGGTAGACGGATAAAGCTCCCAGAATAGCAATGTATTGTGAGCAACGGTGTAATTTGCTCCTTAGTGTTGTTGCCCTGCTGCTGATTCTCTCCTCATTAGTTTGTGGCTCAGAACGAGGTCAGGAAATGAGAGTGGAAAAACTGGGAGGAATGCAGGACAGTGCCAGCCAGGTATACTGCATGTGTGTGTGTTTATGTGTGTACTCTGGCTGCTGCCGCGGCATATTTGCATTAGCATCAGAGTGGAACCTCCATGCAGAGGCTTGCTTATGAGGAACCAGCACAAATACATAATCTACTAAGACCATTGATCAGTGATGACAACGGTCCCACTTGTTACTCCGAGGTGATAAAGACCTGCATGTGTTGATGTGTGTCTTTTATTACTTAAATTTGCAGTAGTAATTACTTTAGGGCAGTTGGGGGCAGCACAACAATCTATCAACACAAACCAATTAACATCTAATAAAGATGATGTTTTGGTTAGAATCTGAATTCATTCCACCCCATCAGCCCGATAATCAGAGTTGGGTAATGATAGAAAAAAAATGGTTTATAGTTTGATTCAAAGTGTTTATAAGATTTCCATAACAATTTTTATTGCTGCTTACGAAATACCAAATCTGCCTCACTTTCATAATGAGCTGCAGGAGGAAGAATGTAAAAGGAAAACGGAAGTAACGCTGGAACGAGGCGAAAAACTAGACGCTATTAACTCTGGGAGCCATGAACGTTCATATTTGTGTTGGCTCCAAACCATTAACTGAACCCAAGGGTGTAAGAGCAACAGCAGTTTGTGTGTGTGTGTGTTTTCATGTCCCCTGTTCCTGCTTATTCTATGTTTTTTTGTTCTCTCACTCTATTGCTCATATTTTCCATTCGGAATAAATGCCATAAGCATAGCTGAAGCTTGATGTAGTCAGTCAGGCCAATAAAACACACACAAAGTGAGAAACTTGCCTCTGGCCAAGTCTTTCTTTATGTATCCGCTTCCAAGTTGAATTCTTCTATCTTAATTCTGGTCCTGTTACTGTTTCCTGGTCGTGTCTGATTCACAGGACTAGGACTAATAGAATCCTTTAGTTTGGTTTTCATTGACTGGACCGGATGCTGAAGCTCATCAGAGCCATGCTTTCTTGTGGGATGTGCCCATGAGCCTTCTTGCAGCTCTGAAAGTTGTTTTGGCTTTTGTCCGATCTGCCTTTCTCTCAGCCTGGGAGGTTGTGGATAAGAATCTGAAGCTTGGCTGATGAATCAGTATCATCAACTTTCAGTGGAATCATGTCATGAAGTCACGATCACGTCGCTAACGATAAGCTGAGTAGATGATTGTTGTCAAATCGGACAAATTGTTATTCAATTGTTTGGTCTATGTTACATCAGAAAACTGCAACATGGACGTGTCACAGCGTCAAATGTGTAATTTAATGTAAGAATATCAAACTGTCACATTTGAGAACTTTGCACAATCAAATATTCTGTATTTAAATTTGATTAAAAGACAAATTGGTTATCAGAGTTGTAGTAGTAGATTTGTCTTCCAACCAATTAAACAATTAATTGTGTTGCAGCTATTCAATCAATAACCTGATTGACAGAAAAGGAATCTCCAACTAAACAGTCATGGTGTCATTCTAACTGGAGTGAGCATTTGATGCTATTCTTTGTTTAGAAATCTTATTATCTATCTTATTGTCTTTAGAGCTGCAACAATCAGTTGATGAATTGATTTGTTGATCTACAGAATTCTACAGAAATCTACGTCTTCAATGGTTTTGACTGTTTTTCCTGCAGGAACTCCAAATGTTCATTAATTATGAAGGTTTCCTGCTTTTCTCTGTTAAAAGTTATTGTGAATTGAATATGTTTGGGTTTTAACTCTTAGTCTCAACAAAACAAGACAGTTGAAAATGTGACTTGCGACATTTTGCAGATTAATTGAGAAAATAACCTACAGATGAACTGACCGTGTTCCTCTGTGTTTCTCTCACAGTGATTCGAGCGAAGGTGGTGGGGGAGAAGGAGGTGGACTCAGGGAACGATGTCTACGGGAACCCCATCAAGAGGATCCAGTATGAGGTCAAACAGATCAAGGTGAGAACACTGTCATCATCACTGTAGATTTTTACAGTCTCACTTTGACCCTTTCCTCCTGACCTTTGACCTAACCCGCCCTCCTTGGTTTTGTTCCAGATGTTCAAGGGCCCTAACCAGGACATTGAGGCTGTGTTCACCGCTCCAGTCTCCGCTGTGTGTGGCGCTACCCTGGATGCCGCCGGCAAGAAGGAGTACTTGATCTCAGGTCTGTTTCTACTTTCATGTCAGTTGGGCGTATCGCTTTAAATGCACTGCCGCTGAGTAAATCGTGATTTCAGTTTTGTTTGTAACAGCAAAGAAAAAAAGTGAAAGAGTAGAAATAAATAGGAAAACAATAGGATTGCACAAAGAGACAGATTAACAGTTATTGACCTGCAGCTGTAAACATCCAGGCAGACAAACACGAAGCTGGATAAAGACGAGCAGAGAGCTTCTGTGTGCCGGAGGAGTTACTGTTGATGTTATTATGGGTAATGATACGCTGCTGAGAAAACCGTGGAGACTGGGAGGGACCTTGTCTGTCGTCTCGGGCTCATGGGAGATGTAAAAAATACGTACTGTTTAGTTCCTTCTACCCAACTCAAGGTGAGATGACCATGAAATCGAAATAAAAATCGTTCACACCCTCAAGAGAGCAGGATACTGACTGGATGTACGGAGTGTATTGACTGTCTAAGACCTTGTGTATCACAGATGTAATCTTTAACACCGAGGCTGCATTTCTCTGTCTGTAGAGCCATATACTAAACTTATATTTCACTTCTTTCATTTATAACCTGACTACAGCTGCCTTCAGCATGTCAAAGCTTTAGTTTCATCCACCAAGGAGGTTATGAGGTCATTTTCACCCCTTTCTGTTTGTTTGTTTGTTGGTTGGTGTTAAAGTAAGATTACACAAAAACAACCAAACAGATTTCCACAAAACTTGATGTGAGGATGCAGTTTGGGTCGGAGAAGAAGTTTTGGAAATCCTGAATCTGGTGCAGATTCAGGATTTCCAAAACAATATGTTTCAGTGCAGGTTAAAAGCAAATACTCACATTTCCCCCCTCTGCCAAGAGTTAGATGATTATACTTCATATCTGTTGGTTAAATATTAATCTACAGACAGGATATATTTAGCTAAGATAAACGTACAGACTATTAACAGTGACAGAGATGCAACTTCAGAGGGGCTGGTTTGCAAATTCTGTGTTTATGGACAGTGAATGAGCATATTTCCTGAAAAGTTGAAGTATTCCTTTAGTGTCTGCACGCTAAACCTGGCTGGTACTGTGATTGAAGGCAGTGCAGGCCGTCCGCAGTGTTCATGCAGACATGGTAGAGTGAGTGGACGAGACACAGGGGACCATGATGTCATGCACGCTCTGGTTTCCTCATCTCAGACAGAGATGTACCCGCAAACACTCACCCCTAATTACAGAGTTGTACGGAGAGGAACTGCTGAAGCCAGCATTTCCTTCCTCCTTTTTTTTTTCTTTCTCTCAAGATGTAGGAATCGAGCGGTGGGAAAGAAAGTTTCTGCCGACCGGGGCGTCTGTTTTACAGTGACTCATCCTTTCTTTAGTTTTAAGGGTTAAAAGTTGGACGAGATCCAGTGAAATGTGAGTGAGTCGTGTCTGTGTCGAGGACAGACCAGGACAACTTGAGCATGTTGAGAGTTGCTCTGCAGGCAGACGGTGGAGTCGACCTTAAGACTCTACGTGAAACATCGTCCTGTTTTGACTGGTGCCAGTAAAGCGTGAAAAACAAACACCAGCTCTTCACAAGGACAAGTGGTGTGTGTTGACGCCTGCAGGCACCGCGCTGAGAAGTCACAGATTTTATCAGTGGTACATGTGAATCTGAGGCTCGTAGTTTGTGACCTTCTGTCAGATGAGAAAGTTTTCACTCATCAGGAGTCGTGTGTGCAATCTTATGTCTGAAACTCTTTCTGTCACATGGACTGTATGTAAAGATGGATGAAGCGTCAATACTCGCACTATCAAATAGTTAATTACAACCAAACATGCTGGAGAAATGAACACTTGAACATATATCAAAGTAATAAAAAACAGCTAAAATGACAAATATTTGACACCTACTTTGACTTTTTAATTTGTCCCACCCCCGTGACGGCTTCTGGGAGCCGTCCTGTCGCCAATCTTTACGATGTACAGTCTATTGTTGTTCACTCTGTCGCTTTCATTGCCGTTTTTCTTTCTTTACAGGCAAGGCCGAGGCCAACGGGCAGATGCATGTGACCCTGTGTGATTACATCATGCTCTGGGACTCCTTGAGCGCCACCCAGAAGAAGAGCCTCAGCCAGCGCTACCAGATGGGCTGTGAATGCAAGGTAAGATGCAGCAGGGTGCCTTCTCTGTGTGTGTGTGCGAGACTGTAGTTTGTCCTCATAAAAAAAAATAATAAAAGAAGCTGCAGTTATTTCCCTCCTGGAGCTGAAAGCCAGACATAACAAGCAGAACAAGACGAGACATGAGCCAGAACAACATCTACAACAACAAACAACAATCTTTTATTCACTGCGAGAGACTATTTCTTTACCCCGTGCTGTAAGCAGAGACCACAGGAAGCCACCAGCCCATAATACTTCATGAAAACACAGCTCTGTTTTTATACAGCTCACACAAACAATATGTCATGCATTTATTAATCAGCTTCAAAGATGCTTATAGAAGGATTTGTTTCCTTTGAACAGAGCCAGTATTTAATTGCTTCTGACTATTTACTCCATAGACATTTGGTGGCACCAATCTTCTCATCTAACTCTTTCTTCAAATCACATTCTTGTCATATATATAGATTGTACAATAACTCTGTCTACATAAAATACAAAGGGTTTTGTAAAATAAATGTGTTTTATGTATATTATGATTTATTAAAGCTCTAGTCCTTAAAAATTCAGTCCCAATTTGATTTAGTGACACCTGTTTACAGCAAGTGCATTTTAATACAGCAACAAACACCTTGAGCAGCTTCTTTGTTAGAAGCACACTCAGTCTTTCCCGGCATAGTTGTCGGGGCCAATTTGGGGTTCAGTAACTTACCCAAGGAAACTTTGACACATTGAGATGGGGATTGAACCGCTGACTTTCTGGTTGGTGAACAGCCCGCCCTAACTCCTGAGCCACAGCTGCCACGGATAAGTGGAAGGAGATATAGAAACTCCAAAGTGCCAGAAATGGGTGTAAATACATATCACGTGGGTGACTGCATTATTTGCTGTAACACACTGTATTTCCTGTGGTTGTGGCAAAATAAAAGCCTGTTAAAGGCATTTTAAACAGTAAACAGAAAGGCTGCCCTATCTGTAAAATCTATGACTCTGATCTAGGAACATTAGACCCCTCAGCAGATTGCACACACACAGTATAAAGATATTGATTTGTGTGTTTCTGCAGATCGTGCGCTGCCCCTCTCTGCCCTGCGAGATCTCTGCTCCCGAGGAGTGTCTGTGGACGGACCTAATGATCGAGAAGCAGGTGCACGGACGGCAGGCCAACCACTACGCCTGCGTGAAGCGGGCGGACGGCTCCTGCTCCTGGTACCGCGGCGTCGCATTGCCCAAGAAGGAGTTCCTGGACGCCGAGGACCCCTAGGACATTCGGCAAGCCTGACTGCTCACTGCACAGCCTGACGGAAATAAATGTAAACGATTCCATTGAAATGAAATATAACCGCATCAGGCAAAGTGATTTTTTGATATGAAAAGTAAAGCTAATGTGACTGAAATTACCCGCTGGTCTGAAAACAATCTCCAGCCTCTCTTTGTGTTTGTCGTCTTAAAGCGTTTCAGTCACAACTGGAGCAACTTCCAACCTCAGCACGCGAAGCTCGGAGGTTGTTCTCAGACACAGCGTCTGTAAAAACAGATGAAATAGCATCATGAGACATAGACTGGTCAAGTGATGATGTAACTTCCTCCTGAGGCTGGCGTCAGGAGGATTTATAAATTCTCGTTGAGACAGAGCACTTCCTGCCCGGCAAAGCTCTTCTGCAGCTCTGCTCCCCGAAATCAAATCCCCTTCTCTTCGGACGATCATGCGTTACCCATCATGTTTCTACTTTTATTACCTCATCCTCCATTTTATTCCAAAGCCAAATTCCAAGTTGCCTTTTTTAAAATGATTGTCAGCCTCTCTGCAGAAACTATTAGTTTACTGCTTCTCTCATCCTCTCTGCTGGGAACTGTTTGGCCACCGGAGACATCGGACGCCCCCTCACGGCACGATTATTATTGTTTCACGATTCATCTCGCATTGGCTGACGTTTTCTGGTTTCGTCCGGTGTAGTTCTTAAAGTGATTTGTAACAGCAGCCTGTGACTGTCACGGGCCTCACTGGACCAGTCTATGCTGTGTGAGGATGAGCGCTCTCAATTTAAACCTGCTTATGAGGAGAAAAATAACAAAACCATCCCTCTTCTTCCCTCTTCTTCCCTCTTCTTCCCTCTTCTTCTTCAGATCTTCACCTCTCTCCCTCCTTGTCCCCACTTTGTAGCTGTACAGTACCTATGCATATACTTTTGTTGTTACTTGATGATTATTATTTACTGCATTAGAACTAGATTTGCACTTTTTGAGGATGAGTTCCAGTAAAGACGAGAGCCTGAGCACTCTGATGTGACAGTTGTTATCTTTCGCCTAGACCGACAGATCCACCTCAGGTGCAGATTTTGCCTATTTTGAGTGCTTTTATTTTGGTGAGTTCCCACTTCACGGAAGCAAGCTTATCCTTGTCATCTTCGTTGTGACAGAGTAAAAAAAAAACAGTGAAAGCAGTGAAAGAGAGGAAAACAAAAAAGGTGGTGTGTGCGAGGTTTCGGATATAAGGGATCATTTTTTGCAGATTTTATGTATGAAAGATAAACAAAGTTTGTGGGATGTTATTTCAGTGTCTTTGTTTTATCTGTTGATTGTAAATGCAAACAGCAGTTTCATGATTTGCCAATATATTTCATCTTATGAGTAATAATGTATTTTCACGCTTAATGTTCGCTTTGACTCGTCTTTCCTGCTCTTTCCAGTTATTAATGAAAAGCTTTATCGCTGTCCTAGAAAGCAAGTTACTCCATTGAAGTTTACAGTGCTGTTTTATACACCTCAAGCTACATTAACAAACAAATATATATATGATGGAGTATTAGAGGCATAATTTAAAAGTAAACTCTTTCCATTTTCCATTACTTTGTATTTTTTCAGTGTTATTATTATACCGGTCATGATTTTTTTTGTGTGATTTTCGCTGTCTATGTCTACAATGTCTCTAGCTGTAGTGTTGAGATGAGAAGGTCCTCTTGCGCTGGAATAACGTGAGAGTGAGAGCGATTAATCCTGTTTGGAGAGAAACGAGAAATGGGTACCCTGTGTGAATAGAGGACTGTGCATGTGTTCGATGCTTTGTGTAAGTCCGGGCGAAGGACTAAAAAAATATTCAGTATTATCAAATAAAAACCACCTGTTTGAAAGAATAAACGCTGCCTGTGTGAGTCACTTGACTGACCCAATAAGGGAAACCCTGTCCCTGTGCTGCATGTACCACCATGTATCAGTTATTTTAAATATATTTATGTTAGTGTCGGGATGAATTGGAATAACTTTGGGCGATCGTTTTCTTATTTATTTTACTGCTGATTTGGCTCAAATTAACATCAATAAACTGAAGAGAAGCAGAAAAAAACATAATCCACAACTCTGTAGAATAAAAATGCCATAGTTATTATATGATTATTTATTTCATAATGTCAAATCTCTAGAATTGTAACACAACAGATAATCCGGGGCTTTGTTTCACATTTTATTGGATGCCAGATTTGACCTTCACACCAAGCTTGTTAAACAGTTGTTGAACTTGGCCTTCACTTCCACGGGCTGCTGTTGGTTTCCCACTTCAGACGTGAGAGTGGAGTATCGAGAGGCTGAGCTGGGACAAGAGTAGACTTCTTACACTTAAATAGATGTGGTAATCTACTCAACCAGGAAAGTATTTGAGAAATGTGCCGGCTGATCCCAGAGCGGCTGGTTTTGTCATCTCTGTTCATTCTCTCCTCAGTGATAGTCAACCGCTGTCAGAGGGGATGTTTCATCGTCCTACATGGAGATTTAATTTGGACACTGAGGTCAGGTTGTAAAAGTCATGAGAGTGGGTGTAAATTAAATAGTATTAGAATTGAATTGGATTGATGCAGGTACTCTCTAACTGTCCTTTGCCACTTTTATTGGATTGACTTTGTTTTGACTTCTCCCTTTGCAGAACCAGTCCCTTTTGGGGAGCTGTTGCTTAAAAAACCTCTGCTTGCAATCCTGGTTACCCAAGACAGAGTTGACAGACAGGAAGTGATGCAACACCGAATGGACACTTCCGGTCCAAACTGGCACAAAACACAGGAAAGATTACAAACCGATTAGCCTACACCTTTTTCTGTGTAATGTTGACCAACGACAACAAAACATCTCTATGACAATAACAAACATTGAACAATTTGTTATTTACACATGAATATATCTGCTGACTCATAACTGATTAATCAAATGAGTCAACAAAGTGAATGTGATATGATATTGTTTTTTTTTATAAAAACTAATGATTTAAATAATGATCCATAGAAATGTTGTGCGATTGCAAAAGACAATAGGATTATTAGTGATGGATATTTGAAATTATGATGATGTGAAATTACTTTTTTTTTCATTTCTGCTAAAATACTTAAAGCAGACAGGCACATTTAAGGTAAGAGGACAAAGTGGCAGTGAGGTGGAGTATGATCATCTTTGAGACTAATACATGATCAAAAGACCCGTTCTTCTAAAATCATTTGAAACATTCTCCATCAATAAGACGTCTTTTATATCACTTCTGAAAATCCATTTTTATAGACCTAATTTCATGTGATATCGTCTTTTACCATCACTGCTTATTCTATTTATCTATTTATTATAAATGTTCTTTTACTGCTTTTATGTGATACAGTTTTAATGTATATTTTGTTTTCTTCCACCTCAACATTGTTGTTCAGCTAAATAAAGTTTAATATTATATGATGTTGATCATAAATACAAAATCCATACAGTATTTTTTCTACCTATTGAGATAAAACATTTAATCAAAACTGGATCATCTTGATCCAACATAGCTGCTCGTTCATGTACCTGCTGTAAATAACCAAATATTACCACATAAACACTGTCCCCACTTTATAGTTGTAATGCCACCTTCTGGCCACCAGAGGACACAGCAGCTTCTTTAAAAAGCACGAGAGCAGAGGATTCCTCAACTAATCAGATCCCATCGTTAAAAAGAAGGCATGGAAATCAATTTTCTGAGGCACATTTAATGAGAAGATTCAGTTTAATAAGATA
Source organism: Limanda limanda (assembly GCF_963576545.1). NCBI lineage: Eukaryota > Metazoa > Chordata > Actinopteri > Pleuronectiformes > Pleuronectidae > Limanda > Limanda limanda. Next base: position 10,916,110 of record NC_083656.1, on the reverse strand, counting down.
AAATGAGGCCATAAGAGGAAAAAAACGTCCAATTATATAAACCAACAGACAAAACTGATAAGATGCCTTTGACTTTACAGTTCTGTCAGATAATCTTCCTGAACGTTTTCAGTTTATTTTGAAATGTGGACACAACTGTGACATATTTCAAGTCATCAGGTCATTTAATCCACATAACAGGACCAAAAGCAACATTAAATGGAAAGTAAATCACTTGAACCAAATTATCGGACAAATTAAAAAATGTTTACATGATTTTAATGTGAGATGAAAAAGCATGTCTCGCCTGGTTTCCATCAGAACTAGTGCAAAAAGAAGAAAATTTGAATTGATACACATTCCCATCCACTGCTGTTAAATCCAACAAGTTGAACAGCTGGTGGTGTCCAGTTTCCAGTTGGTGCCGTTAAACTATTCTGGGAGAAGGGGAGACTACAATATGGCATCATTACAGCAGCAGCAGTGAAACCTAAAATAAAAACTGAAAAACAATATAGAAATGACAGAAATGTTTGTTTCATTTTGTGTCATGTCGTCATGTTTCTTCATTAGTCTAATATAAATACTGTGTATACACCCTGGTTTATTGGCCACGCCTCCATTGCAATTTGTCCTATTCTGCTTTTATTGACAACTTGTTGATTAAAACCCACTTTGAAGATTTTCTAGGAAACAGACAATAAAATTGTCATATGTAGAACATGTGTGTCATCCCACCCACACGCTGCACCACATTTGTTCGAGTGAGCTTCAGACAAAGATCACAGTCACTTTCCCGAGACGTTACTTACGTGATTCGTGACAGATACAGGGATAGATGACATTTCCAGTTAACTGAAGTGAACGTTCATTAACTTGCGATTGTGACATGCGTGATCGTAGCTCTAGGACGAACCAGTACTCTCACAACTCCTGAAGAATTTTCACAATAAGGATGGATGTTTTAAATGTGACAACACATAAGCTGAATCATTTGTTTATTGGTTTCTGGTCTTTAAATTATTCAGGGAGTTCCTCTCCAGATCTAAATGATTTTTGAATTCACTTAGATTTAATGGATTTTTCTTTTTCTCAGTTGTCTCTTTCTAGACCGTCCCTTTACTGTGTGTCTTCCTTCATTGTGTCTCCTCATTTCCCACGTGTACTGTCCTGCCAATAAAAGGAAATTGCCAAGAAAATATCTTAAAAAGTCTCTTTCTATGTAATATGTTGTGAGTTTCTTTAATCTCCCTTTTTTAGTCTTGGTGATGAAAGATGAAACATGACTGAACTGCCACAGAAAACCTTGGATTCCTTCTCCTCTTTTTGTCGTATTGCTGTGGATAATTTACCCGCCAAAGGATCATTCTCTCAGGTCAGGACGCTCTGTTCTGCCTCAAACACTTTATCCTCTCTTCAAGCTCCTGACATCAGTCCCATCATCCTGTTGAAATGTGCTCCCCGAACACCAGGGCAACAAATTTCAAAACCCCTTTTTTCAGATTCTCGACTGCGCAACTATTTTTTGTATGATTGTTGTTGTTCAGAGAAAGAGAAAGAACGGGGAGCTCTGGGTGAGGGAGAGATGAAAACACTGTGGAGGAAAAAGTGACACAAAAAGTTCAAGAGAGGATGAGGTCAAGTGCAACAGAAGGAGGTCGGCTCTCCAGAGAGGAGACAGAGGAGGACACAAATAGATTTAATGAGCGCAGGAGAAAGAGAATTACAGTGATGCTCATAGGAAATACAGTGAATACGTAGTGAATACATGAAAAGGTGTGGGACCCATGGAGAAAATCAAAAAAGGAGGAATCAAAATTAAAATCAGATCATGAGAGGAAAATATCTTCACTTTGACCCACTCAGTGTTAACTTTATGTCAGATGCAGAATAAATATTATACAGGCTGATAAAGAGGGGCCTCTACGACAAGAAAACATTTAGTTTTAGAAAATATTCTTTAACAAATACTTTTCATCTTCACCATCAGTGGCAAACAGCCTTCACCATAACACATAATGACCAGATAAGTAGAGCATGAAGAGCTGAGCGAGATGTTTTAAATTTGATGGACTTTCACTGGAGCTCCCACTGGTCTGCACCATTATGCAAGTTTGAAATTAGGGCTGTAAAACAGAGAGAGAGATGTGTTTCTGCCAAAGAGGAATCGATCTGCTGAGGTTCATCGGAGGATGAAATAATTACAAACCAGCTGAAACACAGTAAACCTGAGACTCATTGGTTTTCTGATGCTATTTTATTTGTTTTCATTTTTTATTTGATCAGATTATTACCTCTTTTCATCGCTTTTATGCTGCTGTTTATTGTTATACCTCTGTGTATGAAAAGTGGTTTATAAATAAATAGTATGAAATCTGACTTTGGATATACAACAACCCATGGTATCATTATTGCTTCCACTTATACCTTGAGTTTTAGATTTTATAAATTGCAAATTCAAAATCATAAATTTTAAACAGATATAAACTGATCACCAAATGACTTAGTCAATATTGTTCAAATATCTAAACTCACTTCTCTCAAACAGCACCTCATGATGGATAAACACAAAAATCAACAAACTACATATGATCTCAGGCTGAAACAAACAATGTAAAGATCAAATATCAAATTTAAGACAAATTAAATTCATACATGCGTTGTCAATAAAGGACTTTTGTTATTTCTACTATTGCAAAAGAAAAGCATAGGAATGCATCTCGAACACAATATAAAGTAATCATATGCATTTCTAAGTGTTTCTCAGCTCTGACTAATTTAAACTGCAGGGCTCTGATTTGTGTGTGGGTGTGAAGCAGAAGGATACGTGGTTGCGTGCATGTATGTGTACATTTGTCATCACTTCAAGAATACTTTAACAACTGCTCAAAGTGACACAGCAGTGGGTGTGTGTCCAGTTGGCCTACGTCTGTGTGTGTGTATTCATGGGCATTATTAGAAATATTGTGGGTGGGGTTTTCTCTAATATCCACCAACATGTGGTGTAAACTGACTGGTTTTGTAAGCTTGGTAACGAAAGTGTGAGATGTGCGAGGCTGGAGTGAGGTCAAGTATGTGAACATGAGGGAGGAGGGAGGAGAGAGAGTGAGAGGAGAGTGTGTTTTTTCTCAGAGTCTGTCAGAATCTGGTGGCAGTCGGAGGAGAATTCACTGAGGCTCATTGGACGAGCTCCTCATCGAGCTGGACTCTAGCTGCTGATGCTGGTGTCCTGAAGCACGGAGACGCTGACAGGTTTCTGTTTAGTCCCGAACTGGTGAGCACACAGTGCTGTGATGGGGACTGTCAGTGAGCTGTGTGCCTCCAGTTTCCAGGCATTTCTCCGTCCCACAGTGCGACCTGCTGCAGCCACAGGTAGGAAGAGCACACGCGTCTGTTTCTGTTGTCTCAGGAAATATTTGGGACCTTGTGAATAATTCAGGTCAGCTTTTCAACTTTCTCTTACATTTGTGTAAATCCACCATCTGAATTCTGTATTCATGTTCTACGTATATGCAGGAACGCAACTTTACTTATAGAGAATAGTAGAGAATAGCTGAGAAAACAAGTTGCAAGTATGGATGTGACGCAGTCTTTAAATTAATTTTATTTTGAGAACATTTTTGGAAATAAAACACTTCACACTTCATCTAAATACACTATCTCATATCAAATTTCTGCTGTATTTGTGTTTGTAAGTAGTGAGATTATATATTTTTTTTACAAAATTGAGCTGCAAATTTTTAGTTATTATGATGAAAGATTTATGATTGTCTAACGGTGCAATGTGTGTTTTTTCGGTGTCTGGTAGTTTTGTACTTGTTAAAGTGATTAGATGAGAAGTCTTACTTACAGCTGACTTTGTGCTGTAAACAAAGATACCATGCATGTTGGTCAAAGATGATTCAAATCAACACAAATGAATGGATAGAATCAACCTCGAATGGTTCAGGGTTGAAAAGGTGTTTCTGAAATCAAGAAATCCGTTGTTATCATTATTGCCAATATTTCAGGCATTTGTGTCTCAGGTTTTGTGTTGTGCGACTCTTGATTGCCTAATAAGTGTCGAACAAACGCTGTGGGAAGTGGAGAGCAAGACTGGCACTAAGTGCTATCAGTGTTCAGTTGCCGTGGTGATTTGTTAGGTTATCAAGATATAGAGCGCTGTGTAATGTGTGTGTGTGTGTGTGTGTGAGAGAGTGTATGTGTGTTCGCATCATGCTGTGTTTTTGACATTTCTGTGGTCATGTACACAAATTAGTCAGGCAAACTATGTGTTTGTCTGTACACGTGTGTGCGTGTGTGTGTGAGATGGTGGTGGGCTTGATTTGAAAACATGACGCACACCCATCTCCCTCTGGTCCAGGATCCTCCTCTCTAGTGGGTGCCATAGTGACACAATCGCTGCCCACTGCTCTCCCTCTGTGCAGGTGCTTTCAAGCTGCATTTCACGCTGATCCTTCTTACACAATGAAACTCGCCAGGGTTATTTCCATTTGTCTGACAGCTTTCAGGACTTCTGTTTCCATATTGCTGCACTTTCCCCTCCATGTCATTTCCTCTCATTTCTTGGTAATTTTGCCTCAAGGCCTCTGTGCGTCGTGATTGACAGAGGGAACCTTTGAGCCGTGATTTATTTATTCAAAACGCAGTACAGTAGCTCAACTTGAGGATTGAAAATATCTTTTGCATCTGGGTGTGATGACCTTTAAACGTGTTCAAATTAAACTGCATCAGCTCGTCCTCACCCCGCCTGAGCACATCCTGTTTCTGGATCGTCCAACCTCCGAATAAAGCGCCGATTCAAGCGCACAGCTGCAATCCTTTGCCCTCCTTTCCTCCATCCTTCCTTCCCTCCATCCTCTCCCCTCCCTTCCTCTTTCCTTCCCACACAAACCATCCACCTCTGATGTCAGACCTGCTTCCTCCAGGCTTCACACCCATCTGGAATAATATGTCTCCCTTAATTCAGCAGGTGGGGAATATTATTACGGAGATAGTTGATTTTTATTTCTTGGTGTGTCGTTTATCCACTTCCTGTTCAGAGGGAGAGAACCGTATTGCCAAGTCTTTCATCATTTCAGGGTGGAGGGGTACAAAACATGAAAACACATACTCTCAGGCCCAAAGATATTAAAACAGATTTTATGAGCATGAACATGCACACTGATTTGAGAATGTGAAAAATCTTTTCTAATTTTTTTTCTTTCTACATACATAAACATTTCCCATAGAATGAAGACAGCAAACAAATTCAATAGATTGATCTATTTTTGGATCTCCACCAAATTGCACACACTCAAAAATATGAGTCCCCTATACACGCCTGATTTTCAATAAATCCTGCATAATCCTGCGAAACATCAAACAAACAGACACAAAAAAACTTGGCTGAGGTAATAATAGAGTGACAAATGTCAAGATTTAAAGGCTGCAAACCATGTAACAAAATGATACAAAATCTATAATTTTCGAATTTTTCCAGAAAGACCAAAACCTTTCATGGTGAGAAGGGAAATAATACAAGGAATTATAAAATAACATAGCAACGAGGTCTTCTAATGAGATATCCACACAGACTTATCTGAATTATCATATTACATAACAGAGTCAAAGATACAGAACAAGTCTGAGTCCTTTTCTGTGTGATTTCATTTTGTGCTGTCTTATTCTTCACCTCCCTTCTGCTTCAGAGGCAAAACCTGAAATATAGTGTTTAATCAATTACATTAAACTGGCATCTATAATAATTATCTGGAGTACAAAATATTGCTATAGATGAAGCTAATAAAGAAGTTAAAATGAGCTCCACCCCGACGAGCTACAACACTCACTTCAATATATTCTGAAATAGCCACACAGCATCTGTAATTTATATACACAGATTTCTGATGATTGTTCAAGTCAGGGCACTGAGTGGTTCATTCTGAGAGCTTCAGCTCGTGCATATTGAAATAGTTCATGGGTTCATGTTGGATCAGAGTCGGCCTCTGTTCAGTTTCACTTTCTTGCAGGACATTTGCATCCAGACAGTGGAGGAATCCATCCTTTCATTTCCTGTCTCAGTGAACGCCTCGTGATCACAAAGGAGAACATTTCCATACACGTGATTAACAACTGTAAAAGTGTGTGTGTGTGTGTGTATTTGTGTGAGAGAGAGAGAGAGAGAGAGAGAGAGAGAGAGAGAGAGAGAGAGAGAGAGAGAGAGAGAGAGAGAGAGAGTGTTTGTGTGTGTGTGTGTGTGTGTGTTAAAAGTTTAATGCAGGAGAAATATTCTTTTCTCTTCAGGAGCAGTGTTCAAACTCTTAAATACAATGATAGACAGTCCGACAGACAGATAGATAGATAGATAGATAGATAGATAGATAGATAGATAGATAGATAGATAGATAGATAGATAGATAGATAGATAGATAGATAGATAGATAGATAGATAGATAGATAGATAGATAGATAGATAGATAGATAGATAGATAGATAGATAGATAGATAGATAGATAGATAGATGGATAGATTGATGGATGGATAGATAGATGGATGGATAGATTGATAAATGGATAGATAGATAGATAGATAGATAGATAGATAGATAGATAGATAGATAGATAGATAGATAGATAGATAGATAGATAGATAGATAGATAGATAGATAGATAGATAGATAGATAGATAGATAGATAGATAGATAGATAGATAGATAGATAGATCGATCGATAGATAGATAGATAGATAGATAGATAGATAGATAGATAGATAGATAGATAGATAGATGGATAGATGGATAAATGGATAGATAGATAGATAGATAGATAGATAGATAGATAGATAGATAGATAGATGGATAGATTGATGGATGGATAGATAGATGGATGGATAGATTGATAAATGGATAGATAGATAGATAGATAGATAGATAGATAGATAGATAGATAGATAGATAGATAGATAGATAGATAGATAGATAGATAGATAGATAGATAGATAGATAGATAGATAGATAGATAGATAGATAGATAGATAGATAGATAGATAGATAGATAGATAGATAGATAGATAGATAGATAGATAGATAGATAGATAGATAGATAGATAGATAGATAGATAGATAGATAGATAGATAGATAGATAGATAGATAGATAGATAGATAGATAGATAGATAGATAGATAGATAGATAGATAGATAGATAGATAGATAGATAGATAGATAGATAGATAGATAGATAGATAGATAGATAGATAGATAGATAGATAGATAGATGGATAGATGGATAGATGGATAAATGGATAGATAGATAGATAGATAGATAGATAGATAGATAGATAGATAGATAGATAGATAGATAGATAGATAGATAGATAGATAGATAGATAGATAGATAGATAGATAAATATATAGATAGATGGATGGATGCATGGATGGATAGATGGCTATATTGTAATCTGCTCCCTGATTGGCTGTTTAAGTTGAAGCCACGCCCTCTGCTCTGCTCAGCACCGGCTGTCTCCTCACACACTCACACCGACACACTCACACTCACAGACACACACACACTCGCACAGTTGTCGGTAGTCTAACGGTAACTAACTGACACAGAACGGACCCGCTCGGACCTGCAGAGTCCCAGAGAAGTGAAGAACCTGCAGCTTCCCCCCCGGAGCAGACATGGTGCTGAAGTCGGAGGACGGAGTCGGTGAGTTGTCTGAGCCGCTTGACGTCACAGGCTAATTCACATGCTAACCGGCTAGCATAAGTTTATCTCATGCCACGCAACCGACGCTCACTCTTTGGCCAACAAGAGGAAGTTTAATGTGTGTTTCTATCTAATTAGCCGTGTACACAGTGAGGGGAACACTTATTCACTCGCCTGGTTTGTTTAGGACTCTGTGGCGGTCTGTTATCAGCTGGCACAAGGGAGCCATTATTATTAATCTGGGTTGAGGCCAGACCTCATGGGGTTTTAACGCGTATTGTGCAGCACTTCGTAACTCACGGGTCTATAAATACAGTCAATGCAGCCATTGATTGTCTGGGAAAGAAGCGATGGCTCCCAAAAATACTTCTGCTGCCCGGGTTTGATTTGCCTGCGTGGACTTTTCTGCCCAGTTTTCCAGCCAGTGTGGCCAGAGAGCTGGACACTGGGGGGTGTAAGGAGTCAGAATGGAGAGAGAGAGAGAAGAGGAGGATTTGTCTGAGAGAACAGCAGCAACACTTTAGTGAGGCTTCCTCACAGCTGCACTGGTGTTTCCTCTCACATTGACAGGATGTGGTTTTCCATTTACTGTCAAAAACAACCCAAACCATTGCCTGTACAGTGTTATTGTGAAATCATGTTATAAAATGTGCTTAAGTGTCATGAGGCTGAAAAGCTCCCAATTCCAGGCTTACCGTACCAACCACATGTAAGGTGGACTCTGTAAAGCTAGAAAGACCCAGGCTAAGCGACCGGTATTGTTTCTGATCACTCAGAAATGGGTCAATAACTAATAAAGCTTCAAAAAGTATTTTCAAAATAAATCTAACACGTATGTTTGAGTCCAGAACAAGTTTCTTTCTTTTCAAACCAGTTAAATACATCTTGAACAGCATTTTTCTACATAAATAATCATATACATTTTCTGACCTATTAATATGTTGTCGTTGTGTTTTGTATTTACACTAGTCATAAATATATTGTTTTCTTCCGGCCAGTTATTAAATATCTTAAGCATCCAAGATGTAAAAATAATTACAAACACAAATAGATAGTACATTCAGGACAATAACTCTTTACATGATCCAAAAATGTGTTCACTTTAACCTATGATTCATTGGTTAAAAGAATACTTTACCTACACTTTCTTATTTTTCTCTTGGTCACATCAAGATGTTCTACTTCAGGTCACATTTTGTTCTCCCCCTGTTTATCCTCGGCTTTTCTTATGTCTCTCTGCTTTCATACTCACTGGACTTTCTTGCCTTAAGGCTGCGTGAATGCGGCCAGTCACCAGGGAGTTTACCATAACTACAGGGTTATATCACAGTGTTGAGCTTGTCATCCTCGGGCCCTTGGGAACATTTAGAAACACACAATTATGGCCTTGTGAACATTGAAGTGGACAATTATTCCCTTGTAAACAGGCCCAGATGCTGAAACTCTCAATCTCTATGAGTACAGAACATTTTTCTAACCATAAGAAAACTGCTTTCCCTTGGGTCAGATGCCATTCTGATTAGTGCGGGTTCATTTCTACGAGCAAACCCATGTGATGAGCCGAGAAAGATGACTGGTTTGCATCTGCCAGAACAGAGAGCTGTTGTTATTTAATTATTTTTTATTTGTTAAATATGAGAAGTGAGTCAGCCTCTCTTGTGCACCATCCTCATTTCACATAGTTTTTGGAGACGAATGACAAACTGCCGCGTCCCCACCCTCTGTCTCCCCCGGGCACCGGCGTCCACGTGGGGGAGCCTGTGTTTGATGCTCCATTCATTGAAGGAGGGAGGAGTCGAGGTGGACGGAAAGGTGGGAGGGGGAGCGACAGAGAGAGATGAGAATTCAAGGGTTTCCCCCCCTCACACATGCCATACACATCCTCGTCATCCTCGTCCTTATCCTCATTTAGCTGCCGGCCTTGCTCCCCTCCTCACTCCTCTGCTGGAATTTGTGCCTGAGGATTAAAGAGGCTGGGAGGCTGGACGATTGAGGACCACAGGATTGGGATTGGAAAAGATCAGACAGGACTGGATTATTACTGTGCCACAGGAGCTTTTGGCTGTTTTTAGTCAGAAATCTGTGTGGTGGAGCTGGAGTAAGAATCAAACTTAATAAAAGGATTGCTTTCGGCGGCACTGGGACCTCCGAGACTGCTGGTGAAGTCCATCAGCACAAAGTCGCTTTCTCTGGTACGAACCTCAGGATTATGCCACACATGTGTCGGCGTTAAGTGCGTCATCGTTACTTCTGCAATAGAACCATTTTCTAAACTTGCGTGCGTGTGTGTGCGGTCATGCCTTCCTCTGAAATCTCATGGGACCTAGATAAACAGTCACAGTGTCCGTTTGGTAACTGCTGAATGACGTTTGGTTCGGCTGTCATTGCATCGTCAGAGGATGTGATGTGTTGTGTAATTTACAAGCAGCAGAGTGGAAGTAAGCGTGAACTTTAAGTCTGGACGTTGGTTTGGTTGCCCTGAGCAGCTGGTCATCATTGCTATGACAAGGTGTCCCATTACTGGCCAACACAAACGCACACCGTGACTCGAGGACGTCGCAGAGCAGCTGGGTGAGGAGCCTGGAAATACTCGTTAGTTGAATGTGAGTGTTTTTTTGGTGAAATGATGACATGACAGGGTTGCGCGAGCTGTCATTAATCCACCGGCATGTTATTTCCTCTCTCTATGAAAAGCCAGAGAAAGCGTGAACGCCAGTTTCAATGCCTCGCCGCTAACAATTGTGTGTTATTCTCGTCCTCAGGTTTATAATAGGAGCCACCGCGGCCTACTTAACACTTTCTTTCTGGGCAAGGGGTGTGTGTATTATGAGCGAGTGCGTCACTGTCTGTGTGTTTGTAGAATGTAAATAATACCGGTATCCAAGGCTGCGACACCTGTCACATCCTACATGGGGCTTTTCTGAACTTGGCTTTTGTTAGAGGTTAGAGGAACACAGTAGTAGTAGATTGAGGGGTTTTTGTATTGGATTTTCCAGGATTTATCAATTGAACAGTTAATTTACAAAATGTATAAACTGTCAGAAAACCTTCCCGGAGCTAAAGTTTATGTCTTGAAGTTTCTTGTTTTGTGTGAAAAAACATCTCAACCCTCAAATTATTCAATGTCCTGTCATAAGAGATAAACAAAAGCAGGAAATCTGCCTTTCAGAAATATGATTTGAATTGATCAATTGAAAATTCACAGCGAGCGGGTCAGTGCGCCAACGATGTTTCCAACGGACAAGAAACAGGAAGCAAACAAATATCTCAGGATGAAAAAGGAGATGCCATAAGACACTGACAAATCATATATTTAATCTGCAGAACTGTGACCTACGATTGTGAAATCAGCTGTAAAACCCAGCCATACTTGTGCCTCCTTTTCTTTAATGAAGTAGTTTCGCTGAGTTGACACTGAGTAACTTGGTCATGGTGGCAAAGAGAATTGAACAGTTCACCTGAATCGCTCAGCGTGACTCCTCTAATGAGGCCGACAAACAGCAGCAGCAGCACAGCTGGACTTGTCCTCCGTTGCTCCTTGTTGCTTGACATAAATTGAGCCTTTTCTCCAGTTAAAGCATTTTAATATGCTTCAGGAAGAAGCCATAGCAGATTAATCATGAGGCGACCACTGGAGAGTCCAGAGTGCGGTGGTGGGATGTTTGAAAATCACTCGAAAATCATTAATATGAAACAAGCACCATTTTTAATGTTGCTTTTCATTTCTTATCGTTCTCTTCCCTCTTTTTCCTCCTGCATGTTTTCATGAGAAAAAACCACAAGTCAGTCACTGACAGATCTGCGTTTCCCTCCTCTCTTTATCGCTGCTCTGCAGATATTGTGTTTGTGTCTGACGGAACATTAACTTCTCTTCTATCAGACCACACACTTGGTCATCTACAGTTTAGGGTGTGTTTGTATGGAGGGCGGCAGGGAGCTTAACAGATGCAGTAAGATATCACTTCTATACTAATGCACCATTTTCATACTATCATTCATTTGGTTATTGAAACCAATGAAATCTAACTATTAACAAGAAATGACTGTTAAGACTTTGACTAAGAAGAGATCAAGCGACAGGCATTTCACCTTTTTGTTTTAAAGGCTGAGGAATCCAAACAAATATTGTTATTGGAATCGTTAGTTTCAGCCTTAAAGGTCATACTGCGGCTGAATGATATCGAAATAATGTGAGACATTTGTTTTTATTCAATAAATGCGGATTCTTTGTATTATGTGATTTCAGTAGCTTTACAAAGATTTCAATTTCTGTAACCATGGCTTCATATAAAGAGCAACTATTCTTTGTCAAGAATTTATTTTATACTTTGTGCTAAATCAGGCTAAACCTTGATATTGCTTGAATGTGGTATTTTAACAAATTCATCTAGATTTAGAGGTTTTCTTCCATTCTTTTCTTTAGAGGACTTCAGATTCTCAGCGTCCTACACCTTAACATTTTCTGTCATTCGTGTAAAGTGTTAAAATGACCTCATGGCCTTTATCTTTTTTAATTGCTAATTAGCTCTGGCAAATATGGCTTGCTTTTATCAGTTAAAAAATCCAACTAAACAGATATATATTGTTGTTATTGTTCCAATGCTCAATATGTCCTAGCACGTGTGTGTGTGTGTGTACATACACAAAGGGGACAAACAAAGGGGGTGGATTTCTTCGTCCAGTTTGAGGTTAAGATGTCAGTGCGGTTGTGTGGGGGGTGTTAACGGCTGATGGATCAAAGATTTTGTTGCCATAGTGACCCATAGCAGAGGGACTCTCAAGTCTCTCATCCTTGTGTGTATGTGTGTTTGTGAGTGAGAGAGAAAAAGGGAGAAAAGTTGATTTCTATATTTGACCTTCGTGTTTCTCTCTCTCTTCCGTAGTTCCTGATGACCTCAGTCCAGAGGAGAGACAGGAGCTGGAGAGCATCCGCCGCAAAAAACAAGAGCTGCTACAGGACATACAAGTAAGAGCAGCGCTCGTACTGTACATGACCTCATCTCTCTTACTGTAGGCATGTCCTGAGCCGATGATAAGGATCTGCTTCAGGGCCAGGGATGAGGTTTGAATGCATTATGTCCAATCTAAGTCCACTTCAGAATCCGCTTGTCAAATCCAAATCCCTTTGATTCCTGCATTGGACCTTTTATAGTAGTTTGTTTTTTGTGGAATTTGTGTGATTTAGGGATTAATCATCAGACAATCATAATGACCCTAATACAAACTACAGTACTAAACGATCAAATCTGAAAAATATACATAAAGCTGAGTTGACGGCATATTTTGTCAGTGCTGTGTGATATTTCCTAATGCTGTTCTGACACCGAGTTTCCCCTTTAGCTTTGTTTGCTCCTCTCTAGCAGGCTGTCAGAGAAGAGTGAAAGCACAGCAGCAATAATGATATTTATTATAATTCATCATTCAGTGAATATCAGTTCATTCAATCACAGACGTTTTGCATGGACAAGACAAACTCACTGTTGTTCTGATGCAGGTCCCGTGGTCGGACAGGTCACAGGATATTCATCCTCTTCAACTTTTTTAAAAATGCCAAAGTTCAACTTGAAGGGTTAAACATCACTAATAACAGGGAGCTGTGAGTTTAATGTTGTATTTTACAGATTTGTATGATGCACTTACCATCCTGAAGTCTGGTGGATGCGCACACAACCACTTCTTTCTTTAACCTGCTGGATGTTACATATGCAATTGAATTAGGTGTTGTTTATCCCACAGTTATTGCATTTAAATACTGGTAATGTTTAATTGGTCCACCATGTTTGTTTCCAACAGCATCACTGCTGAGTTGTGTTGAATATATTATATTGATAGTTTTTAACCAGGACCTTATGTAAGATTATTTTAGATATATATTCATAAAAATCAGTCATAAGTCCGACTCAATATTTAGCTTGGTCTTTGATTTTGATTAAAGCCAGAAAAAACCCTGATCTGGTCTTCCGAAAACAAAATCGAGTTGAATTCATCTGAAGTTTCACTTCTTTGCCTTCAGTCTATTTCTGTTTTCTGTCCTCAGTCATTACTGCTCAGATGGAATATTTTCTCAGCAGGGCAGCCATGAAAGAGAGCTCATGTTTGTCCCGGCAGTGAACCCTGTGGTTATCTGGACTGTTGCAAGTCTCTTTCTCTGTGACATTGCATTTTTGAAGCGATAGTTTCACAATTTTACAATGTTAGTGATGTGGGACAAAACGCACTGTCCTCGTTCTGTGCAAGATGTATTCAAAGGCTTTAAAGGTGTTTCTCTGTTTTAATGGATGAAAAGTTACAAAAAGAGATGGATGTGGATTATATTGACTTTAGGGAAGGATGTTTTAATGGTGAGTATGAACAGGAGGACTGATTTCACAGAGAAAAAAGCTTCGGTGTTCATATGGGCACTATTTATTTAGACAGACTTCTAAAACTGTGAAAGCCATTTGTTCCTCCATGTCTAGACCAGAGAGCCTCGGGCAGTGTGTGTATGACAACTGGAGCGTCACTGTACTCATTTAAGACAGAGCAAGCTGCACCTATATATATTCATATATATATATATTCATATATATATATATATATATCTTTGTGTGCCCTCCGGCTGTTTCTGCGTTGAGTGACAGGTTAACCTTCTGCATCAGTTAATCTCACAACCTTAAATAAAGTGGCAGGTCTGTAATATATGGGTTCTTCTTTTACCGTAAGAATGGGTATTAAATACTACATGTGCGGAATTCTTATTGGCCGTCTGAATATAGGCGATATTTTGTAAATAAAGTTTTCAAACCTTCAAATATTAATCCTTTTTTTATTAAGATTAAGCAAACAAATTACCCAAAACGATTCAATAAGGGATTATTCTAAAAAAACTGTAGTCAATAAAATGCTTTAAAACATCGCCCTCAGTCAGCATTAGTCAAGTGGACATCCAAAACACACACATACACACAAAGACACACACAAAGAATAACAATAACATGCCTCCAGGCCAGGATGCTCTCACTAGATTGATGGAGTTTATTACCAAGGTCGACTCCCGTTCTGCGTTTCCCTCCTCTTAAGCGCCTCCCCACCTTGCCCTGGGGGCGAATGGCTAATGAGCCGTGAAATATTCCAGTAATGGAGACGGAGGATGCCGTTTGTTAATACGCCGTTGTAACCATGGAAACGCACATGGAGGAATCCAGAGTTATTTACCGTAGGCGAGGGTGATGCAGCCTGGTTTACATTTATTGGGCTGTTTGCATATGATAATGACTCTAATCTGAAACTGCGGCCTTGTCCACTTCTGTGTCTCTTCTATTATTACCTCAGTCCATTATCTTTTCTGCTGCGCTCAGTGTTTCTCCATCTGTCTCTTGCCTCCCTGTTCTTTCCGGCCTCTGATCAGCTCTGCTAAGCCAGTCAAAGTCTTTGATCCTGCATACTCCTGTCTCCAATGTGACACCCGAACAGACCAGGCAGGGTGTCAGGGGGGAGTGGGCTGATAAATCTAGGTCAGCACAGGGGAGAGGAAAGGAGAGGCGGGTGGTCGGCCCTGACCCCAGAGCAGGTGCTACAGCTCCTAGAGAGGTTTTCTTTGCAGAGGGTGGATGTTCCACATAACTCGTGCTGAGGAGGAGTCGGACTGAGAGAGAGTGAATCACGACTGCACTTTTTAGTGTTTTTACTGGGTCATTCCGTCAGTAGGAAGTATATGTGTGGTTGTGATGGTCAGCGAGATGGAGCTGAAACAGACGAGGGTGTGTAATGAATTCTGCTGTTGCTCAGATCATCAAAGCATAGCTGGAGGTTACAGGTCAGATATCACACAAGTATCACATGTATGCCTGTGCTTGTTTTGGTTCAGTGTCTCTGCTCAAAAACCAAACAGAACAATTCAGTTTCATTCCTTTCATCTTCTTCTTTTGTCGTCTCTCCCTCTGTCTACTCTCAGAGACTGAAGGATGAGATAGCAGAGGTGACCAATGAGATTGACAACCTGGGCCTGACTGAAGAGAGGTAAAGTATCTCTCAACGACCATTTCTGTGCACGTGTGTGTGTGTGGGTGGACATGGTCCACTCAGCCTTTGTTTCAGTGGAAGTGCATTCATGGTGAAAATCAGCATGACTCTCAGAACAGAGGAGTTTACTGCCATGTGGGATTTAGGTCTGCAAATAAAGGGATAGTTCACCCAAAAATACAAATTCACTCATTATTATCTACTCACCATTATACTGACAAGGGTTGGGCCAAGTGTTTGAGTCGACCAGCTTCAGTTTACTATGATGTAAAACAGCTAGTTAGTTAGTTAGTTTAGTCGTTAAACATATGTAACCAAGATTGATGTCTGTTAATTTCCTGTTCATCAACTCATCGAAGAATCACTAATAATTTCCATGTGATTGTTGATGATATAACCACTGGTAGTGTGTTTGGAAATCAGTTCATTGAGGTTCCTTTTTAAAGTTATTCGTCTGTTTTGTAGGAAAAGTATGCAGCGGAACAAACAGATGGCCATGGGCCGAAAGAAGTTCAACATGGACCCAAAGAAGGTGAGAAGGAATCAGCATTTCTTAAATCTAGTGATTCATTAGTATTCAAAAATTATCTGAAATATTTTATATTTAGCTTTATCTGGAAAACTGTCCAACATATCAATTCAACAAAGTAAAACACATCCTCACATAGGAGAAGCCACAACCAGTGGAAAAGATTAGTTTCTTTACCTGCTCAGATCTTTCGAGGACGATATATATGTTTTAGTTCAAGACGGTTGCATGCTCTGATTTCTCCCTACAGGGCATCCGCTTCTTGGTGGACAGCTCCCTGCTGAAAAACACCAGCGACGACATCGCTCAGTTCCTCTACAAGGGCGAGGGGCTGAATAAGACGGCCATCGGGGACTACCTGGGGGAGCGGTAAGTGATCCCCAGCATCACATGATAGAATAACAGGACCGTAAAAGCAGCTAAATGGAGATCAGTCATTATTAGTTTTTCTTTTCATTCTGTACATGTCATAATGTCCTCCATGAATAATATCAGGTTTTCACCAGAAGTAAAGATAATAGAGTATTTTTAAAAAAAAGAAAAGAGAAGAAGAATATTGATAATTTCTATCCGTGGACTTTTTCTAGAGCTACAAATATTTCGTGTGTGAAACCAAGCCTCGTCAGAAAACTAAAATAAACTGTAAATATGAGCTTATGTTGCATTAGCAGTTCTAAAAGATGATCCATTAATCTCTTTTTATCTGACTCGTCACATCTCATCCGTCCATTTCAGCTGCCAACTCAGAGCTAAACAAAGCTGTGTTCAGTTGTTGATCCTGTGTTTGTTCTGTGTACTCCCTTCTCCCTCCCTCATGTGCATGTGGGTGTGTTTTTTGTTTTTTTGGTGTGTGTGTGGGGGGATTTAATTCTTTCCTGGCGTCGTGCAGAGATGACTTCAACATCGAGGTTCTGCACGCCTTCCTGGACCTGCACGAGTTCTCGGACCTGCACCTGGTTCAGGCGCTCAGGCAGTTCCTGTGGAGCTTCAGGCTGCCCGGCGAAGCTCAGAAGATCGACCGCATGATGGAGGCGTTCGCCCAGCGATACTGTCACTGTAACCCTGGAGTGTTTCAGAGCACAGGTACCAGAGTGTGTGTTTGCTCAGAGAGAACTCAGGGAAGAGGAGGTGACAAATATTCTGTCTACACAGATGTGTTGGGAACTTGAGTCTGATCACAAATACACTTTTATTACACAATTGTATCCTCAGTTTTAATTAATAATTAATGGACTTTTTGCTCTCAGTTCCCACCACCAGCTATTACTCAAAGTTTTGTATGGTTGATGGATGGAATAAAATATTCAACAATAATTTGGATTTGGACAATAAGGAATGACTAAGCTACATTTTCCAGTTGAATCCAGCAAAGAAATCAGTGACATAAAGGAAACTCCAGTTATTTACGACCTAAGTCTCACTTATGCATGTTTTTTCTTTCTTTGATTACAGATACCTGTTATGTGTTGTCGTTTGCTGTGATCATGTTGAACACCAGTCTACACAACCCTAACGTGAAGGACAAACCGCCGGTTCAGAGATTCACAGCCATGAACAGAGGCATTAATGACGGAGGAGATCTGCCAGAGGAGCTGCTCAGGGTGAGAGACGTTCAAAAGTTCTGGAAAATAACTGGAGGCAACTGACTCGGGCATTAACGTTCTCAGATTTATCCCCTATAGAAAATTTCACGAAAATGTCTCCACTGTTGTGCATGTCTGAAAGCAGCTGTGTTTGTGTTCAGCCAAAATGAAAACTCCTATTTCATTCTTAAATATTTGCAAAGAGGCTTTGAGATGCAAAAATAATATTTTGTGTGAATCCTGCAACCATCGTGTCATACATATTGATAAACCACCCCAGTAAAGCTTGTTATAACCATAGACTGTATATAAAAGAGGTTCTATCCTTCCCTCATCCCGTCATCTTTATCGTTCCCTCTCTGTAGAATCTGTACGACAGCATCAAGAACGAACCCTTTAAGATCCCAGAGGATGATGGGAACGACCTCACACACACTTTCTTCAACCCCGACAGAGAAGGCTGGCTCCTGAAACTCGGTATGTGCATCAGGAACAAATTAAATGGTTCATTTCATTCAAACTTTAACTTCTTCAGCTGGACTGCCCTCTAGTGGAAATGAAGAGGATAAACCATGTAGAAACTCTAAATAAAGTTGACTGAAAGTTTCAAAGTTATTTTTTAAACTCTTGTTTTGACATTCTTTTTGTTTGTGTTTCATGGGTTTTGACTCCAGGAGGTACGTACCCGCATTCTCCCCAAGCTTCAACGCACTACCTTGCTTCTGAGCTGCCCCCTCCCCACTGTTCTACCCGCCACTGTCTGTGTGCATTCGCCTTCACATCACAGCTTTAGTCATATTAAAGACAGATTTATTAATTTCCATATACGATTTCGCACCATGCTTGTTGTGAGAAGGCGAATAAAGTTGTTTCACGTCTGCTTCTAACTGCTGGACTCCTCGACCTGACCACTGACCCACATTTCTAACCTCAGCTTTTTACGATCAGTAGGCTTTCGTGTCAGCTGCTGATTTGTGTCTTCAGTGTGCTTCACAGTGTTGTCGTCCGAAGTTCAGCTTCCTGCTTCGCCTCTAACTAAAGTTTTCTGTCCCCCGGTGAAGCAGCAGCTCATCTCTGATTTCTCCTCAGGTGGACGAGTTAAGACCTGGAAGAGACGCTGGTTTATCCTCACAGATAACTGCCTCTACTACTTTGAATACACCACAGTGAGTAATTCCAGTTTTGACTTGATGCCAGAGTAAGAGGAGAAATACTTAAAAAGACGGAGGCTTCAGAAAGTTATACTTGGATCTCTCACACTGTCATTATTTTTTTTTTCTTTGTTTACCAGGATAAAGAACCCAGAGGAATTATTCCACTGGAAAATCTGAGCATCAGAGAAGTTGATGACTCTAAGAAACCGGTAAACACTTTCTTCTCTCTTCTCTCTCTGCCACATTATGTCATGTAACTGACTGAATTTCTGCTCTTTCTCTCTCCACAAGAGGCCACCAGATAAATATCAAAGGAAACACAGCAAAGTGCTGGAGGCTAAAACATTAAAAAATTGCTCACGTAGAAGAAATGACCTGTTTTCTATTAAAACCTTAAATATGGTAATTATTTAAGATTAAAGATTATTAATTGTCATTGTAATGCTGTAGGCGACAACAACACTGCGATCAGACACTCGCTGAGATTTAGAAAACTGTATAACGATGTTAATTAATAACAACAGCAGTGTCGCCTGACATTAAGGAGGTTCCAGGTGTGAATCCTGGTTTGACCGGGGTTTGTCTGTGTAGTTGGCTTGTTCTGCCTATTTCTGTGAGGGTTTTCTCTGGGTACTTGGACATGCAGTTTGGGATTAGGGTGATTGTAGGCACTGAATTCATCATTTAGTTGAGGTTAAGTCTATTTCACCTTCACCCCCCCCTAAGCACGTGTGTCTTATATATCCTGTACCGGCTGTGGTTGGATCCGTAAGCTGCTTTGTGCAATGTTTTAAAATTGTTTTGGTCTTTGCTGATGCATAGAAAAGTTTTTTTTAACCACAAAGTAATTCTTTAAAGACTTTGTTTTTAAACTCTCTGTCCTATTTATTCACTCCAGCTCAAAACACAATTAACTTGTGTTTTCAGACTTTTATTGTTGACCCAACCCTGACTCATCCTGTTTGTGCTGCTCTCTCACCAGAACTGCTTCGAGCTCTACATCCCCAACCACAAGGATCAGGTGATCAAGGCCTGCAAGACGGAGGCGGACGGCCGCGTCGTGGAAGGAAACCACACTTTTTACCGAATCTCCGCCCCGACCACGGAGGAGAAGGACGAGTGGATCACCAGCATCAAGTGAGTCACGTTCAAACTCCCTCTCCTCCTGTAGATGATGAGTGTGATGAAGATGACTACCTGGAGGTTTAGCATCTAACCCTCCTTCCTGTTCCACCTGCAGGGCTGCCATCAGCAAAGACCCGTTCTACGAGATGCTGGCTGCTCGGAAGAAGAAGGTGTCGTCTCTGAAGGGGCTGTAGAGCTGCAGAGGATTTAAACATTTACACAGGTTTGACTCCTGAACTCAGCACAGTGGACGTGGACCTGATATTCCTGCTGCTGCAGTGACACTTGGACCTGGCTCAAGGGATTCAGCTGTTAACGTGGCTCTTCCTTTGACACCCGTTTCTTCGCAGGTTTGAATGTTGAATCTTTCATTTCTCACTCCAAGATGAAATGATTCACTCAGACCTTCTATTTAAATCCTAAAAACGGCTCCTTTTTATTTATTTTTTAAACAAACACACTTCTGCAGTGCTGCAACCAGGCTGTGATCTCTGGTTAAGTCTCCCACTCCTCCTCAGATCTGCTGACATGATATTTGAAACATGTCTGATTCATCTCAAAGTAGCTTCAAACAGATTGTGTTTGTTAAACTGGGCTGCGGGTATCCAAACATTTAACTGGAGAGAAAAAAAATGAAGGAGCGAGCGGGAAATGATTTCAGTCAGATTAGAAGTGTAATCAGTGTGTAAACACAGACTGTATATAAAGATGGACAACACGTCTCCACGTCCTCCCACTATCTAGAAACGAAGCCTAACTATCCCGGGTAGGAATGCTGCCGTCTTGCACTTTCGGAGTCAGAGTCTGCGAGGGAACGACGAGTCTGGAGCTGGCTCATACCCGACACTATTGCCTCATTTCCACTGGTCAAAAAAACAACCAACATCTGGCTTTTGTCTGCAGTGGGAGTGGATTCAATCCACACTCCCTCCTGGGTCTATGGCGATGGAAACGAGAAACGTGGTTGGACGTACTAATTTAGCAAAACAAGGTTTCAAAAAACTGAAAAGAAAACTCTGCTACTGCCAATGGGGAAAAGTCAATTGAATTTTTTTGTGCTGTATAAAAACTAAACCCAGCAATTTTGGTTTTAAGAAGTGTAACACGCAGTAAGGGCAATTTATGACCCTAGTGCAGTCAGCCACCAGGGGGCGATCCAGACTAACTCATCGTGATTTGGAGCCGTCATGTCATCATCTTTATAAAGAGTCTGCTGAGGAGAGACAGAAGATAACTGTGCTTTATGATGCTGGACAATTACAGTATGAATCAAATACTGTAGGTTTACTACAAAGCTTCTAAAATCATCCACGTCAGTAAGTTTACTGTTTTGATGAGTTGAGGCCTTGGACTGAATCTGGTTCCAGATGAACTGAAGAACGTCTTCAGTTTGGTTCTCTCTCCTGGCCTCGGACGACTGTGTTTGGTGTGATGCCATATATTTGCTTGTTTTTTTCTAAAGCCTGTTTTCTTACTACTGTTGCCCTTTTGTCAAAGCACTGTTCATACAAATGAAGGCAAAACAAAAAATTCCTAAATATTTATTCATCCAGATTCCTTGTAATTTATTGTTTCATGTTTGTCTCATTAAAACAAAACAAAACATTTGACTCAGATTTTCTTTTCATTTGACATTCAACACCAAGTCTGTAGATCGTTCTTTAATGTTATGGTACTTTCATATATGTCCATTGGATTTAATTCAGACTGTGTTAGATTAAACAGAGTTAAGTGAAGATAAACTTTGTATTCATGCCACTTGGACCGAGTCTTTATTGGACAAGGCCAGCAAATAAACACTGACAATATAAAAAAAATCTGACAAATGTTTGTAAAGTTTAGCCAAAATATTGAATCTGATGGGTGTTTATTTCTACCCAATCAAAATAATCTCAAACCCTTTTTTCTTCTCTTTTACCCCAAAATAAACAATTGAAGGTAAAAAAAAAAATAATAATCCTTTGCACAAAATTAAATACACAAACTTTCAGAGTGATTGAAAAACTCTTCATCCTTTAATTTACAAAGATAACACACAGACACTGTACAGTTAAACTCTGATTACTGCTGTGGGCAGAGCTGTAAACACACTCCGATCTCTTAAAAACTGTCATTAAGGCTCCTTGAGGAATCGTAATTCTTCACCACACCCGTCTGTTCACCTCAATTACATCGGGGGACACTCACTGATCCCGGCCTCTACTGCTTTCTTACACATGCAACGTAAACCTGTATGGCTGTGCGTGCAGGGGGAGAAGTATGTACATGTAATATAAAAGTAGTTTTTCTTTTTGAAATGTTTGTAGTCAGTCATACGCAACCAGAAATCCACAGAAAGATTAGTAAATATTTAACGGAGTTATCGATATGCAGGAACTGGAACTTAAATGAAAAAAACAGGATTCTCCACTTCTCTCTTCTCCTGTGAGTGTGAGTGCACGTGTGAGTCACTGACAAGGGTCGAGGTGAAGCCGAAGAGGGCGACTCCCGGAGTGGACCAACCTCCAACGGAGATAATACAAAACAGTCTCTCTCCTGAAAACACAAGCAAAGAAAGATGTATTAACAGTATTGTTTATAGACAGGCTAAACATTTGTTTATTAGTAGGAATGTAAAATCTTCCTTCATAAAAAGATTAAAAGTACATGTTAGATGAATGTCTTGAAAAAATGTGTTAATGTTTTATCATTAAAAACAGGTTCCATGTTATCTGTGTCTAATGTTCGTAGAAATCTTGTTTGTTCTGTTGTGTCTTGTTTGTTTTCATGTGAGGCAATGGACAAACCACAGGATGAAGACAAATTTCAGAAGAGATTCTGACCATAAGGTGAAATGTTATCTGATCTAATCACAGTTTCCCAGAACCCAAAGTCATGTCTTTTGTATTGTTAAGTTTAATGAAGAAACTCAGTTTACAGCCTGTTGTATATTAATATTTAACTCAAACGTAAACCACTAACTTAGAGGGACACATTGGCCCTGGTTCAATGTCTGAAACTGGAGTTTGGCCACTAGAGGGCAGTGAGCTCCATCGCAAACGCACAAGCCTGTTGAACCAGGACTGATGTCTCTGCTGGGACGTGAGCTGTGTGTGAACCCTTCAGTCTGGAGGCGCTCCAGCCTGTTGTCACCAGCTTCTAACAATAGACGACCTTTTATCCCTTTAACCGGCAAAGCTGTTGTTGAGTTTTTTTCCCTCTTGTCAGGAAAACAAAGAGATAAGCGATAAAACACACAGATCAGGCATCATAGTTCCCAACGGACTGAAACAATGAGTGAGAGTGAAAGAGCGGCTCGACAAACAAAAAACTCCCAGTGGTGATTTTCCATCAATGTCAGAAAAAGTAGAAAACTAATATATAGTTGTATTTTATGTATTTTGTGTTCATTTACTCTTTTGTGTGTAATGGTTTGTTATGTGTTTTTCCTATTTTCAATAAACCCCATTAATAAGAGTCAGTTTAATTAGTGAAAGCTTTGAGGCACAGAGGAAACGGATCATTCAAGATCTGTCTACAACAATAATTATCAGAATCCATTGATTAATCGTCTTTTCACAGTATTTGTTGAAAATACGGAAATTGTATAAAAAAGCCAGCTTTGTCCTTAAATGGCTCCAGGGTCAAACAAGGTTTCTCCTCAGAACTGTCTTTACCGCCAAGTTCCAACAGGGGAGAAAGCTGCTGAATAAAAACTAAACAACCTCCACAAATCAAATAACCCTTCAAAAAGAAAAGGAAAGCTAGACTTTCAAATCACAAGATGTTTTCTATCAGTCAGTGGATCGGTAAAGGTTTGTAACTCCAGGTCGCCCCAAGTTGTATCTTTGTTAATTAAATACTTTTAAAAGTCAACGTGACTTTGAGCAGGGGATCACCGAGAACATCCTCCTTTGTTCTGTGCATATTTGTGAATTATGCTCAGGCCCTTGACAGTTGATCTATTTATGGCTGCTTCCTTCTGGTAACAGATAACTCGCTTTTTTTTTTCTCGACTCTGTCCAGGTAGTGATAAGACACCACCCACTTACCGTCATTATCCAGCCTGCGACACTTCCTCTTCTCAGAAACTGGAGAAGAAAAAAAACGACTGCCGAGTGGCTTTCCCTCAATCTGCAGCTGAGATCTAGACGGTTTCCCCTCTGGCAACAATTTGACTTTTTTTTAAATCTATTTATCTTCCTCTCAGATTGAACAGCGCTTTAACTTATTTAAATTTTTTATAATCTCCACCTTAAACAAAAACTTTGCCTCTTGACTCTGCTTCAGCGCCGGTGAAGCCTCTGACTCCACCGCGCCAAGTCCTGACAGGACTCGGGGTAGCGCAGACCACACTGACAGATCATCGCCATGACAACGTGCTGACTCACTTCTTGACAGGAGTGAATCAGCCGGCACGATGTCCCAGCTCTCACTTCTGTGATTCCTGGGCTGCTGGGAAGACGAGGACGGGACCTGTGATTTGGGACTCGCCACAATGACTGCAGACATTTCTAAGAAGCCACAGCCTGTTTTACTGCGTGTGTGTGTCTGTCTGTGTGTGTGTGTTTTCAAGGCTCTATTTTGTCAACAAGGCAAAAAATCCCACATAGAATCTGAATAAAAACAAAAGAAACAAAGCAGAAATTGGCATCCTTTAAAATATGAACTCTGATTTATTTCATCTTTGATTTATGCTTTATTTAATTATTTCTATTGGTTGAAGAAACTCCATATTTATATAGTTTAAAATTTTTATATGTCCTCATCTGGGAAATTAGGTTGATAGGTTGTTTAATAAAAAGCCTTTTTCAACAACCATAGAAATGTTTTCACAATATTCGGACACAATATAAACTCCCAGTAATGATTTAAATATGTAAGTGTGTACGTGTCTGTGTTTGTTTGTACCTGACGGCGTCTCAGAAGAAGTTCTTGATGAGGGGAGTGACGAGCTTCACCCACAGCTGGACGTGGCGGTCCGGCCGCTCGAACGTGGAGCTGGACACTTCGCTGGAGCGCTGGTACAACGTCTCCTGCTCCTGAGAGGTTCAAACACAACACAGGTGTGAGCTCGGGGAAGAATTACTCACTCATTCGTCAGCATCGTTTCTCGCTGTGGTTAGAGACCAAAAAAAACGTCCAACCTCCTGCAGCTGGCTCTGCAGCTCCTCATTCTCTGTAACTATGGCGATTTGGGCCTCCAGGTCACGGTGAACCGAGCGGTAACCGAAATTGGGCGAGCCAATTAGAGTGAGGCAAGGCCGGTTCTGCCCCTGGAGGTAATACCACAGACCTGCAGGAGAGGAAAAGCACAGTGATGTTAATTCTTCAGCGAGCAGGGATTCCTGTCGGGGCCCTAACCACAACTAAAAGGAAGCACATGCAGAAATCCCCTGCGTCGATCCAAAAGCCCAGAGTATGAGAGAGTGTACATCCTCGTCCTGAGGCTACGACAGGATGACTGTACGAGCCGCCGTCTCTCACGCTACATTCCACCGTGACCACAAGAAGAACAGCAGGGAGAGCAGCAGTGAGAGTAGCGTAGCTAGAGTCAAAAATGCACCCTCATATTTCTAAAGAGGCATCAAAGGGATGAATAATCCAAAGTTATATAAAAATTAACCATAGAAAATCTATAATATAAAAGTAATCTGTAAAAGAGGATAAAGTTCTTTTCACTTGCATTTGGAAAATAAGAGGCCAAACAGATTTTTCCCCTTTTTAAAAGAAATCCATTTTTGTTGTAATTATTATAAATTGAATAATCTTTTGGTTTTAAACTGCTGATAAGCAATTAGAGGACGTCCCTTTGGGCTCTTGTGACACTATAATGGAAGTCATTAAACCATTAATTAAAAAGCAATCATCAGAGGATCATAGTCTGAGTGAAGATGCCAGCAGGTATAGTATCTGCCCCGTGGTTTCACCTTTGGCGTGGAACGTCCACAGCGGCCTGTGGTACTCGTGCAGGTGAACCCTCTCCTGTTGGCCCAGCTGGCACACCTGGCTGTAAAACTGCCTGGCGATGTGGACGTACGCGGCGGGGATCGCTCCGGCGACGCCCTTCGCCCCGAAGAAGCCGTTGACCTCGGGGGAGGCGGTGAGGATGCGGTAGTTGGTCCCGGCTCCGAGCACCAGCCGCATGTAGGCCCGCGTCAGGTTGAAGTAGCCGGACGTCAGGAACACGGTGGAGTCGGGCCCCGCGTCTGTCAGCAAGCGCTGGAGGTTCAGAGTGAGACAGGAAGTGGAAGTTAAAGGCGTGTTTCTAGTTCCTGACATTGTGAAAAATAGAACCGATATGAAATCGACCTCTGCAGAAACATGGCTGTTAATTTTTAATTACTGCTGAACTCACAAGGTCATTAAGGAGTTGGACAATATGGCCTAATATTTATTATCAGGATGACTTGATGATTAAATACGTTTATGTTTAACACATCAGGACATTTTACTTCCTTTCCTCATGTTTGAATTTACTGTTACTGTGTGATGTATTTAGAATTATGGATTTCTGGAGTGTGGGCTGAAATTATGGTTCAAGGTCACTGTCCTTGTTGCCATTTTTTTACTCAAACTGATATGTAACTATTGCAAATTATCAAAGTTTATCACTGGAACAAAAGTAATTCAGATTTTAAAAACTTGCAAATGAAGTTGAGAATCATATCATGCATTTAATTTTTCTCTGTATGAGCTTTATTACAAAATTATTCATGTTCCCTTTCAACTCAGTGGTCGGCCTCAAAAACCTGTGAGTGAATAAAGAAAACTTCAAATCTCCAAATGTCCTTTTCTGAAATGTAAAATGTTAAACACTCTGAGTTACAGTACACAGGTACAGTCCTGCACCAGATGTTATTGTGTTTATTCCCAGGATACGTGACCAATTAACCTCGAATAGAATAATCATCCACCGTTTATCAGTCTCAATGTCGTTTGTTAGTCACATGTTCAAAATGTGATATTTACGACTTGTTAAGAAATACAAGGTGAAAGGTCAACTTCAGTAAAGCTTTATCAGCGTTGAGCAGAAAAAGGGTGTGTTCATGACTCGGCCAATCAGAAGAGGCCTGGGGTGCGGTGGGGGCCTCACCTGTGTGACCTGCTCGTCCACCTGGATGCCCAGGGGTCTCATCTGCACCAGAGGGAACACCCACGTGTCCTCCTCCCCGTCGCTCATCCCCTCGTCCTCAGACTCCTCCCACCGGTTCAGGACCCGCTGCCTGGTGTGGGCCGTGTTCATGACCTCCATGATGCGTTCCCTCGCCGCTGCTGAGAAGTCCTGTCTGTTGCCTGGTTGCCGCGGGGATACAAAAGGTACAAAACGAGTTTACACACTGACAGAGATAAGTGGGAGTAGTGGAGGACGGTCAAACTGTCCACTGGGTCACAGCACACTCTGGGTTATGGGTAAGTGTGTGTGTGCACAACCGAAGTATGTACAGTGACATGTGCATGTTCTTACGAGCGGACGCAGAAACCATTAGACGGTTTCAAATTTGCCACTTACTTGTTATATTTCTGTCCTTACAAATTACATCTCATTAATTTTACTTGTGTGTTTGTGTATTGTGTGTGTTTTTGTGTGATTGTGTGTGTTGCAGTTCCCACTACGTATCGTCTTCCAGCAACACACTGACATCACAACTCTATTCCTGGTGTTCGTTACCACGGCGGTGCAGTCCTGCAGACATGATGTCATTCATCCCTCAAACTAACATCCTGGCAGTCGGCGCTCAAGTTACGGACACACTGTACGGGAGTGAGTGTGTGTTTGTGTGTGTCTACAGAGAAAAGCCTGACAATTTCACATCCGGCTGCATGGCTAGCCAACCGCAAGAGCTCTCTTCAGCTATCTAACTGCACACACACACACACACAAACGCACACAAACGCACACAAACGCACACACACACACACTCCAACCATCAGTTATTCGCCTGTCTAAGCTTTCAAGTTCCATTAGCCAAATCCTTCGTCTCCTCTGGCTAAAAATCGGAACCCCGCCACCCGAACTGAACATGAGGTGTCAAAACATGTTGGGGGGGTAAACATTCGTCTGCGGGACACACACACACAGACACACGTTCGGTTGCCTACCTTTGTACGGATGCACCATGCCCTCTACCATGTTGACCGAGTCGTCGGGCTGCAGCTGCAGGGAAACATCCCCCACAGCCTCCACCAGGTCGGAGAAGAAGTCGGCGACCTCCCTGCAGTTCTCCAGCAGCACGTAGCGGTCCTGTCTGTTGGTGAAGTACGAGTCGCTCAGGTTGGCCCTGAAAGATGAGGGAGGGGGACGGATGTTAAGAAACCAGGGAGCGTAAAGTTGTCATAGGAGCATTTACTTTCTAAAACCAGGTTTATCTGAAGTCTGGTGCAACTCTGAACTCCAGCTGGAAGAGAAAAAAAAAATCAATAAATGTCTCATGGATGCAAAAGGACAAAATAAGGTTCAGCGTGAGGATATTTGTCCCTTCAGTCCTGCAAACATGGACCCATTTGTAAGTTTCACCTTGGATCTCTGTTGACAAACAGCTGCCCAACGTGCAGATGTTGTGTTAAAGGGGACATATTATGCCCATTTCACCACAGTTGATATGGTTCCTTGGGGTCTTAATGAAATGTCTGTTACATTTTTTGGTCAAAATACCACAAGGATCATTTAAAACAGCAGCCTTTTTACCCTGTCTAAAACAGCCCTCCTCAGATTGCTCCGCCCCCCCTCTCACAGGGGGGCTATGCCATGCAGACAGACTGTGAGGTCACAATCTGGTGTTTTCCCATTCGACTCACTCTAGCTTATAGTTTCTGACAGAGGAACCACAACAAATCACGGGAGTTGTTTTTTTCAAGAGTTTTTGGGACGGTAGACACGCCAGATACCCAAATTAACGTTTAGAAGCACTACAAAAGTGGAATTTTCATAATATGTCCCCTTTAACACCTCTTGTTGTGTGTAAACTGAAGATGTGCGATTATTTATTTATTTAGATTATTTTTGTGGAAGAGCAGAGGAGCCAGGTGACAGATTGTGGAACTACAACTGGAAATGTCTTCCTGGAGACAATGTCTGAAAGTGTCCCGCTGTTTAAACTAACATCATATCTCATCTTTTCAGATCAACTAAGCATAAATACACAACAATAATGAACTTTCTTTTTTCAAACTTCCAGCTCGTACAAGGAAGCTGCACTATTATTTGTCTGCAGGCTAGTGAGTGTTTCCTCATTCCATGTGGACTGAAGTGTCTGAAGGCTCGATTGTTCCTGCCACAGAGAACATGATCTCCTGACAAGTAAAAATTAAGCCAAAGCATGTTTGGACAACAGAAACAGGTTGTGAACCCAATAATCTGTCAAGACACCAAGAGAACATTTGTTTCTTGGACTGTTGGACAAGTTACACCCTCAAGTGGAATTCAAGTAATGCTTTAAAGGTGATATTTGATATTCTGTCTATTGTCTGATACATGTGTTACATTGTTTAGGTGGACTGGTCTTTGGGAACAGTGTGTGCCAATTTGTGTCCTGAAGTGAAATGGAGTGGAAACCACGAATCACACCAACTGCTCTACACTTTCTCGGTATGTTGAAATGTGAGCGGAGGACACTTCCCAGAAACGACGGCGGGTAACACCTTTGCTTTGATTGCGTAAATGTTAAATGGAGCAGAGCAGGATTAAGCACGCGTGAAAGCAGGTGAGGAGGCGGAGGTGAACTCGACACAGTTGAACTCTCCTCCTCCAGGAAGCCAACGTACCCGCTGATGATGACGCTGTCGTCGAACAGGTAGACTTTGATGTGCTGGACGCCGATGGTCTCGTTGAAGCGCTGGGGCACGAGCATCCGCAGCAGCCCCCTCAGGTCCGGCGTGTGGTACAGGGAGACGCGCATCTGAGAGGTGAAGCGCTGCAGCAGGGGCAGCAGCATGGTCCTGGAGTTGATCTGCCCTGCGTGTTAGAGAAGAGACACAATCAGGACGGTGAGTGCGGCGAACGCTCGGTGGTGAAAAAGACCCTCGATGGGGGAGCGCAGACGGACCTCGTGAGCCGCGGGTGTAGTCCAGCAGAATGGACACCTTCAGGTCAGGGGAGTGACTTTGGTCCTGTGAGCGCTTGAGAGCTTCCTCCATACAGTCCACCTGATTAAAAACAGGAACAAGCATTAAAACATGATTAAACAAGTGCTGCATGGATTTACTCCCATGATGCAAAGTTGAAAAAAAGGTCAAAATTCAACTTTGCTGGTAAATCAAAGACATTCAACACAAAAAAAAAAAGAATTCCAAAGAGCTCCATCAGATCACTTATCTGAATCCTGCAGCCCCAAAGATCTTTATACATTCAGGGGAGCTCACATGAAAAACAGCATCGAGTCATGACGCAACTGTTCGTGTTCGGTTTTCTAGCTGAAACTCAAGCTCTGCAAATCAGAGCATAAAAATGAAAACTTACTTTACATCCAACATGAAGGAAGGTGCGCGTGATGGAGAAATGTGTCCGACTTACACCAGAAACCAAAATCTCTTAGCTTCTACAACTAAAAGTAGTTTCAACAAGGATGACAACAGTGTTTGTTTGTTTTTGGGTGGAGTTGAATATGATTAATACAATTAAAAGCTGCAACAGCTACTAAATAAACCCCTTTGACCTTGACCCTCACCCAGAGCCAGAACCAAAATAAATCTGCCAGGGCCAAACATCAGTTGCTTCTGCCATAGACTGAACATGACAGCTTCCAAAAAGTAAAGCCAAATTGTCCTAATGGCCCCCTAGTGGCTGGCTCCGGTAATGACCATAAGCCCTGCCTCCTCCAAGTAAGCGGATGGACTGAACTTGTACTGTATGGACTGAAGTGTCAAATTTGTCTCAAAGACTTTTCCGGTCATTTTAGTTTACTCCTAACACACTGATGTTTGTTCAAGTTTTCAAGTTTCTCATATATTTGGTTTTAATTAGTAATTTGATGCTATAAAAACCAGGGTTGGTCGAGCATGTGTATCAGCGGGAACCACGATAGCACGGCTTCACACCACGATCATGACTGTGCAGACTCTGGATCCAAATAAGGTGAATAGCACAAGATGATGGCGCCTGTGTCCCAGACATTTTGGCTTCAACTTTTGTACAGAAGGATGAAGAGGAGACACATCTTCCATCTTCACGACTTGTTTACGAGTTTGCACTTCTCGTCTTTCCTTCCTTTTGTTGCCACATTAGAATAATATTTTGGCACAATACCGCCACCTTTCGGACCGATGGAATCCCGTGATTATTGGCTGGAGTGTGCATCACATACTTGTGCACGTTCATTGCAAATGGCGTGCTCAAGAAAAACACTAGATTACATTTTCACATTATTCTCATCGCCCGCACCTGCACTAAAGCAAATACACTTGACAGGTGTGACTGTCAGTATCAGGCAGGTCTCCTTCGTGCTGCGCCTGGGACTCGGGCTTCACGGTGAAATATTACCCGCTATATGCATTCTTCGCTCCAAACCACA
The DNA here is from genome assembly GCF_963576545.1 of Limanda limanda. Taxonomy (NCBI): domain Eukaryota; kingdom Metazoa; phylum Chordata; class Actinopteri; order Pleuronectiformes; family Pleuronectidae; genus Limanda; species Limanda limanda. The sequence goes on along the minus strand of NC_083656.1, from coordinate 10,884,561 downwards.
CACCACGCTCACATTCTTCTACTGAACAGAGCCGGGGTTATTGTGTCCGATTACGAGCGAAACCCCCGGGCCAGAAAAGAACGAGTCACCTAGACTGGCTGCACCTTTCGAACTCACATGTCTAGTAATCCGTCATCTTAGTGGTTGGCAGCTGTCACAGCAGATCCAAATGCTTTTAGGTGTAATTAAGCATGTTTGACTTGTCTCTGCCTTTTTCTGTAATTCCCCCCCTCCGCTGCTGCTGCCGCTCGGCCAACCAGGGAAAAAAAGAAAGGAGGTGAAAAACAGCTGAATATGAGCATCGGTCCAGACGGCGGTTTGTTCTGGGTTAACGTTGTTATGCTAGGCTTTCCAAGCATGAAGAACAGCAGGCTATCGTATGCCAACACTGGTCTCCTTATTCCCATAAACCCTTGCATTTTGAGGTCTTTCCTTGTAACTGGCCCGGAGTACATTTCATTCTGAACAAACCACACTGCGGTTTTCTTGGAACACGACTCTGACTCACATTGTCTGGCATCTCTGACCAGTTACTTGGCACGTGTCTGCGTTTCAGCAGCATTGTTTCCACCTGCCCAAAAAAACTAAAGCAGGTAAATTCTGCAGGAACCCAAAACGTCTTTTTTTCTCACCAGCTCCTGCTCCAGCTGACCTGTTCCCAGATACAAGGAGGCCATCACCACTCGCCTCCTCGCGGTCTTGATTCGTGCCTGTGGCGAGAGGGAAGAAGGAAACACAACAAAGAATCATGACAGAGAATGTAAGGACGGTGCGAGGACATGCGGGCGTCAGGAATCTGGTCACAGAGGTCTGATACTATGAAAAAGGAGGACACATGATCGGCTCATTTTCTGTGAGTGAAAATGTTATTTAACTTTTTATAGAATTTGTAGTTGTCTTACTATGACTCATGTGACCTTTAGTACCGAGTTACCACCTCAACTGGTAAATGAAGTAACCGCATTACTTCCTCTTCATTTTGCTTCAGGCAAAACAAAGGTTTTGGCCGACTGCACTGGCAAGTGTCAGCCTAATTTACTACCATCAATCAGCATGGTGAAATTTAGTAACGAAAAGGAAAGTGTGTGTGTTTGCACATCAAGTGATCTATAAATAAAGCAACACAATGCCATGTAACCTTGGCATTGTCTTCATTATTACGGGAACAATTTGATGACACAAATGTGGTGTCTCTGTGAAGCACACCCATGCACACGCCCATGTAACTCCCTTTATGATCACTTGAACATAAATTGGTATTAAACTGTGTGCAGTATTTTTTTTAAACCGAATCATCTTCAGAGATCAAGAAGAACATCGAATCAAACATTTTTTCTGAAAGTCGTCCTTATCCTCTATGTATTATACTGCGTTTATTTGTCAGTATTGATGCACGACTTCTGTAGGCTTACGGATACGGACGAAACAAAGCAGTACCACAGGAAATCATGGGGGGTGAGACGACCATTAGACAGGAGCACGGAATTTCAACGACGGCTTGAGGAGACACTTTGAGGTTTGGTAAGAAACTACAGGCCTCTATTATCACTACCTCCACCGCCATGGTTGTTGTTGTTTTGTAAGAAACTCTTGACTCTTCCCTGCCCATTAATGGAAACGGACGTATCTCATAAGAAAATAAATGGGGGAGGGAACGAACTCTGGCTCCGTCTTTATTTATTTTGTTTTTTAAATCATTCCTTTACCCCAGAAACGAGCCGTGCTGTTATGACAGTGACACTGACCTTCATGGTCTGGTAGAACTGGTCGGGTGACCTGAGAATGTGGATGCGGGTTCCCGGCACCCTGAAGGCGGGAACGTGCTCTGCCATCCATTTGAAGTGGCCGCAGAGGCCGTCTGCGCTGCCCTGAGCTCCGGCTAACCCTGTGGGCCTTGTGACGTGGTACGGGGCCGGGTCGGCTTCGGCCAGCAGGGGAGCGAGCAGCAGCACGGAGGAGCTGGAGGAAACATGGAAATGAAGAGATAGAGTTGTTAGTTTGTCTGTTTGTTTGTAAGGATGATAAGAGATTATGCAAAACTCAGTGGAAGGATGTGTCCAGAGAGAACCCGTTAAAAATTTGGGCATATTCGCATCAGGGGACAGACCCAGGAAGGTTTTTCACTACTTCAACATTGCAAGATTGGACATTTTTCAACATTTCCCTTGATTACTTTGGGAATAATTCATGGATCTTGATGGGAATAATCATGTTTAAGTGGACTGATATTAATGAGTGTGTGCAGTTGGGGCAGATTCAAAATTAAGAGGGCTGCTGGGGCTCAGCATAAGAGCTCAAGGATAGTAATGTTGGTCTGTCCTCCACTTAGGACAGAAGAGAATTACAAGAACAAGAATCCCACCGACTCTGCTCCCCTGACATTTGAAGTAGTGCCATCATGAAGCTGACATTAGTAGAAACAGTTATTGGATGGATCACTGCGAAATTTGGTGCAATTTTAATTTTTCATCCTCACTTCTGTCCTCACCCTTTTAAATACTTCTTCTTAAGTCAGTTTTCCTTCTAGTAAATGTGTTTGATCAAACAGTAAAAAACAAGCGTGTTGTTCTATTTCTGACTTTATTTCTTCTCTTTGAAAGTCTCCATGGAAACCCAGGTGACAGTGTGGAAAACAACCAATCACTATGGACGTGTCTCCTTGTCGGGGAAGACCAGGTGAGACAAAGCGTGTGAGCTGTATCACAACACCACACAATAGTTCTCACAGGTATTGTTTGTCCTGCAGGTCCCTGAGGCCTCGGGGTGTCAACAGCAACAGGAATACACCAGCACGATATAGGTAGTTCAACTGGTCCACCGAGCTAAAACCAGCGTGGTGCAATAGGATAAGTCCTCCCTTCACGGAGGTTATAATGTCAAGTTTTACTGTTTCAGAGACACATTGGTCCAACAGTATCATGATTTATATTGTCTTATACTGAAATGGTGTATTTTGTTGTTTAACCTACCAGGATGAATATGAATGGGATGGACTAAATAAAATATAATAATAAAGACACCTACAGCAAAACCATATCTATATAGCAACACTTTCAACAGCTTGGACACATTTTTGAAGAATTCATACAATTAAGTCAAGAAGAAGAATTGATGGATAAAGCAATAATGAAATAAGTAATTATGAAAATCGCTCCTACAGCTGCTGCGTAATAAACACCTCAGTCATTACAGCGGAGTCTTAGCTTGCTTTACTTACAGTAAAGGCAGGTCAATGCAAGTTTAATAAAGCGATTTTAAGTGCATGGAAACTAACGATTAATTGCTCACTTTGTTGGAAGGTCCAAAGTTTTTCAGTTGATGATCATGGAAACGGTTGTAAATTTCCGTCAGTGGACTAAAGGCTGCTTTATACATCTGGGTATAGGATCAACACAGAGACTACACATGTAACCTGCCACTGCGAGCATTTATATGTGTTGTTCTGCAATTACATCATCAGACGCTAGCTGGAGGTGGGCTTTTGATCCCCCTGTGAACTGAGCGAAACTTGTTGGAAGATAGTACATGTTGAATAAAAGAGAGAAGACGTCAGAGCAGATGATGTGTGCGATGATATAAATGATTGAGGTTGAAGGAGCTCGTGTTTTACGTGATTGTCTGGTAAGAATTAGTCACGTACAAGACATCAGAGTAGTTTCTTTGTGCGCAGTGGAAGGTACGAGACTACGCCCTGCCTACAAAGTCAATTCTACGTTGACCTCATTGTGTTTAACCGTAAGAGACACAGATTGAAGAACGAACTGTGTGTCTGGTTTGTCTTTTGTCAGTGTCCTACATTTCACCCCGACACCACAGTCATCCCTCTCCTTTTTGTCTCCGACATAAAATCACATAATTGGGTCTGACAATGCAGCCACATTAAATAAAGACAGGGCGGAGCAGTGTCAACCTCGGAGATCACAAGCTGATTGTCAGGAGTCACTCCGCTCGCCCGCCTTTCTATTCATTATGACCAAACTTCAGGAACACACAAACACACAACCGGGTTTATGTTTGGGTTCAGATTTGAACCACAAAGGCCACTTACAACGAGCTGGAGGAAATAAAAGTCGCATGAAAACAGAAAAACACAGAGCAGGGCTTCGCTCCAAAGCCACTGTGCTGAGCTAGATGTTCTGCAGCAAACACACGAGAGGGGATTTCCCTGTCATTTGTGATTCAAATCGTAAACACATACTTTAGTCACTCAGCCATAAAACAACTGCAGCATCAAAGAGAACATCCTCCCGTTCCTAGAGCTTAAGCTAAGATCTCTTTTACAACAGTGTAAATGACAAACATACATGGAGGTGAGATAAGGTCTGTAGTACACCAAGCTTATGTAATGCAATGGTCCTTAACTGAACTCCACGCCTTTACAATTTTTTAGAAGTGGTTAAAGATATAGGGGTGTGACCGCAGATAAGGAACAGCCTTTGGCACAGCTAGATGAGTGTGTGTTCTCAACCTGCCAGTTTGGAATGGGCTGTTTGTTTGGCCTGTGGTTATGTTGTCGTTTCATCTTTCTGAAAATGTTGAAGTAACCTTTGTGCAGTAGCTGTTGACCTGTTTATTCAAAGTTCAGTGACGCTCAGTACACAGAAACCCCAACTGGACAATCCCTGATTAATTATTTATTTTTTACAGTTGTCGTTAAGACAGTTCTACAATTATCTATTTTATTGTGTGTGTGCTGGACGTTGTGTGCTTTTTATGAACAGTCTATGGGGCAGAGCAAAGTTAGAAAACTTTGTGTTGTTCATCCTTCCTGAATTTACTTTATTACTGTCAAAATGTGTTAATTATTTGCAAGATTGAATGATATTTTTTTTAATACATTGCATGTCGTCTGTTATGCATCAACACAATGTTTGGACCCAAGTTCACAACTTTTCAAAATAAAAGGTCCATAATGCAGTTCAGTCAAAAACGACTGCGTCAACAAAACAAACGTGCTATTACTTTGACGTTAAACTGCTAAACAGGAAGTTATTCTATGAATATTGTTGACATAATGAAGATCAGCTCCTGCCACACCCGTGAATGTGTTTGTCAGTTTGAATTGGTGAAATGTAAATATCAAAAAAAGACAATTTCAATTTTGATATGTTCAACTCAGTCTGCAGACTGAAAGCACGCTTCCCCACCCCCACTGAGCTATTCACATGACCAAATCCCACCAAACGTGAAACTGCACTTCTCTTCTAATTACAGGGATGAGATGAGCAACGTAAAATCCCCTCAGGCTACACTGAAATAACCTAAATGCTTCTCTCAAACAGAAACAAAGAAGATCTGTTAATCCTGAAGTATCACAAATGTCATCAACACACTGCATTACGGTCTCTGTTGATGCCATTTGAATAAAACCTTTAATTTCAGCAGTGTTGCACATCATTACAAGACGAGCGTTTTGATGACTGGGACTGAGGTGGAGTTAACTTCCTTAGATGTAGTGAGGTTATAGGTTAAGTTGATAAACTGAGGATTTAGCTGGTAATTTCAATGAATAGAGGAGCTGTTTGCTTTGGTATGCGTCTGCGGCACATCCCTCCTGATTTTAAGCATGTGATGCAGAAAATGCGTCTGCGTCTGTCTTCCTCATAATTCCTCACAATTCAGAAATCCCTGACTGGGAATCACACTTTATCCTTAAAGGATTTAGATCTTCATTCCTCTCAGGGGATGTAGACGGATTTGACAAAGTTGAAAAGCTGTGTTTATTTTCTTTCACTTTTATAGTTTATAACGTGTAGACAACTATAATTCTTACTGTAATGCTAAAAATATATGTGAGTGTTGAACGTTAGTTAGCACGTATATGCTGCAAAAGTCCATAAAAGAAAGGATTGTCCTCATACTTTTGGCCATACATTTTACTACACCACAGTATGAGTGATCTTCAGGAGACGTGATCAATGAAAAGTATTTATATTTACTCCAAACAGGAAATATTAACTTTTTAATTTCATGTAATTTCATGATTACATCATCATGGTATCTTTATCCTACTATGCGATCGTGAATAATTTTTCAATCGGTAGAAGTTTTAGGTCACGTCTACAGTCTTATAGGATAAAAAATGCATTTTTTAAATCTGCATAAATAACATAATTGATTGGTGCAATTTACAGAACCACGAGAAAGAAAGATGAGTTGATGACAAAGAGTCATTTATTTTGTTGAAATTTTTTTATTTTTGGAGACGAGTGATCGAGATATTTCTGTACTTTTGAACTTCTGAACTTTTTCTTTGAATTCTTCGTCTCTTACCTTGAACAACTGGAGGTTAAATGGGGAATTTTACTGTTGATGTTGCCAGAAAGAAAATGACGGCGATGACCTTTCCCATCTCTCGCTCTTCTTCAATTAGTTTATGTGTTTTTTGCGGCTGGGAGCAAATGTGGGTTATCTATTCTGTCCTGTTGTGCACCATGTGGACATTTTTATGTTTATTACAAATAAAGTAAAGTTAGGGGGGGGGGAAACAGTAAAGAGGGAACATTAATGTTAACACTTTCTCCTGCCAAACTGGGTGTGCACTGTGAATTATGCCAAACCAGTTCCTGTTCCATGGACTCCGGGGTTAATCACCTTTCCCAGCATCCTCCTCTTCAGAATAACGTGTCAACTCAAACTATGAGTATTATACTAAAGTATTATATCACTGGAGTCGTCCGTGTGTCAGGTTTCCTTTGGCAAACATGTCATCCACTGTTACATAACAACTGGAACATCATGTACAACCTCTGAGTTATTTACCCTGAAGGTGAGTTGCTGTTTGCTCAGCTGACTCAAGAGGTGCTTCTCTATTAATCTGTCAATAACGAGCTTTCAAATTGTGGTTATAACGCATTAGTTCCACGCAGACACGCCACCATTATGCGGATAAATGTAATGAACCGATTCTGGGTCATAACACGACTGTGTCCGATAAAGGACGCATTAGCATATGTAGCTCTGCAGGGTGAGGAGCATTAAAAGAGATGAAAAACCCGGGTGTGACTCTCGTGTCTGTGTCCCCGGGGACGAGCCGCGTCTCTTACCCTCCTCGTCTGTCCCGGGCACGGAAGAGCCGGTCCGATATCCGGGTGAAAACCCCGGCGATGGCCGGTGAGTACACGGAGTGCACCAGCCTCCTCCAGGACATGGGAGCCGCCATTGCTGCAGCGCTGACTCTTTGAAGGAACTTTATTGACACCGCGCTGAGTTCACAGACAGGAGGAGTAGTGTTTGCACTGCATATTTCCAGTCGCTAATTGCTGCTTTACCTTTACACTTTAAATTGAAGAAAACAAAAAAAAGGATTGGGAAGTTGCAACTTTGGGCTCTGGAATATTTATTAAGGGGATTTTTCAAATTATTTACAAAACCAATAAATCAATTGATTGAGAAAACTGTCAGGAGAATAATCCATATCAAAAGTGAGTTTTTACCCTGTATAGAATAATTAAACTTGTGTAATTGGAACATTTTCCTGTTTATAAGTAACATTTTTAATGCAGGACTTTTACACTTAACGGGCTATCAGTGCTTTTATTTAACTTATTCATTCGTTTTTCCATGACAACAAATAAATGAGTCAGACAAACAACGTATAAAAGGTGGTCTCGGAGAGTGTATGTTCTGGGGTTTGTAGTTTGTGGTTTGAGCTCCTTGAAATGACCTCTAGTGGTCAACCTGAAAACTACCTGGTCCCTTCAGTCAAATTCACCCCCGACCTTAATTTTGTGTGTGTGCACATCTCTTGCAGCTGCTCACAGAACACAGAGCGAACGCCAGCCCTGCCTGTTGTCTTTCGCTTTACTTACTGGAATCCACTTCCAAATGGCAGAGTTAAGGCGTGACTTCAGCTTTCACCACAGGTCATGCACAACAAAGCATTTGGTCTGTGTCCGCTTCAGCCAACAGGTGGTTTCCTTGTATAATCAGATATTGCTTTTCTTAGAAGACGCTGAGCCTGCCAGAACCAGTCGATCCTCATTATTAAACTGTAACAACACTGTTGCTTGACTGGTAAATGCGTGAGGCGAAGTTAATAAGTGCCACTAACGTTTTGATATAATTGTTGGTGATGTTTGCTTAGTGGACTTGTTCATTTCTCACTGGATATAGAGAACAACAGCAAAAATCCTGGTATCTCTTATCTGGTGTGGTTTGTTGATACAGGTATGTTTTTTTAACCTTTTACACATGGTGGCAAAGTTTGTGTGTGTACTTGTGCTTTCCTCGAGTATTTCCATTTTCTATGACTTTTTTTCTTGTCAGGATTCTTGTGTTTTTCACTTCACTGCACTTCAGCATTCGAGAGCTACAGTTAATTCAACGATTTGAAAAGCGTTAAAAGGGAATATAAAAATACAACAAGTTGTATACAGTATACTAAATACTTAACAATAGGTAGTGATTGATCTATATGACTCACTCCAGATAAAGGCTTGACATATTTTAGTTCTGGTTCAACTATGTAAAGCATTTTGTAGCCTTGTTTTGAAAAGCACTGACACGTTAGTGTAGTGGTATTATCATATAAATATAACCTTAACCCAGAAATTATCTAAACACCTCAGTACAACTGAAGTGACATGATAAATCATTATATGTAGATAATTATTATTATTAATATAATCCTACAATAAAATAATGATACGATAACATTGACAGAGGCCTTTGTTTACATATACCAGCAGTGCATTTGGTTGACACACACACACACACACACAAACACACATATATACACACACACACACACACACACAATGCAGGACATGTGACAGAGTATTTCAGGTCAGGCTTACTGGTAGAGCAGTCCTGCAGGTTTGTTGCTCAAGAGCTCTAACAATAAGTCAGATGCTTCCTGGAACGACACAAGGGCCCCTGGGACCCTAAACAATAGCCAGCTTGTAGCAGGTTAGATGTGAATCATCTCTGACATATTTTCCATCACAAGACTTTATTCATACTTGTGGGAAAAATGTGCATATTACAGCAGAATTAGAGATAAGACACTAATGTAATAATATGACTTTCAATAGCGATAATATATATTGAGCAAATATTTTCAGGTAGAAGTTTACTAATGGACTTTGCTTCTTTCCTTGTTTATGCTTCTCAAGGCTGTTACTTCACCACTTTGCAGAGAGAAATATTCTACTCCACAAATAATGTATAAAGATCTACATCCATGTTTACATTTTATTGTTTATTTTCCATATTATTTTTCAGTTTTATATTTGGTTGTATTTTCTTTTCTTTTATAGTTGTTTATGTTTTAACTGTAAAATGTCAAGCCTCGATTATGTTTCTTAGTCAAAAAGGGTTTATAACGACATCTTAGGAATCATTGCCAACTATTTTTTCAACAAATCAATATCGCCCTATATATCGGGAGCAGAACTGTTTTCCGAAAATCCATATCGGTCCGGCTCTACTTCTGGTGTAAATGTTCCTTTTGATTCTGTAAAACTGCTGTTGACTCAAATCTGTTACGGTCAGATAGGCCAAGTTATATTATTTACCTGTGTTATTAAGGGTTGTAAGTTTATTAGACGACATTTCAGCACCATGCAGTGTTTAAATAGCCTAACTCTGTTCATGTCGGGGCAGCACTGGATGTGACACAAGTACGTGTTTATATTGGTATCTGGTATCTACAGTACAAAGTGGTGATGTAAACTATGAATGGCTTTCATTAGATCAGCAATTCCTAAACTTTCCAGCAACACATGTGACCCCCGTCACAATAAATCAGCGATATGTGCATATGTGGTAGTGTTTCCTGTGGTGCTGCTGTAAACTGACCTGCTGTAGCTGATGCTCATCGGTCTTCATCACCTCTGGAGTCACATGGAGACCAAGAAAATCAGGAGCCCAATGTTTATTTTGAAGGTTTTAATTCTAATTTGAACAAGTTTTTCTTATTTTGGAATGATTGGAAATTTTAAATAACTTTTGCACCTGCCGTGTATGAGAAACGTCCTCAATACACCCACTTGCTCACTGTGAATCCTCCACAACATCTCCTGCTGTGTCCTCCCATGGGCTCGGACATTATCTGGAGTTTTCAGGGCTTGGCTGGAGAAACTCCAGATAATGTAGAGAGTATCATAAACTGCTTTCAGACATAAACTGGACTCTGGTATTGGAATTGGCTTCCACGCTGCTTGGCTTCTACTGATACCCCCGAAGTGTTTTGTGGACTTCACACTTCACCCCCTCCCTCCATCGGCCTAGTGACGAGTAGATAATGAGTGAATTTTCCTTTTTGGGTGAACTATCCCTTTAAGAGTTGTGTTTTTTTTTGTGCTTTAAAACAGCTTATAACATTGTGAGGTATTCTTAAATAAATGTTACAGTATTTGATTACTGGAAATCACCTTCTGTGTGTCCTGACCCCCCCCTTCCCCACGGAGGTCACAACCCAGTTTGGGAACCAGTGCAATAAAACCTCATCTGACTCCTCCACCTTCATCACAGTAGTCTACAAAGGCCTGAGCCCCAACACACACGCACACACACGCACACACACACACACACACACACACACACACACACACACACACACACACACACACACACACACACACACACACACACACACACAGACACACACACACACACACAGACACACACACCAGGATTTCACTGAATATGGTTTTATTCTCCTCCACATGCGGAGCCTTTAACTTTTTCACCTTGCGGAGTCGCAGGGAAGCAGCGGTACCAGGAAACAGCTCCGGGGAGAGAGATCACGCTGATTGTGTGTTGGCAACCTTCCACGGGGGAGAGGATAAAAAAAAGAAAAGAAAGAGCGCGAGCACGTGTTCCTGTCCTTTGCGTGAGTGCGTGCGCGCCTGTGTTTACTGGAAGAGCCCTCTGCGCGGAGGAGGCGGGGCCTTACGGCTCCACTCGCTGCTGGAACAACCTCCAGTAACCTTCCGCCACACACGGACCCGAGTCCTCCGGAGCGCCGCCGCATTCCTCCGCTCCGGACCCGAGCCGCTGCACCCTGCTTTCCTCGGATACTTCATCTCCTTCTCTTTGCATTTTTAATGCCTGAGTTAATCACTCATCTGGCACTACTCTCGGGTAGTTTGCATCTGGTCGAGCAAATCCGCGAGGTAAGTTTGCAGGACCGCTGGAGGGGGGGACGATGGGAAGCCGGGGGGGTTCCACTCCGGCGGAGAGGAGGCAGAGGAGGAGCCGGGGGGGGGGGTGCGGGGAGAAACACGGGAGTCCGGTCGGCTCCTGTTGCGGAGCAGCCGGCTCGGATGGAGGCGGTGGACCGGCCTCCTCCGACTCCATCCCCGCGTCCCGTCCCGTCCTCCAGCCCCGGAGCGGAGACCCGCACCGGCCGGGACAGCAGCCCCTTTGTAGCCCGGGGTGGAGAACCGGACATCTGCCCCTGCAGCCCGGGAACCGGACCACAGGGAACCACGGGCACAGAATGAGAACAGGCGTTATTACAGTGAATAACGGGTTTTTATTACATAGTGAATAACGGAGAGGGGTACAGGGGGGGGGGTTGTGGGGAGGAAGAGCAGCTCGCTGGGCTCTTCCGCCGTGTGACCCCGTTTTTTGACAACCCGTGTTGCGGTGCGCCCGATCGAACCCGATTGAAAAGCAATCGGGATCCAGTTGCTGTCTGTCTCCACCGGCGTGAATAAGCGAGGATTCATCGAAACTAAATATAACCTGCACGGTCCTGTCCGGTGCATGTGTCATAGTCGCCATGTAGCTGCGTTTTATGGGGGTGAGCTGCAGGGAGTGGAAGTGCAAAGTTGTCACAGAGTGTGTTGCCCCACTGTGGTGGGATTGTGTGTGTGTGTGTGTGTGTGTGTGTGTGTGTGTGTGTGTGTGTGTGTGTGTGTGTGTGTGTGTGTGTGTGTGTGTGTGTGTGTGTGTGTGTGTGTGCGTGCATCAGCTTCTATACTGAAGCAAATGTCTGATCTGTGCTGCATCCTTCCCTCCCAGCTGTGTGTAGGTGCTCTCTCCCAGCCCCTCTCTGGATGCATCGGACTCCTCTACCCCGGGGCCCTGGACCCGGTGTGTGACCGAGCCGCCCTCGGCCCTCTCGCCCTCCTGTTCCTCTCCCTCTGCACCGGACTCACTTCCCCCTGCCTGCCTCGGCACTCCCGTCCTGGGCCCCCTGCCTCTCGACCAGCCGGCGGAGGCAGGGGGCCATGGCGCCATGGTAGCCCTCGGCGGACGCAACCCTCTCGCCATGAGCGGCGTGCCCCCTCCAGTGGGCCGAGTTCAGGGGTCCAACTTTACCCCACATCACTACAAGCCCTTCAGCTCACACGCACACTACCAACAGGTCAGTGTCACCGGAGTGTGTGTTTAGTAATAAAGTTTATAAAGTTTAAAAGTTCACCATGGCTGATAACATGTAATAATTGGGTTTCTTTCTGCCTATTCCAGGTAATGCGTGCATTGCATAAGCTCCAGGAGAGTGGGTTTTACTGGGGGGCTGTTGGAGGGCGAGAGGCCAGCTCCCTGCTGCGCTCGGAATCCCCCGGCACTTTCCTGATCCGGGACTCCTCGGACCACCACCACTTCTTCACCCTGTCTGTGCAGACGGCTCGAGGAACCAAGAACCTGAGAATCCACAGCGAGGGAGGTGGATTCTTCTTACAGCCAGACCCGCAAAACACCCAAGTCCCACCGCAGTTCGATTGCGTGCTGAAACTCATAGCGCACTACATGGGCAAAGGGCTGGACGCTGGAAGGGGCAGAGATGGGGCATGTGGGGGCAACTCAGCAGAAATTAAAGGGTGCAACGTTTATCTGATTCACACCGGTGGAGAGAGGATCCCCCTGGAGTTGCGGCGACCCCTCTCGACCTCTCTCTCGTCTTTGCAGCACATGTGCAGGAGGACCTTGAACAACCAAGGCCTGGGGTCGGAGCGGGCAGAGCAGCTCCCGCACACACTTAGAGACTTCCTGGAGGAGTATGATGCTCCGATATGACTGACAGGAACTGCAGCGGTCCGTCGACATGGACCAGCCGCCTACAGGACGGCACTGCCTCCACCAGAGACTGACCAGATTTAGCCTTAGATGCCAACGTGAGGTTAGTTTCTCATTGTAGCCAGAATCAGCTTATCCCAGATGTGTCCCAACACTTCCGGGAAAGCGACTGACCTGGGGTCTGGCATGAGGAGTGCAATTTGGGTTAACCAATGATTACCTCGTCCATCCCACGTTGCAAAAAACTGACCGCTACCGATGTGAGTGGCAGACGAAGCCCAGGGTCAAAGGTCAGAGTTTTCCCTATGACTGCCTTGGACGCAGAGCAGAGCCTCATAGAAGATTAACCCGAGTGGTCGATTTTAACGGTGACAGTGGCAGCGCGATCGATACAGCACCAGTGATCCCCGCGGGTTCGCTGAAACCTCTCGGCCACCCCCCGCCCCCCCGGTCAGCCTGACATTTACAACACTTTGGATCACCGGAGAGAAAGAAAGGAGGCGCAGTAGAGGGAGGGGGTAAAGAACGGACGAGTTTCCGAGGACAAGGCAAAGTTCAAACAAGGGACTCAAAGCCGAGGACTTAAAGTATTTGTTTGTCTGACTGTGGGTGTATTTGTGTGTTGTGGTGGCGCACACATTTCCATTGCTGCTTCCCGCAAGTGTTGCCTCATTGAGGGGAGAGAGGCAGTCATTCATGCCAGCTCCACACACACACAAACACACACACATACACACCCACACACACACACACACACATACACACCCACACACACACACTCGCGCACACTCACACAGGTACAGGCCCACATATAGGATCTGTTCACGTGGGAACAAAAGGATGAAAACCCATTACAAAGCATCTCCTCTCCCATCTCCTGTTTGTATCTCGTTTCTCCTCCATTAGCCAGCCCCTGTCCCGACTTTTTATTTTGTTTTACGGAGTTGCATGTGCGCCTTGACAGTGACACAAAGCAGACCGCTGTTGCCGAGACAAAAGCTTGTTACGGAGACAAAAGCCCTGGCACGGGACCAAAGAAAACATCAGTACTTATTTTTATCCAAGCTGGCTGGAAATATGTCAGCGACACTGTAAAGGGAACTGACGACGACGACGATCCTGGAGATCGGGGGAAGGGTGAGGAGAGGGACTGAGCGAAGGAGAACGAGTAGCGGGAAGAGGGATTAGGAAAGAGGAAATTGAAGAGGACAGAAAAGTGGGGAGGGGGCCGGAGTGTGGGGGGAGAAGGGGGAGGAGACATACTGGTACACAGCTAAACAAAAACACTGACTGGATTGATGTCGCAGACTTAGGGGAAATGATACAGGACGCTGCTCCTGCTAATACACATCCAGGTTTTCCAAGGAGCCCCATGTGAAAAAAGAAAGTTTGAAGTCTTAATACTGTTATTTGGACACTCGCGGTAATTTCTCCTCGACATTATCGCCTCGATTTTACTCTGTTTTTGTGGAAATGTGTCAGTGTGTGTGTGTGTGTCTGTCTGCCCTGTACCCCCCTGGATTTCTTAAATCGCCATTCATGAAGGAGACAATAGAGGAAATGAATCATTTTGTTGAAATCCTGTAACTTTAGAAAAGAGTTCCTCGCCCCATCTCCCTTCCATTGTTACCTCTGAAGCAGGAGCGGGCCGTGGGGTTTGTCTGAATGTCATGGGAACACGAGACTAAAGCAATTCTCTCAAGAAAAAAGCCTTTTGTAAAAACATGTAAGACTCAGATTTGATCAAAATTGTTGTTTCTGTGTTCGACCAGTGCTCGTACTTACCTGTGATCCATATTGGAGTGGAAGCCTTTTCACATCCTAACCCACGGTGATGTCACTGTGGCCACTTGAGCGCTTGACGTTTTGCCATATCGTTCACAATTTTGGTCAGATCTCCGTCTTATTTCCTCTTCATCAACACCCGAGTTGAACATGTGTCGCACGTGTATGTGAATCATTTGTCTTTTATAAAGACTCTCGCAAAAAGGCTGGCCACTAGTCTGGCAAAATACAAGCTGTACTCTCTGAAATAACAAAGCATTACAACAAAAAAAATAAATGAAAAGGAACGTTGCACATATTTATATTTCTAAAATATTTCAATAATTTATATTAAAGAGCACTATTTTTACAAAAGTCAATGCATTTGCCCTGTGTGTTACTTCACTTTTTGTCTCTGCCTGCTGCACTGCTTCTCTTTTTTCTTTTTTCTTTTTTTTTTTCTCTCGTACTTCTCTGAGTCAATATTGACTGGATCAACTCTAACTTACCGTAATGTATTGTGAGGCGGTCTGTATTCCTGCAATGCCCGGCCTCAACAAGATTATTTATTGACAAATGGGATTTCCTAGTTTAACAAAGAAGTGTTTACTCAGTCAGCCGACGTTCTACAAAGAGCCACACCGGGCTCCAGGCTGCATGAGGATGACGCACAGACATCACAGGGTTAAAATTACTGCAATCATCACTTCTTGTTTTCTCTGCCGGAGTATTGTGGGCACATTCCATAGGCATCAGACGTATAGTAAAGGGAGGGGCCAAGATTTTGTCGAACATGCCCTGCAGATGTACTAAATACAGTAACAAAGGGATTCTCAGAAGCGCACAGCCGAGTTAACGCCATCGCACACACACACGTACACTTTGACACTGCAGTTACTGTGTAGAGAGCTCACTTTGGGCTGGACCTAACTGGAAAGGAATGCAGCAGGGCTTTATACATCCTGCCTGAGGGTCGGAGTGAGGATGGTGTCCTCAGGAGAGTGAGTGGATATATACGTACGTGTGCTTGTTTGTGTATATGTGTGTGTGTGTGTGTGTGTTTGTGTGAGGTCAAATAGGTGAAAGGGTCCATGAGGCGAAGGAGATTTATGACGCCCTGTGGTTTTAGTGTGCAGCCAATGTAAAGTGTGTGTGTAAGAGGTTGGTGGAGCCGGATTGCTGTCGGTAAAATTAAGCAAGGGGTGACTTTCTTCATGTCTGTGTGCTCCTCTCTCTCTCTCTCTCGCTCTCTCTCTCTCTCTCTCTCTCTCTCTCTCTCTCTCTCTCTCTCTCTCTCTCTCTCTCTCTCTCTCACACACACACACACGGTTCCCATTCCCTGCATACCTAGTGTTCTGTCTGAGGCTGGCTTCCAGGAAAGAGGCACTTTAATTGGGTTGAGATTTTACGGCTTGCCTGGTGTTAGTGTGTGTATGAGAGAGAGCGAATGAGGTGTCCGTTTGTGTGTGTGTGTGTGTAGATTGGGGGGACTCCATCTGAAGAAAACTGAATAAAAAAAAAGCGAATTAATTCAGCCAGAGTATTAAGTTCAGGTTAAAACAATAATCAGAAATGTGATGTGAAACTGAAATGCTCATATTTTCCACAGCAAGTAGAACAAATGGTCACTGACATGATAATACATATATCCACAAAGACACAAAGACATACACACAGACACACACACACACACACACACACACACAAACACACACACACACACACACACACACACACACACACTCCATATGGATAGGAGCCAATCAAAGACCTCTGTGGAAGGACTGACAGGACGATGTGTAATAACAGTTTTTGCTTCTTTTTCTCGGTTCAGGTAATTACAATGATTCAAAAAGTGAGCCCCACACTTCCTTATGTTGCTATGACCCTTACAGGAAAAAATGTGAATTCATTTGCTGTGTGTGTATGTGTGTACTTGTTTTTTTTCCAACCTAAAGACTTTTTCCAGTACAACCACTGACCTCATGGGGACCAAAGGCCAGTCCTTATGAGGCAAAATGTAATTTCTGAGGTCCTGGTTTAGGTCAGGACCAAGATGAGAATTGTGGTTAGGTAAGGTCATGGTTAAGGTTAAGGTTAAGGTTAAGGTTAAGGTTAAGGTTAAGGTTAAGGTTAAGGTTAAGGTTAAGGTTAAGGTTAAGGTTAGGTATAATGAAGTCAATGCAAAGTCCTAATATGGATGGTTGTTCAAACATGTGTGTGTGTGATACTCTTTGTGGACACTTCCAGACAAAAATGACGTATTTCAAGAGACAAACAAGAACCAGTGAGTCTTCTTCCAAAAATCCAACCAGAATAATCCAGTTTTACACACATAAACACACACATGCACACACACACACACACACTCACACATTGTCTAAATAAGCCAGCTCAGCTCACTGTGACTCATTGTGTGTTCCCCATAGTTGCCTGGTTAGCGGGGCTGGAATATTTTGCCTGTGTCCTTCGCTCCTCTTACGAATCTCACACGCTCACAGAAAGTCTTTCCACCATGATTCATTTTTTTCGGGTAATGACTTGCCGTGTCCAGCTCAACAGTTGTCAACAGTGTCCGGGGCCAAGCACAACACCCAGCTCTCAAACAACTGAGCTCGGTTTGGAGGCTGTTGTTTTTTCCCCCTTCAACAATGAAAACATTCACACCAAAGTTTCGGGGCACCGCCCTTGATAGTTTTAATCCCACATTTTAATGCAGCATGAGGAAATGTGAGGTAAGTTGAGCGGGGGGGGAATGTGAATTAGAGAACGAGCTGGTTTGACTGATAACCTCCCTCCCCCGTTTAATTAAAATCGACGTGTTATTTAAAGTTTCATTTTACGTTTGAGCCGGGGCCAATGTCAACCGTGTCGAGCATGGAAGGTGGAAAGAATATTAAAAGGTTTAGAATATGCCCTGCGACGAGCAATCCTCAGTGGTCTTCCAGGAAGGGCCTCCGGTTTGCTGATTATTCCTTCCAGGAAGGCTTTTTGTTGGCTGATCGGCCGTTATAGGAAAGACGATTGGTTGGCCCATCAGCTGGAGTATTGTCACAGCCGCTTCTGAT
The DNA here is from genome assembly GCF_963576545.1 of Limanda limanda. Lineage (NCBI taxonomy): Eukaryota > Metazoa > Chordata > Actinopteri > Pleuronectiformes > Pleuronectidae > Limanda > Limanda limanda. The sequence continues at coordinate 10,866,757 of NC_083656.1, read as the reverse complement.
AAAGCCAGACCAGCTTCCAGGAAACCAGAGATTTACCCTCCAGCATTCCATCATTCCTTCACCATCAACGCACAGAGAGAGACGGAGAGAAAGAGAGGGAGCGTGAGGGGTATAACAGGGACATGGATCAATAAAAACCATATGGGAAGCATACAGATGGTCAGATGCACTCACAAACATGTGCATGTATTATGTGTGCAGAAGCCTGCAAAACCAGCGCTGTCTTGACCTGCTCTCATCGACCAGCTCACTGTGACACACACACACACACTCAAACCACAATATTTTTCTAAGCTGACTATTCCCCAACCCCCCTTACACACACACACACACACACACACTCTCCTCCTCCACAGCATTTGAACGTCATTGTGACTAACTGTATTTTCACTGAAATCATCAGTGAAATCGTTTTTCCCGTAACACCTGGACAGCCTCACGGGCGTGCGTGTGCCTGGCAGAACAAAGGAAGCTACCACAGATGACCTGAAGTGCACGAACCAGGGCAGTCGGGGAGGACTGCAGTAGTTGATGCTTCTTTATCAGAGGGGGATTTGTTTTGCTCTCCATTCACAGCTGTGCGCGAGCCGCGTATAGCAGCAGAGAAGCTCAGATGCCAAATGGCTTACAGTAACGGCGTGGCCTCGGACCAAACCCTGGAACGCTCTCAGGTGTCACTGTGTCCCCTCAGCCAGCAAAACAGGCCTACGTAATAATGTGAACTTGAGACTCGAGCAGACACACACAAGAGCGCACACACATACATATGTGGTGAGTAAGGTTTTTTTTTTGGTCATGAATGAATGACAACGCCTATGATTTATACCTACAGTGCAAGGAGGAAGAAATACATGCAGCAGTGCTGAAGTTGAAAGTTACCCTCCTGCCAGCAAATACCCCACACTCTATTCTACTATTCAACTGTGGTAGTACTATAGTTTATTATTAGCAGTAAAATGTAAGAAACATTCAGTTTTTCATTCAAGGGACACACACACACAAGGAGGTAAGACATGAGGAGAGAAGGAAAACATACGAGGGAAGAAGGAAAGACGTAATGTGACCTATAAGAAATGAATGAAAGAGATGAAATAAAGATAATTACATCTGTCAATGTTATGTTCTCACTGCCATTTGTCTGTCTTTTAGCAGGATTACGCAAAAACTGTCTGGATTACGCAAAAAACTGAGTTCCTTGGAACTTCATGGAAGGGTGTGAGCCAAGAAAGAACCCTCCAACTTTCGGAGTGGATTCGATTATTTGTGTTCACTTTTTTAAACACTTCAAGATAGGATGTTAGCCTAAGCGGAGGAATGCGCTCTCCAAGGGCCCTTCTAGTGATAGCTGATTCGTTTGTTTGACAACAGCTTGACATAGCAACTTTATCATAGTATACTTTTTCCAGTGGATCTTCAAGCTCTACTTTAATTCCGAGTTGCCAGACCTTATTCAGTTTCTTGGGAATAATTAAGCCGTTAACCTCATGGTGGCCCTGGATGAAAAGTTCACTTGTTTGCAAAGATTGCAAGTGTTTCTGAAATAATGACAGACAAAGGAGACATGGTCCGTCAATGCCAGATCAGACATTGAGAGTAAAAATGTAAAATTCAACTTTAAATGTTGAAATGTTTCAGGGGACAAATTCAAGTTTTCATCTGCCAGTGGTGTTATAGGAAAAATATCAAAGTCATTTAAATTCATCCTCTTGGGACCATGAATATCTGAATATTTCATGGTAATCAATCCATTAGTTGTTGAGATATTTCATTCTGGATCAAATCTACAGTGCTAGTTTAGCTTGATAGTCAATTAGAAATAGTGCTAAGAATCTGCTCTTTGGTAACAGCACCTGTTATTACCACTTCTACCAATGTGCCAGCCCACACACATTCACACACACTGAACGCAACACTCTCAACATCACTGCTGAGTTAATTGAAAGCAATAGGAAAAGTGTGTAGGGGGGTGTCGGTCCCTGGTCGTTAGTTACATAATACAGAGGTGACTAATATCTCCAGAGACTTGTGTTTTTTTTATATCAATACTACACAACCGGCTGGAGTGTCGGATAAAAAACAGTTCTTCTTGGGTTAAAGACGGAAACTGGATTTTATTACACAAAATTTTACAGGGTTTTCACTGCAAGTGAAACTTGACAGGAGCCTTCAATCCCACCAAGAGGTTCTGAAAATGAACCGGAGACATTTTACCACCAGCGTCCTTCGTTCCAGTTCCACAGGAGCCAAACAGGGATTAAACAACCCTCAGTCCTAAGTCCATTCAGCTATTGACCTGCCGCAGGATGCAACGTTCTCCAACATGAAACAACAGGCACTGCCCGGGCTTCAGTGTGTACGTGTGTGCATATTTAAGTGACTTCACCTTGGGAGAACAGCCCACTCATTTAGACTAATAACCACTGCTTTATTTAAATAAGGTGACATTTACACACACACACACACACACACACACACAAACACACACACACAGACGCCCCCCCCTCCTCTCTGTTTTTTTAAATGTGATGGATCACATTTGTTCCTGAAAGAAGAAAACAGGGGGTCCGCTGTGTGTATGTGTGTGTGTGAACTGCAACTGAATGCAGCAGCCAATCGGGGAGCTGTATAGACACTGAGCCCCCCAAGTACTGCTGGTTTATAGGGCTCAGCTTCAGAGAAGTCACATGACTTCCCAGAGAGTAAGGGGGGAGAGAGAGGGAGAGCGGGCAATGTGGGAGAGGAAGATGAAGAGGAGGAGGAGGAGGAGTGAGAACAGGGTCAGGAGGGTGACAGGATCGCAGGGGATTTGCGAGGAGTGAATTGAAGGTCTGGTAAATGAATGGAGCAGAAGGAGGTGAAAAAAAAGAGAAGAAAGCCAGAGATGCCACTGTTCTCGGAAGTGAATTTACACAGGCTGCTCATGGTCTATAATTACAGCTGAATGAACAGAATGCGAAATGAGCGACTGAGAGAGGAGAGGTGGGTGAGTGGATGAATGAAGGATGAGAGGAATGAGTACACACAGGCGATTGTGGTTGCAGCTGATTACTACAGTGGCTAATCTTCATGGTTTGGTTAACCCTGCCTCTGATGATCATATAACTATCCTCAACATAATGATTAAAGGCACAGTTCACCTAAATGAAGTTAACAATTTTTTCTCCCTCAAGACATGCAGACAATTTATGTGCAGAGGTTCTACAATATAAGTGAATTACATTTAATTTGAGCACTCAGATCATTTTAAAATCTTTCCAGAAGACTTTCCTGTCAAGTGTTTTCATCTGGTATTTTTACTTGGTAGAAACGAGTTCCAACGAAAGCCCTTCAGGCAGCGACTTCTCTGGAAACAAGAGATGCTGTTTCATTATTTAATGACCAGAGAACCACCAACTAAATTCTGTTTGCCTCTGTAGAAGTGAAGGATATCTCAAATACCTTGCAAACACAACCAAAACAAACCTGTGTGGCAAAAAGAAGAGAGACATCCCTATCCTTAAGGTTTGGTGTGAGTTTGGGTTAGACTGTAAATAAGGATGCAGAATATGGGACCTCCCCAAAAGTGAAGCCAAAGAACCACCATCGCCCTCTGGTGGCCTGCTACAGTATTGGTGGAAGTCAGAATACACGTCAAAAATGTGTTTTCAGAGATGGTTTCTGTAATTCCAGGTAATTCTTAATACACTTTTTTGTAAGTTTGGTTTTTAATTAGGTATTTGATGCTTATTTGATATCTTTGGGGCATTTTTTTAGAACCTTTATTGATCAGCGAGTAAGACATTTTAACACATCTCTTCGCTATGCAACGTTGGAGCAATTATGAATATAAATAATTAAATAGGCAGATGATTCAGTCCTGGTCTTTACAGACATGGTTTTCCAAATTTGTTGCGGAAGAGTCTGGCCTGCACAGAGCTCTGATTTCATCCCTACCGAAAACCTTTGGCCTGAAGTGGAGCGGCAACTCTGAGCCAGGCCTTATCTCACACCATCAGCGCTTGACCTCACTTCTATTATTTTGGCTGAATGGGAGAAAAATCCCTGCAGCCAGGTTCCAGAGTCTTGCCTAAAGCCTTCCCAGAAGAGGGCAGGCCATTACAGCAGCAGATTAATGTTCATGGTTTAAGAAAAGTGATTGAATCACACATCGGTGTAATGTTTGGTTGTACACTTACTTCTGGCCAAATCATGCCTCAGCAACCAGAGAGAGAAAGAGGGAAGGGGAGGGGGGGTTCACCATCCCCGAGGAGGTTGTGGCTTCTTCATTGTTTGTTAGTTTGCAGGATTACGCAAAGACTACTGAACTGATTGGTAGAAGGTTGCGATATGGGTCAGAAAATAACGAATCAGGGGGTGGATCCAGGATTTTGTTTTCCACCTTCTTAAACATTCTGAGACATTTTTCAACATTTTCCTAGATTTTTCCGAGAATATTAAATGGATGACGATGAAAAAAAAAAAGCAGACACGTTTAGGGTACTGAAATTTACGGGTGTGTGACAGTCTGTATCCAGAAAATTTAAATGTGGTTTCACAAGGGGACTGTTCAGCCTTGGCGGTGGTATGCACACTGCTCAGGGTCATTGTAGTGAACTGACCCTTTAAAAAGCTGAGAAACCAGGGACAAGAAACCATAAGAGCAATGCATCTGCAGTGTCTGTGTCTGTGTGTGTGTGAATGGTCCATTACATATGGGTCTGTGTTGGTGTGGAGTTGGGGGGGTAGTGTGAAATGTGAAACAGATGTTACTTATTCACAGGCACTGATGTCAACACCTTTGCATCGCCCAGGGAAGTGTGTGTGCGTGGGTGTGTGTGTGCGTGGGTGTGTGTGTGTGTGTGTGTGTGTGTGTGTGTGCGTCTTTGTGTGCGCGTGCTTGAAAAACCTCATTTGAGGGAAGGTTTCCCATAAACACCTGTTTTGTTCCGGTTAATATCTCTCGTCATAGTGAAGAAATGATGGCCTCAGTGAAAGACGAGAGAGAGGAGAAAGAGAGAGAGAGAGAGAGAGAGAGAGAGAGAGAGAGAGAGAGAGAGAGCGACAGAGAGAGAGGAGGGGAGGGGGTGAGAAAAGAAGGAGGCGGGGTCGCCTCCATTCCCCTCCGTCTGTGAAAGAGAAGAGCTCATGTGGGATGAACACATTCGTTTATTCATTCGGCTCGTCTATTTTCAGCCCAGAGGGTTTATGGTTATTGGAAAGGCGTTGCCGTCTCGCTCCTTCCCAGAAGGAGTCAATATTTCTCCCTCTCCTTCATTTCTCCCTCTCTGCCTCTTTTTCTCTAATCCAATATTTTCTCCAAAACACCACTCTCCCCTCCATGCTCACCAGCAAGGAATGCTGGGAGGCATTTGAGGGAAACAAAGCACACAAGCACAAGCACAGACACGTACACACACACACACACACACACACACACATACACACACACACATACAGATACAAATACACAAACATACAAAAGTGTGAGGTTGCAGTGATCCCTGAAAAAGAACTCCTGCTCAGGACGTGTCCCACTTATCCCAGCTACCCATCGCTCCTCTTCCTGCTTACAGATGCATCTTTATCTCTCTCCGCTCACGGCCCTTGTGGGGCTCTCGAGACCGACTGTGGCCTTTTTTACGACCCTGATGTTTGCTAATGACTTTTTATGATGACTTGTTATGGTTCATAAAAAAAAAAAAGGGCTCTGTTACTGGCAAGATCAACTGTAACTGCAGCACAGTGCGGTCCGGATAACACACCCTGGGACTTTTATGAAGTGATTACAATGAGACAAGACACCATGAGTATGCCTGCGAGTGGGAAATGTGTGCAGCCGAGGGAGGGAGACAGGGGATGGCGCTTGTGATGTGGAGGCAGTCATAGCAGTTGTAGGTCAGAGGGAGAAAGTGAGGAGGGAGCAGTTTCATAATGAGTTCACCTCCTTCGTATGGAGCAGATAAATTCCCACAAGCCTTCACCTCCAAATATTGACTTAGCTCCTGAGTCATGAGGGAACTGCGGTTTTATTGCTGATAAAAATAGAGGGCAGTCCGGCAAGTGACCACTTTAGTTTGGGCCTGAGCCCCCTGCCCCCTCATGTTATATGTTAGAGGTGGTGGTGGGAGTGGTGGGAGGTTACAGTCCCAGCACATGTTACAACTCCTCTCTCGCTCTCCACAGATAAATGAATGATGGGTGGGCTCCAGTTAGAATTAGCTTTCCAGCTCAGGGCAGGGATAAAGGTCAGGCCAAAAGCAGTTTTGTGACCCCTGAAGAATCCCGGAAGCATCCGTGACTACCGCGTGGTGTAAACAGATCTGACAGGCAGACACACACAGATGCATTATGCTTCAGCCACGTCAATGTGAGCGTCAATATGTACCATAAACAAACGATGATCTGAACGTCTTAAACACGGGGTTAAAAAAGCATTAAAAAGATTAGAGGAGAATCTCTGCTATTATAAATTAGTATTATGTATTGTGAAATTGTGAATAGCACCAGTAGAGCATTCTGCCCAAAAGGAGTGAAACAACATAATTAAAGACCTGGATGGAATGAATATGTGTCAGGGGCCAAAGAAGATTTTAAAAGCTGGGTTTTATCATGAAAAGCTTTTAGACATGGCCCAGAGTTTGAACACTTGCAAATGCTAGGGTTCAAACATGAAGTAGGTTATATTAGAAGATGCAAGGAGGCCATGAGGGAGACTTCTATGTCCAAAAAGCTTCAGCAAGATTATGTCTTTTAACCTTGTGAAGAAGTTAAGGTTATCACTGACAGTAAGATGCCCTTGCCTTTCAGTGTTGATGCGGTGACTGGTTCTGAAAATATTGCTGAATTATATAGAAACCATTACAGAGATATTATTAATTGTGTTGAGAGTGAAGAATTAAATGTAGGTGATGTTTCTAACAGTGTTGGTCCGACCTGGTGAGGTTAGCTCCAGCGTTGGGGAATCAGCAGTGAACAAAGCATGTGGCCTTGAACATGTGACAGCAGAACATCTGAAACATGCCAGCAACTGGAACTCAGCGCTGTTTGTTTTCCTAATCCACTAATGCGTGGCTCAGTCCCCGGCTCTATGTTGTCTGTCGTATTAGTGTCAGTTGTTAAGAACAAAACTGGAAAAGTGTCCAGCATGGAAAAATCACAGACCAATTGCTCTGGCCAGTGCACTTTCCAAAGTACACAGCAAAATCTGTAGTGTTGTTTTTTCAGTGTTAATATTTTTGAGTTGGTAGGTGTTGATTTTAGAGTTGTTTTAACACCACTAGTGTTAAAAAAGCTCTGCAAGCGTTGTCAATCAAGCGAGTTAAATGTTAACACCTGTGACTGAGTTAGATTCACTTTAGGTGGAGTTGATCATAAAATATGGGAGGAGCTTCACCACAAATCTCTGCACCCAATGAACCATAACAAAATCCCCGGCTCTCTTTATCAAGAAAGATGTGAGACTGACCCTCGGTCTCATTTTAGTGTTAAAAATACATTTTAATGAGTCATAAAATAACAGTATGTATGTTAAAAATTAACATTCATAGTGAAATGAAATAACACGATTTTAGTGTTAAAAATACACTTTAATGTGTCATAAAATAACAATATGTATGTTAAAAATTAACACTCACAGTGAAAGGGAATAACACAATTTAGAGTTAAAGGTGCACTTATGTGGTGTCATAAAATAACACCAAGGGTGTCAAATATTTATCACTGTTAAAGAGTTAAAATATTAACACTTTTCAAAGTGTAATTTTAACTCAGAATCCGTGAGGATTATATAGACTCAGAAAAAGTGTTAAATTTAACACTCTGTGAGTTGAATTAACACTCCCGATTTTGCTGTGTACTCGAGCAACTTCTCCTGGAAAGACTTCAAGAATAAATAATTTAACTACTGACAGTCAGTTTGGTTTAAAAAACAAACATAGATTTGCACTGGAGTATATTCTTAGTACGTATAGGAGACATGACACCACAATATTCATGTGTTTTTTTGGATGCATCTAAAGCGCTTGACTGGCAGCGGGGAATACCGTCACCTGTTCTTTTCAAAATGTATATGGTTGATCTTTCCAAAACAATACAGGAGTGCAAGTAGGGTTGCAAAATTCCGGGAATATTAAAAGTTGGAAACTTTCCATGGGAATTAACTGGAATTAACGGGAATTAACGGAATTAACGGGAATAAACTGGAAATGTTGTGGGTAATTTATACTAACTGTATTTACCTTGTCATATACAGACATAAATATATACATTTTATTGTGTCATAGGCTGATTTGAGCCCTGAGGAAACTTTAGGCACTTGACTATATGCTTCTGCATCTTTGTGTCATTCTTAACATAGGTCTTTTCACAGTATTTGCAAATGTACACAGCCTTTCCTTCTACATTGGATGGGGTGAAATGTCTCCACACATGAGATAGTGCACGTGGCATTGTTCTGTAGAATAAGATGAGAAAAAAGTTTGTAAAAAAACACTAATGCAATGCCAGAGATATAAATAGTTAGCCAAGCAATTTGAATCGTCTGTAAACATATTTTACAATTGATGGATAAATTAATGGAAATAGGCTAGAGGAACAGATGAACAATCCTCAATCAGCATGCTAATATATTTTCCCGAGTAATATCATCGAAACTTACCGGACTAGTCCTGCACACTACAGCAGGCCTCAATAGCCCTGCTGTAGTGTGCAGGATGCTGGGAATTATCTGTGCATGTGATGGAAGAATGCACAGTGGAGGGTTGAAACTCAACGTGCAGTGTGTGCTGCATCCCATACATCTTTAAAATAGTGTTTTGAATGATGTTTTTATTGCTCAGCATTTAATTTGCACAGTTGTTTTTTATTTCAAAATTCCCAAAATTCCTAAGCTTAATAAAATGTACCCTAAGTGCAAGACTGGGTGTGTGATGGGGAACTGGTTAGTCCACCCTCTTTTTATATGCTGTTGATGCAGTCGTTTTGTCTCCTAAGTGCTGGTTAGCAACAGCTACCCAGAGTCTGCTCTTATTATGCTTTGCAGTTTGATATCCAGATAGAGTTACACAAGGTATTTGTCCGAACAAAGACTTATTATGTGGTGACATTACTGCTCAACACAACACATTACAGAATCGCCTGCAATGAACCGTTGTTAAAGTTGGTGTCCGTCAGTGATGAAGGAATATGAGCTAAACAGTCAGTGTCTTTGATTTATTATAACATTGTGATCGCATGATTCTGAGATAACAGCAGACTTTAACAACTGGAATGTGGTGTGACGTGTTAAATTGATGAACATCTGTGCGTACTTTGTTTGGGCTCGGCCTAAGAATGCCCCCCTGAAGCAACGTCACTTTTATGTAAGAAACGCAAACAAAACTCCACCCCCACTCACCTGTAATTATACTACCTCAGTGCATTTTCTGGTATAGCAGGTACTGCTCTGTCATTGAGCACACTCACCTGTTGTGAGGCAACCAACTTTGTCTTCGACCAGTTTGTTAGTTTTCACCAATGTTAGTCCTGATCAGAGGAGCGCTGTCAGGTAAAGGACACGGAGCAGCAGCAGCAGGGTCGACTCTGCTGGGATGGAGCCCAACGCGGGGCTACATCACCGTCCTCCCCAAGACCAGGGACCCCGCGGCCCAGGTCCGGGTGCTGGACCTACGCACAGACTCAGTGACTAAGCCCGGGCCTGCAATGCTCCAGGCCATGGCGGCGGCCGCGGGAAGAGCCGAGCTGATAAAGGAGAACCCGATAGTTAAAGGTAAGAACTGAACAGTGATGGTTAAAATTGTACTTTTATGTGTAACTTACTCAAATAACTCTGAATGAATGGCTAAAAGGTACAGCACAAGGGTGCTCATTGCTCTGTGATAAACAGTTCAGTTTTTTGGTTCAGAAATGAAGTTTGTATCCATTTTGTTCATCCTAATGTGCATTTTATTGAGGACACACTCACACACACACACATATTGGGCAATAATTATAAACTCTTTGTTACATGGCACGTTAATACACATGTATCAGGTATCCTACTGGTTGTATTTTATTCGTTTTTTTATCATGAATTATCATGAATGAATTAAATAATTATTTATATAATCCCAAATGTTAGTATTCACAGAAAGAAACCACATTTCACGATGAGCAGATCCTTACGGAGCGGAGAGAACCTGGAAGAAAGCCAGAACCAATCATCGGATTTTCTGTCTCAACAGGTCGGGTTCCCAGGATAGAAATGAGGAAGAAGGAATATGTGGGGTGGGCAGGGGAGTAGCGGAGCAAATGTGTGATCTAATTTGCATATGAATATTAGCGTAATCAGAATCAGAGTCGGAATCAAAATCAGAATCAGAATCAGAATGTATTTATTGCCAAGTAGCTTTACACCTACCTGGAATTTGCTTTGGTTGAAGGTGCATACAATGAACATAAAACATAAAAACACAATAAGTACTACACATAAGTAATCGCTTATGAGAACTTATCTGACTTCACCATTGGAACAGTGAACAGTCGTTAACCTGAAATTCCACCGACTTTGCAGGAGCACTATAACTGACACAAATTCTTCTTTTCATGCAGGGATTAGTTTTGTGCTATGTGGGTCATAATCCCTATTTATCATATGTACCACTTTAGGTTTACATCCAGATCACACTGTGCCTTGAGCATGGCATGTTTGCCTTAAAAGGCCAACATTTGTTTTGGGATATTTCAAAGTGACTCACATCTGTACACTGTACATCTGTGTAACATGGGATATTTGCAGATTGTAAAAATGGAAATATGAATTTGAAAGGTACCAGATCTGCCTGTTTATATGGATCCACTGCAAATTTTAATTTAGTGTTCCTCAGGTCATGGAAATCAGTCCTGTAGTTTTGGACTAATCCTGCTGACAGTCGAACAGACAAACAGCAATGAGGAACCTGGAGGTAACAATAGCAGCAGTGGCATCATTAGTAGTAAAATAGTAAGATAATAATAATTAGTGCATGCACAGCTGCTTTTTGTCCTTCATGTTGCAAAAATGTCACAGTGTTTGACTAATTTCTGCAGAGCTACAGAACATTGCAGCGGATATGTTTGGAATGGAGGACGCGCTCTTTATACCCAGTGGAACCATGGGAAACCTTGTTGCAGGTGAGCTGACCTTCAACTGGCAGAGTCTAAATCCACTTGTCATGAGTTCAGAATGGTCATAATTTTGCACGCTTTTCGTTATGCAGTGATGTCGCACTGCTGGGAGCGAGGCAACGAGATGATTGTGGGCGACCTGTCCCATATGCACTTATATGAGCAGGGATCCAGCGCACAGGTGAGAACAGAGCGGCTGTAGCCGGGCCTCACCTACATGTCTGTTTGTACTAGTAGGAAACTAATGAGTGTGTTTTTGTGCTGACACAGGTGGCTGGTGTCCACAGCACCACAGTGACCACGCTCCCTAATGGAACATTTGACTTGGACGAGCTGGAATCAAAGATCCGCCACGCTTACCCCCGCTCACGGCTCATATGTTTGGAGAACACACACAACATAAAGGGAGGACGTGTGTTGCCTCTGGCCTTCTTGCAGGAGGTGTGGAGTTATTTGTTTAACATATACGTGAAGTAGAGAATGCTACGTCTTGTTTCATGCTGAGCTTCTTTCTTTTTTTTTTACATTTCAACATTGTCACGATCTAATTCCCTGTGTGAACCTTCTGCCGGGACCTCCTGTTTTATTCTGAAATCACTTGTGTGTCAATTGTGATTTTACTCTATGTCTCTGTGTGTTTCCTTCTACTTTTCTGAAGCACCCCTGTCTCGTCTGTCAATCAGTTCTCCGAAATTAGACTGTTAATTCATATGCTCCTCAGAAGTTCGTCTTTCTCGAGTTGTGGAGACGTCGTCGCTCGGACTTTGGTGTTTTTCCCGGCCGCAAAAATTCAAGTGAATGCCACCTGAAGTCGGAACAAGAACTCGTTGGGTAAAAGATCGTACACGAGTTGCTGGGTTGCTGACGTCATCCATTTAAAACCAATTAACATACTTTTACATTCAGATTATTGTTACACAAATGCACACTTAAACTTTAAGTTGCTTGGATCTTTTGTTTGTTCTGTATTCACCCTCTGGATTTCTGCCCACTATCGTTTGGTTCTGGTTGCCTGTTTGGACTTCCCTCAGATTTTTTGTTTAGATTAATCTTGCAAGCCCTTTTACTAAACTACTAAAGCTGTCTGCCGGGTTATCAGCATTTGGGTCCTTTCCTCTGTTTGTGCCGCTCTGTTGCACACATGTGACACTAGCTCTGATTTCTCCCGTATCAAAGCAGCATCAACAGGTTTGATTATCTTCCAATGCTGTGTTTCCATCTCCAAGGTTCGTGCTTTGGCAGACAGATACGGGCTGTCGGTTCACATGGACGGCGCCAGGCTATTGAACGCTGCCGTGGCCCAGGGGGTGCCTCCACACACAATACTGCAGCACACACACTCCGTCACTTTGTGCCTAAACAAGGTGGGTCTTCAAAACACAGACACACCAGAATAGATGTGAAAATACTAATATCCTCATGTACCTTAGAGAAGTCATGTTGAGTCGGCAAAGCCAAGTTGACAATTAGGTGTGCAACAGGGTTTGGGTGCCCCTGTTGGTTCCGTGATGGCTGGATCCAAAGACTTCATCAACCGAGCGGAGCGGTGGAGACAAGCCCTGGGTGGGCGGATGGGCCAGATTAGTGTCCTAGCAGCAGCTGGAAGAGTGTCTTTACTGGATATGGTGGGACGACTGGAGGAGGATCACCGCAACGCAAAAACCTTTGCTCAAGGTGCGTTGCTTATATATCTATAAAATGTAATCATTAACCGGCTGCCCTTATGTTCCTGCTCGTAACTTATTTTTTGAATGTTTCGTCTCATTACCCAGCTCTGCTCGACTGTGACCCCCCTCTATTTGCTGTGGACATGGCGTCTGTGGAGACAAACATCGTGGTTTTCCGTCTCAGGGAGCCCAGCTTGAGTCCGACTGAGTTCTGCGCCCACATGGTTCAGGTCGGAGAGGGGGAGGAGGCTGCGCTGGGACAAATGGTACAGGTTGCGATGATTCCTTTCTTTGGAAACTCGGTCCGGGCTGTGTGGCATCTCGGGATCTCCCCTGAAGATACCCAGCTGGCCATCCAGAAAATGCAGTATGTTGCGTCTCAGTACTCAAAGGAGAAACTCCTTTGTTCGGCACGTGTCTAATCCACAGGGACATATTTTATGGGAGAGGTGCTGCACAGTGTGAACAAACATTTCACCAACATGACCATCACAATCAAGTTAATTGCTTTTTCATATCTTGTAATATACAATAAACACACTTAAATAATCAATATCAAAAGGAGATAACAATTCCCCCATTTATTGCTATTAACACAAACACTGTAGATACATTCCTTCATGTTAACAACAGCCCAGAGTCATTTTTGTCTCTTAGTAATTCAAGTTCATTCGAACGTTTAGATTTTTCAACATATAATGTCTTTTCTTCGACATGTTCACATCTTTCTCTAAATCCGTAACAACTATTCATCAATCAGAAACAGTACCACTCAATCAAGATCAATTTTAGTTTGGGCAACACTTTCTTTATCTTAAACATCTGCGAGGGTCCTTCACCTGTTATATATGGATATTTGAAGGTTGGGCGTTTACAGTTTGCTTTCTTTGACTTCTGCTGTGTTCTGCACAAAGATTTGTATCGAAGGATATACATTCCAAATGTCCAAATTTATATGTGTGAGTTTCTTTTCTTTGTACATTCTTGCTTTGGATGATATTACCAGAGAACATGCACAGATATGCTTATGATACACTGCTGTTTATCAGTATCGGAGCCAAGTTAATTGTTGGTTAGGCTGCATTGAACCAGTTATTTCACAATTTGCATCAGTTGGTCCACATACATTTTGTTTTTCACCAGTCTTGTTCATACATGTTAATAGATTAAAATACTGAAGTAGCACATTCCAGGAGTTTCTGTTAATCCTCATTGACACCCTGTGTGTTTTACTTGTTGCAAACAATCACACAGGTAAATGGGCAGCTCTGCCTTTTTAAACCATTCGACCAAAACCATGTTATTCCACACACTAGATAAGAAATGCAGGCTACGTGACCATTGTAACCAACCTTCACCTATTTTATTGCTATTATATATTTCTTATGTTACTCCTACCTTTCGCATATTCACTTGTACTCACCCATTGATATTTGCCCAGAATTGGTTTCCTATCTTTACACTGTGAATATTTGTTTGGTTACATATATTTTTTTCTATATTTTTTTCTATTTTACTATTTTTTCAAACTTAAGTGTATTAATTGCTGATACCTTTTTGACTCTTGATGCTGTAATACTGCAAGGTTCCCCATTGTTGGACAAATAAAGGATTATCTTATCTTATCTTATTTTGGACTTTTATCAGATTTGCCTGCGGGTTTCGTGCTCTTGTTGCTTCACTTGGAGCCACACCCCCTTTATGAAATCTGCACCAACAACAAACAAAACAAAAACAATGATAATATTAATAATCAATTATTAGTAATGGTAACTTTGAGCTGTTCCCTCTATATGACATTTACTACTACTACTACTACTACTACAATACTACTACAACAACAACGATACTACAACAACAATACTACTAATAATGAAGGTGATGATGATATATTCTGATTTTGTTATAAGACCGTTATGATCAAGTATCTAATGACAGGAGTATAATCGAATTCGCACTGGAATATTTCGATACTGCTGCATGTGTTGTTGTAATAATAGCGCCACCTTGAGGTCTTTACTGGTATGTGCATGGCCATCAGCTGATAGGTCATCCATTAGCTGTCCTTGCCGTCGATACAAAGTTCGATGTGAGAACTACACATTTGGACTCGATGAGACCAGCGGGATCATGTCTGTGAAAGCTCTCACCTGCAGACTCTTGTTTCGTTCGTTAAAATGCACGATCGTCGCTTCAAGTAGAAACCAGCGGGCCCGACATGCTGCAGCTGCTCTGCCGGGACGGAGCTCCTCCACCCGGGGGTACTACAACACGGCGAAGCCCAGGTACCCCGGACCGGGCGGAGAGCCCCACGCCCGGGTGGTGGACCTCCGCAGCGACACGGTGACCAAGCCCGGGCCGGCGATGCGACAGGCCATGGCGGAGGCCGAGGTCGGAGATGATGTGATGGGAGAGGATCCCACAGTTAATGGTAAACGTGAAACAGAGTCTCATGTGATATAACTTATTTATACATATTCAAATATACTTTACTGCTAACCAGGGACTTTGAAGTGCTGTAAATAGACTAGATACATTTTGAAAACCTGTTCAAGTTCAAGGTTCAAGAACCTCTGGAAAATGATGTTTCTATATGTTTAGAATTTTGAATCTGTTGACTCGAACACTACAAAACAATACAAATAACAATATTATATATACATTTATCATAGTAGCTGTTTTTCAACTTGTTATTATTAACTACTAAATGTTTTATTATTTTTTTACAACTTTCATTATACAGTATTACTCATACTTTACTGTTTCAGAAGCGTTCATGTGCATTTATTGAAAGGATTTATTAACTCTGCATAAACTAGTTAAGGACCAATAATATACACTACTCCTCAATTGCATAACATATTAAAGGATAGTTCACTGAAAAATGAAAGTTCACTCATTATCTACTCACCACTAGGCCGATGGAGGGGGGGTTGAAGTGTTTGAGTCCACAAAACAGATTTGGAGTCTCAGGCCTAAACATTGTTGCAGCCAAATCCAATTCAATTGAAGCTAAAGATGACAGATTCTACAATTATTTTTTTTTTTAAACTGAAAAATACATAAACATACTTCAACAATGCTCCTGTGGTGTCATCTAAGTGTCTGTAAACCCCGACATACAAATCCGACTTGTAATGGCATCATTTACACGATGTTTTAAGCATGTCCCACATGACTCACATGACCCAAATTCACCCTACCGGTCCAGAGAGTAATTTGGTTAATGCACAGCTGCTTTTACTTTAACTTGTCCAACAGTTTTTGATTTATATCTCCAGAGCTACAAAAAATCGCAGCGGACATGTTTGGGATGGAGGCCGCGCTCTTCGTCCCCACTGGAACCATGAGTAACCTCATCGCAGGTGATCCCAGCTTTTACTGGCAAGGGTGTAAAACCATTTTCACGAGTTCAGGATGGTCACAAATGTGCACGCTTTTCATTATGCAGTGATGGTGCACTGTCGAGAGCGAGGCGACGAGATGATTGTGGGCGATGTGTCGCACATACACATCTATGAGCAAGGAGGAAGTGCACAGGTGAGCTTGTCGGAGCAGCACTCTCCTGTAGTTTGGGCCCCTCGTCCACAGGAACTAAAAGTGCATGTTTGTGTTGACGCAGCTGGCCGGTGTCCACGCCACCACGGTGACCACACTCCCCGATGGATCGTTTGATTTGATGCAGCTGGAATCGAAGATCCGCCACGGTTACCCTGACCCCCACTACCCTCGCACACGCCTCATCTGTGTGGAGAACACACACAACATCCAGGGAGGACGTGTGCTGCCTCTGACCTTCTTGCAGGAGGTGGGAGTGGTTTGTTCCTTCTGAGATACCTGCCTTATTAAAGCAGCGTGGATAACTTAGCATCACAAGTTTGATCACCTTCCGATGCTTTGTTTCCATCACAAAGGTTCGTGCTTTAGCGGACAGATACGATCTGTCGGTTCACATGGACGGAGCCAGGGTGATGAACGCCGCTGCGGCCCAGGGGGTGCCTCCACACACCATACTGCAGCACACACACACTGTCAGTGTGTGCCTCTCCAAGGTGCGACTGAAAAACACAAAGACACTCAAATTTATACTTATGTCTTTTAGAGAATTCAGATGTGTTAAAAACCAACAAAGCATTTGCAGAAAAACAAAATAAGACATTCACTTTGCTGTGTGTCTCAGGGTTTGGGTGCCCCTGTGGGTACCATGCTGGCCGGACCCAAAGACTTCATCGCCCGAGCGTTGCGGTGCCGTAAGGCTCTGGGTGGGGGGATGCGCCAGGCCGGTGTACTAGCAGCAGCTGGAAAAGTGTCTTTACTGGATATGGTGGCACGACTGGAGGAGGATCACCGCAACGCAAGAACCTTCGCTCAAGGTGAGCAGCTGATGTCTTTCTTCATGTAATCATTGACTGGCTGCCGTCATGCTCCCCGTTCGTAATTCTTCCCGGTCTCTTTTTCTCCTCGCTCAGCTCTGCTCGACTTTGACCCTCTGTTTGCCGTTGACATGGCGACCGTGGAGACAAACATCCTGCGTTTCTATATGAAGGAGCCCACTTTGAGTCCCGCTGAGTTCTGCGCCCGCATGGTCCAGGTCGGCGAGGGAGAGGAGGCTGCACTGGGACAAGGGGTACAAGTTCTCATGTACCCTCATTTTGAAAACTCGGTCCGGGCTGTGTGGCATCTAGGGATCTCCCCTGAAGATACCCAGCTGGCCATCCAGAAAATGCAATTTGTTGCCTCTCAGCACTTGAAGGAGAAAGGCAGGGACCAGTGAAACCTGATGTTTGATTTAAGGTGGAATAAATAAGACTGATCATAGAAATGTAATCTAGGAAAAGACTTGAGGACATTAAAACTACTGAAGTCACTTTGGATCATGGACCTCTTTATATCCATAGTTATTTTTAGCGATTTTCTAATTGCTCTGCATTAAATTGAACAAACTTGTGTCTCTTGTCAGAGTTTTTTTTATTATTAATAGTTATTATAAGAGAATGGCCTAACCACTCTATGAACTTAGTTGTGTTTCTTTATAAATTTGAAATGAGTGAAAATGTTATTGAGTTTTCTCCACCTGTCAGTATGAGTGATATGGAACATGTGGTGTTTGAAAACGTCTATGTGTTATGTGTTGTCACAGGGTGGCACAGCTGCATCCGCTCTTTGGGAAGGTTTTGTCATTCCACGCAATTCTGAGTGATCTAACAAGCTCAAAAATATAGGGATATAATATGTCATGCTTGTAGTCCATGGGATTGGCAAAAGGTCTCAGTCGTGCCGTGCAATAGTAACGAAAATCACAACTGCTCGGCAACTCAACATATTTGACACACACTTCAAAAGGCCTTAAATGTGTGTAATTTGAGGTTGTGTGTCATTTGGGTGTTGCAAAATTCTTCTCCAGCCTCCTGGACTAGGTTTTACTGAGACTTATGAAATTAGTTGGACAGACTTATTATGCCGAGGCCTGGAAAAATATCTGGGTCCATGAAGTCCAATAGGAAGTTGGAATTTTGTGTGCATATTCTGATATAGGGCCATTTAAGGCTGGAGCTTAGGGGCCTGTTTAGAACCAGACTCTGATACACAGCCCTAAATGAAGTAATTGGGGCCCGAGCACCAAACAGTAGGAGACAGTGGGAGGCCCTAATGAAATTGTAGGGATTTTTTTTTTCTTCAGGCAAATGAATTGGCTTTTAGAGAGATTTAACATGCTCAAATTCTTACCAAAATTTGCAGAAATTTAGAAAGTGTTTGTTTCATTTAATTATTGAGTATTTCTACTTCACTGTCTTGTACTTTTACTTGTAATGGAATATTTATTTACTGTCTTGGTACTTTTACCTCAGTGAAAGATCCGAATTCTTCTTCCACCATTGGTTTAGTTTATTTTGTTGCTAATACTTTAGTACTTGTTTAACAAGTACTTGTAACCGAGTAATTCTACTGTGCAGTATTAGTACTTTCGTTTCCTCTTCGTCCTCAGTCCAGCAGGGGTCGCTGCTGGCTCGGAGCTCGGAGTCTCTGTTTCCTTCCGCTTGCTCCCTTTGTCCCCTCAGAGCCTCGATGTGCGCAGAGAGGAGGAACATGGCCGCCGTGCAGCTGCTGCGGGTGTCGGTACATGAGCGGATCAGCGCTGCCGCTGAAGACTTCCTGCTGCAGGTGGAGAAAGGAGGAGAGGATCAAGTCCCGGAGCTGAGAGCGATGCTAACCGAGCGGCTAATGGCGGCGGAGGAGGAGATCCTCGCGGTGCTTGAGGAAACCTTGTTAGAGTACGAGGAGCGAGTGGAGCAGACAGAGCGGTCCGAGCGGGAGATCTGCCGCCAGAGGAGGCTGCTCGATGCCTCGATGCAGCCCGAAGTCCGGCTGCACAGAGCAGGTCAGTACCCAGAGGAACCGCTAACAGGCTAACGCTAGCTAGCAAAGACATATATAAAGACCAGTGTTTCCCCTAGGTTTACAGCTTTTGGGGGGCGGGGGGCGGCAGAGCGTCGCGGGGGCAGGGACACGGACACAAAAACTTAAAGGAATCATGTTGTGACTGTAGTGTTGCACGGTGTACCGGTACTAGAAAGGTACCGCGGTACCCTTACGTTAAAAACGATACGGTTTAGCATATTTTTAGTACCGGTACTTTATTAAAATAGCAGCAGTCAGAGCGCACTCTCTGCTCCGCTCCCTGTCCCGCCGCCTGCATGCATTGACTGCGAGGGGCGGGGCTGCTCAGCTCTCGCGAGGAGGGGAGACATGGCCGACCGTCCTCGGCTTGTTGAAAGTGATTCTCTCTCAAACTGTGTGGCGCAACGGGCGGAGACATAACAGGTGGGACGCGCGAACCGGAGGGGGGGGCGGGATGCGAGGCGGGACTGAAACGTCCGCATCTCTGTCACGGCGGAGCAGTAAAACAAGTCGTTGTTTCTCCGGAGCCGGGGGGGGGTCTCAGCCCGCGGCTCCTCTGCAGTGGCTCCCAGTACAGTGTTCATATGTTGAACGGGAACGTCACGTTCATTTGTCAAATCAGCATCGTATCAGACCAGCATGAAAAAAACAGGAGCGGGCGTGTGTGTGTTTGCGCGCGCGCGCCCAGGCAGCGCACACACACACACACACAGGCCCCGGGGCCCCGCCCCCACTCAGTCGTTCAGGTGGCATGTTTTAACTTTTTTTTCACCTCAAACACACATCTGGCCTGCATAGCCGTATATGGCCTGCATAGCCGTATATGGTCTGCATAGCCGTATATGGCCTGCATAGCCGTATATGGCCTGCATAGCCGTATATAATCAATGCTATGATGTCACCATGTAGTTTTCATTAATATCTTGCTGTAGGCTAATACTAATATGAATGCCATTTGTGTTCAAAAAGCTGGGCAGGAACAAGCTGGTAAAAAAGGGAACCCTACAGATGTTTTATTTATTACTATCATAGAAAAAAATATACCAGCATCGTATCGTATTTGTGGTATCGTATCTTATTTGTGGTATTGTATCGTATTTGTGGTATCGTATCGAAAGTATCGAGTATCGTGATATTTTGGCAGGTATAGTATCGAAGTCATAATTTTGGTATCGTGACAACTAGGGTTGCAAAATTCCGGGAATATTCAAAGTTGGAAACTTTCCATGGGAATTAACGGGAATTAACAGGAATAAACTGGAAATGTTGTGGGTAATTTATACTAACTGCATTTACCTTGTCATATACAGACATAAATATAAACATTTTATTGTGTCATAGGCTGATTTGAGCCCTGAGGAAACTTTGGGCACTTGACTATATGCTTCTGCATCGTTGTGTCATTCTTAACATAGGTCTTAGCACAGTATTTGAAAATGTACACAGCCTTTCCTTCTACATTGAATGGGATGAAATGTCTCCACACATGAGATCGTGCACGTGGCATTGTTCTGTAGAATAAGATTAGTAAAAAGTTTGTAAAAAAGCACTAATGCAATGCCAGAGATATAAATAGTTAGCCAAACAATTGGAATCATCTGTAAACATATTTTACAATTGATGGATAAATAGTGGAAATAGGCTAGATGAAGAGATGAACAATCCTCAATCAGCATGCTAATACATTTTCCCCAGTAATATCATCGAAACCTACCTGAATAGTTCTGCACACTACAGCAGGCCTCAATAGTGCTGTAGTGTGCAGGATGCTGGGAGTTATCTGTGCATGTGATGGAAGAATGCACAGTGGAGGGTTGACATTCAACGTGCAGTGTGTGCTGCATTCCATACATCTTTAAAATAGAGTTTTGAATGATGTTTTTATTGCTCAGCGTTTAATTTGCGTATTTTTTTTTTTTTAAATTCCCGAGCTAAACTTCCCATGGAAAGTTTCCGGAAATTTACCGGAAACTTTCCACCCCTTTGCAACCTAGTGACAACACTAGTTGTTAATGTGTTTCTTTTAATGATTTTGAACTGTACATTGGATTTCTGACCGGCGCTGACAGGCTATTCTGTGATGCTCAGACATAATGTGTTTGTCCTTTCTGTAGGACTGGCAGGGAGACTCTATAAATGGCCGGGTCTGGTTTCCTCTCACAACTGCCTGTTTATGCTGTCTACATATTCGACAGAACATTCCTAAAATCAAAAAGAAAACTACTCCCCTATTCATTCTCTATGAACTGTAAATTATCTATCTCTCTATTTATTAAGGCATGCATGTATATATGTATGTATGTAATGTATGTATTTACTGACTTCTATATGTCACCTGGATTGCCGGAATCCGGAAACATTTTTGGATCTGGTACTTATGTTTATCGTGTCTACACGAAGACACGGAAACGCTGGAGCAGAGTGGTTGAAATCGCTGTAAAGACGTCATGGAGCATGCGCATAAAGTGAAAGAAGACAAAAGTCGAGATCCTACTAGCAATCTTCCCATAACGACTTCTCTACCACCTGAAATCACTGTTACCACAGCAATCAAACAGGACTAGTTAGAATAGAGCACTTAGCCATAACCCTCGTTTGTGTTAAGTTACTGTTTTGAAACTTCCGTCTATAATAAAAATCTTTTCAAGTCAGATTGGCTGGTTTTGATCAATGGTCCGATGAAAATACATTAAACAGTGATAGAAGGAAGTGATGCAGCGGGCTTAATAATGGTTCAGGCTGAGGTTGCGAGGCGAGGTGCGTTCACGGTTAAATACAACAAGCGGAGAAAGCAGAATCGCGGGCTGACCGGCGCTGAGAAATGCGCGTCCCGTGAGAACAGCCAGGCGCCTTCGCGCTGGAGAATGGGCTAGCGCGGCGCTTCGGCGTCCGGTGTAATACTTACCAAGATCTTCTACATCTTGTACAACCAGGGGGACTATTTCCCCTCTGACAGCCAAGCTGGGTCAAACCCTGTCATCCGGTGGTGACTGAGCAGATTCTTGTCTGGGGCCGGGCGTGCAACACGTGGGCTCTTCTCTGAACTCGGACCCGGAGCAGGAGAGCTAGTCCGGCTGCTACTCGCAGCAGAGTGGCTGTTACCATCTCCACCTGGGAGCGTTTAAAAAACGCGGATATGTTTAACTGCTTCTCAGGTGGTTCATGCGACATGTCTTCAGATGGATGCTCTCTGTTCGCTGGTGGGAGGCTGCTCACCTGTGTCTGCGCGCACTAACAGTGTGTGCGCGCATTTGGATGGAACTCCGCCGTGCGCGATACAGAGAGCAGAGGAGAAATCTAACCGCGCGACCATGTCGAGACAGAAATGCAAGCTGTAGACCTGTTTTATGGGAAATGTAACCTTAAAATGATATATTTAGAGATCTGGCGCTATATTAAAAAATAAAATAAATAATTAACTTGACCTTCCAGGGGGGCGGGAGGTGCCGTTGGGGGGCGCAGCGCCCCCCTAATAGAATGGTAGGGGAAACACTGAAGACTAGATGTCTCGTCTGCGTTGCCGGTCTTCCAGTTTAACAGGCGGCCAGATCAACTGGCGATTTGTTTACCTTTTTCCAGATGTTGATAGTGGGTTGCAGTGCTGGTCGCAGATTTGTCATTTTCACAAAGCGCCTGTGTGTGAAGTTCAGTGATCTACTGAAAGTCTCGCTGAAATAAAAATCCTACAAAAACCCTTCACGAGTTCATGTGTCCGTGTCAGCATCACATTGAGACAGCAATATAAATTAAATGGTTTTTTAAAAAAAAAGAAAATAGTGCAAAAATCTTGACCGGGATTCGAAACAGTGACCAGAAGCACTATCAGCTTCTGACCAGATGACGATCTCACTACGCCACCGAGCCGCTGAAATCTTCGTCGCGTGATAGATAAATGTCTCGTTCTTTGCTGTGTCAGCTATATGTCACCAGATGTGCTTTAAGGTAACGCCCAGATCATCTGGTGATAGTCCCAACACAGACAAAACGCATAAATACTTAATACCAGGCTTCACAATCTGATGCTGCTCTTCATAGGAGACACAGGTCCATCCAGCATGTCTGTTTAAGAAGAAGATCAGCTGCTGGAGATCGCAAATGAAGGCGGCCTTAAAAGTATGTTTGAGAAAACCACTCTGCCGGTGTCCTGGATTAAAGTCACGGCAGAATACCCTGAGATCGCCACAACAGCACTAAAAACTCTGTTGCCATTTCCGACATATCTGGAAATTATTATTAATAATTATGGAATTATTTTTAATTAACAAATTAATGTGTTATTTTAAATAACAAAACAACCTCTCCAAAGCGCACAGAAGCGCAGTGTGTGCGTAATGGAGCTTTGTGTCCGTTCGTCTCCGTCTATCTGGTAACTTACCACGCAATTACCACATAATTCATTTGAGGCCGCGTATTAACAATTCGTTAAGTAAAAAACTCATTTAAATTTCCGTTATTGTAACTGCGATACTTGATTGTTACATGCTTGTTACCGTTAAAAGTAGTGGAATTACAGTACCGCGTTACAACACTGCATACAACAACAAGCGGAGAAAGCAGGATCGCGGGCTGACCGGCGCTGAGAAATGCACGTCCCGTGTGAAC
This sequence comes from Limanda limanda, assembly GCF_963576545.1. NCBI lineage: Eukaryota > Metazoa > Chordata > Actinopteri > Pleuronectiformes > Pleuronectidae > Limanda > Limanda limanda. The sequence continues at coordinate 10,842,968 of NC_083656.1, read as the reverse complement.
CGCGCGGTCGCCAGCTTGCTTCAGAATAACGTCCGGTGTAAACCCGGCGTCACGTAGTGATATTGAAGAAGAACATTTGTTATAATGAATTGAAATGAAACGTTTTAGAAATCTAAAAGGTACATTCATAATTTGTGTGGGTCCGACACGTCGACTTAAAATATTGATTTCGACGCATTTTCAGCGTCGATGTCATCAATGACGTCGACTAATCGCGGCAGCCCTACAACACAATGTTATGGGTGAGCGAGCTGACTGTAGCAAGATGGCCGCAATATATGTGCGGCCGTCCGGCTCCGTCGAACGAGACATCTAGTCTTTATATATATCTATGTTAGCTAGCATCAGCCCGAGCAGCGGAGTTAACACGTCACTTCCTGTCTCTGTCTGCTGCTCCACCTCTCACCTGAATAATGAGGAGGATTTGATGCTGTTGTGAGTGAGTCTGTGCAGAAAACTAGTGAAGACGAGATGAAGCTTCATTAAGCTTTGAAGCTTTCCATCCAATCAGTTCGCTCATGGGCCAAAGCTTCATGGGGCTTAATTTGCTCTACTGCGCCATCAGGTGGACATTAAATGTAAATGTAATTATAATGACACCATGGCTCTGGTGTGTGAAGCTTTGAAATTAATAAATGAATGAATCATGTTTATGATGCCAATACATAAATGAGTATTATTAATATGGTGTCAGTCTTTATGATACAATGGCGGGGTCAAAAGTGAAAGTGGAAACAAATTGGTGGGAGGGTTGTGATGTGAATGTGCTTGTGTTACTTGGTTTGTGACTGTGCTCATGTGTGTGGGGGGACAACATGTAACACGTACAATAGGGAGTGCTGGGTTTCAGGCGTTTTCTTTTTTTTTTTTAAATAATTTCGCCTGCTTTAGAAAAGATCCTTTCACAGGGCACAGATGAAGCTGGGGTACAAAGAAAAGATACCGCAAGTCTGTACAAGTTACGAAATAAATTCCTGAATAGTCTAGAATATATTGCAAGCAAACGCACAATAAAGTCCCAAGACAAGTACATGTGAGGGGGAATCCATTGCGTTTCGCGCCCCTTTTATTTTAAAACGCACACCAAATCCGCGAACCACTTCCTGAATCAGTCATGTGGTTCGGCCGGCTCGCCAGGATTCGATCGTCATCACATACGTCATCAACACAAGCCTCCATACGCGCTTCACAAAAATTATCCTTGATTACTCGACACACGCTTCGAAGCCTCGACACAGGAGGACACATCACTACAGAAAACCTGCTGCTGTGTTGCTCATGTCTGAAACAGAGATTCTTGACAAATTTCTCTGAGTTTCACCCACAGGTCTTGTCTGAAAGCATCTTAACCAACTAACTCACCTCCCATCGCCCTGTTCTCCTCTGTTAGTGACCTAATTGGTTTATTTGGCCTAAAAAAGAAACACGTTTTTTTACCAGAAACCCTTTGTTTTATGCTGCTTCCTTTACGAGCTGCGTTGTAACACCAACTGTAACATCGTCAACATCTCCACTTCCTGAATGTGATCGTTCAGAAATAAGAACAGTCGACACTATACGACACAACACAGGTTTTTCAAAACACTTCGGGAAACTCTGAAATTGTAAACGTGTGTATTTGTGTTTCAGTGTGTCCTGCAGACGTCCAGCAACTGATGGTGATTAAAGAAGAGGTTCCCCCTGAGGAGCAGCAGTGGAGCCCCCTTGTGGACCAGGAGGACCCAGAACCCCTCCACATTAAAGAGGAACCGTGGACCAATCAGGATGGACAGCAGCTTCAAGGACTGGAGGAGGCTGATATCAAGTTCACATTGACGCCTGTCGCTGTGAAGAGTGAAGAAGATGAGGAGAAACTTCAATCGTCAAAGCTTCATCCGAGTGAGACTAAGGAGAACAGAGCGGACTGTGGAGGACCAGAACCAGCCAGGAACTCAGGTCCTGATGGACTTTTACAACAAGGTACTGAGGACAAGAGTGAAGACTCTTCTGAGACTGATGAGAGTGAGGATGATCGGCTGGAGACCAGGGAATCTCAGACTGGTTTAAATACAAGAAACAACAAACAGCATCTAAGTGATATGGGATGTAAGACAAAAAAAAAAAAGTTAAGTTGCTCTGAGTGTGGTAAAAGATTTAGCCATAGGGGCCATCTAAATTCACATATGAAGATTCATACTGGAGAGAAACCGTTTAGTTGCTCTGAGTGTGGCAAAAGATTTAGCCAGAAGAGCCATCTAAATATACATATGAGGATTCATACTGGAGAGAAACAGTTTAGCTGCTCTGAGTGTGGTCAAAGATTTAGCCGTAGGGACAGTCTAAAAACACATATGAGGATTCATACAGGAGAGAACCCGTTTAGTTGCTCTGAGTGTGGTCAAAGATTTAGCCAAAGGGGCAGTCTAAATACACATATGAGGATTCATACAGGAGAGAATCCGTTTAGTTGCTCTGAGTGTGGTAAAACATTTAAAGAAAGGAGCAGTCTAAATACACATATGAGGATACATACTGGAGAGAAACAGTTTAGTTGCTTTAAGTGTGGTCAAAGATTTCGCCGTAGGGACACTCTAAATGTACATATGAGGATTCATACAGTAGAGAAACCGTTTAGTTGCTCTGAGTGTGGTCAAAGATTTCGTAGTAGGGGCAGTCTAAATTCACATATGAGGATTCATACAGGAGAGAAACCGTTTAGTTGCTCTGAGTGTGGTCAAAGATTTAGCCATAGGGGCAATCTAAATTCACATATGAGGATTCATACAGGAGAGAAACCGTTTAGTTGCTCTGAGTGTGGCAAAAAATGTAACGAAAGGGGCAGTCTAAGTAAACATATGAGGATTCATACAGGAGAAAAACCGTTTAGTTGCTCTGAGTGTGGTCAAAGCTTTAGCCAAAGGGACAATCTAAATACACATATGAGGATTCATACAGGAGAGAAACCGTTTAGTTGCTCTGAGTGTGGTAAAAGATTTAACAAAAGGGGCAGTCTAAATAAACATATGAGGAGTCATACAGGAGAGAAACCGTTTAGTTGCTCTGAGTGTGGTCAAAGATTTAGCCGTGGGGACAATCTAAATACACACATGATGATTCATACAGGAGAGAAACCGTTTGGTTGCTCTGAGTGTGGTAAAAGATTTAACAAAAAGGGCATTCTAAATACACATATGAGGAGTCATGCAGGAGATTAACCGTTTAACGGCTCAGAGTCTGGTAAAAGATGAAAGATTCAGTCCTATTGTACGAGACGTGAGGATTCATACAGGAGGGAGGTGATTCAGTTGCAACATTTGCAACAAAAGTTGTATTAGGATTTACCAGCAGATATTTATATGATACATATTCATAGTTCACTGTTGTAAATAGACTATTAACAGTTTTGATGTCCCTAGAAAACATAACTCATTGAATAACATGGCAGATTGTGTTTATATATCTCGTTTCTACTGATGTCTACATAATGTATCTATTTTCAGTGTTTCCCCTAGGTTTACAGCTTTGGGGGGGAGACGGTGGCGGCAGAGCGTCGCGGGGGGGGGGGGACACTAAAACATAAAGGAATCATGTTGTTAATGTGTTTCTTTTAATGATTTTGAACTGTACATTGGATTTCTGACCGGCGCTGACAGGCTATTCTGTGATGCTCAGACATAATGTGTTTGTCCAGTTTGTCCTTTCTGTTGGACTGGCAGGGAGACTCTATAAATGGCCGGGTCTGGTTTCCTCTCACAACTGCCTGTTTATGCTATCTACATGTTCGACAGAACATTCCTAAAACCAAAAAGAAAACTGAAATAATCCCCTATTCATTCTCTATGAACTGTAATTTATCTATCTATCTATCTGGCTATCTATTTATTTATGCATGCATGTATATATTTGTGAATGTAATGTATGTATTTACTGACTTCCATACGTAACCTGGACTGCCAGAATCCGGAAACATTTTTGGATCCAGTACTTATATTTATCGCGTCTACACGAAGTCCTGTCACGAAAACGCGGAAACGCTGGAGCGGAGTGGTTGAAATCGCTGTAAAGACGTTATGGAGCATGCGCATAAAGTGAAAGAAGACAAAAGTTGAGATCCTACTAGCAATCTTCCAACGACTTCTCTACCAACTGAAATCACTGTTCACTTCCGTCTATAATAAAAATCTTTTAACGTCAGATTTGCTGGTTTTGAACAATGGTCCGATGAAAATAGATTAAACAGTGATAGAAGGAAGTGACGCAGCGGGCTTAACAATGGTTCAGGCTGAGGTTGCGAGGCGAGGTGCGTTCACGGTTAAATACAACAAGCGGAGAAAGCAGAGTCGCGGGCTGACCGGCGCTGAGAAATGCGCGTCCCGTGATTACAGCCAGGTGCATGCGCGCTGGAGAATTGCGCGTCGCAATTCTAGATCAGTCTTGTATAACCAGGGTGACAGCCAAGCTGGGTCAGAACCTGTCATCCAGTGGTGACTGAGCAGATTCTTGTCTGGGGCAGGGTGTGCAACACGTGCACTCTTTTCTGAACTCGGACCCGGAGCAGGAGATTTTTAACTGCTTCTCAGGTGGTTCATGCGACATGTCTTCAGATGGATGCTCTCTGTTCGCTGGTGAGAGGTTGCTCACCTGTGTGTGCGCGAACGTGTCTGTGTGTGCGCGCATTTGGATGGAACTCCGCCTTGCGCGATACAGAGAGCAGAGGAGAAATCTAACCGCGCAACCATGTCGAGACAGAAATGCAAGCTGTAGACCTGTTTTATAGGAAATGTAACCTTGAAATGATTTATGTAGAGATCTGGCGCTATATTAAAAAATAAAAAATAAAAAAAATAATTAACTTGATCTTCCAGGGGGGGCGGGAGGTGCCGTTGGGGGGGCGCAGCGCCCCCCTAATAGAATGGTAGGGGAAACACTGATTTTTCATAATGTCCATGTAATTTTAGGGTTAAAGTGTGTTCCTGGCACAGTATGAATGTGTGTTCTTAACTAGTTAATATGATTAAATATGTTGGTTTTAAAACAACTATTCTTGGTTCATGAGATTTAATGACAGTGTGTGTTCTCCTTTATGTATTGAATGTGTTTCCAAGAATAAAAGTCTAATAAAAAGATAATGGCGTCGTTGCCCTCCTCTTTGTTTCTGTACGATCGGAGGCTGCACTGGCTACAGTTGAATTGTCTTGTCAGGAGAAAAAATTAATCAGATTTCACAGTCAGGCATGTTTGTTTACGTTTGACGTGAAGTTGGAACTAGGCAATTTCAGGTCAGAATATCTGACAAACGACTCGTCTGGAACGCAGCATTACACTCGCGCATGAATGACGGTAAATGTCAACAGCAAGATTGTTAAATTCAGAGACAGCTGTGATGTCCCCAATCTATACAATTTAAGATGAGATTCAAAACAAACATATTTAATTTAATGAGCAATTAGCAGGCAAGGATCAACATCACGTGACGACGCAGGAGGTGAAGCGTTTATCATTTCCGCAGTGCGCAAAACGCATGTCACGCTTTAAAATGCATGTGCCTGTTCAGTGCTGCTTTACAGTCCTAGAAATTGTAGTTTTAATGTTTAATTGTTTTTGTTTTCATCTCAATTTGAAGTTGATCTGATGTAAGCCCTGGTACAAGTACCTCAAAGTAGAAATGTGGAATATGGCCAAAATGGCCACTCAATGCAAAATGGCGGGCTTCCTGTTGTGTTTTTCATACTGCCCCTTGAGACTTTTTTGTTTTTCTAGTCATGATAGATCGGTCAATGTGAACACGTTTTTTGTTCACAAATTTTTGAAATAAGTAATCACTTGTTGCTGTCTAGTGTGTTTTGTTAGGCACAGCTTCAAGAAGAGTAAAGCTCAGCACAGTGTTCCTTTGCCAGTGCCTTTGTTGATGAAACAATTTGTTCCCTTAATTTGTAGTTGCAACTCTAGGAGAATGATAATAATGATGAAATATATATATTTTTCAAGACATCTATGAAAATAAACTGAGCAGTGTTGGTGTCTGTTTAACTGAGGATTATGTATCAGTGGTCACATCAGGTTTGATTGTCTTGTTTATTTCAAATATTTTTCTTTTTCTGGGATTAATAGAAGACATAAATGCTTCTTTTAATATATGTTCTCCGAGTCAACGGAAAGCCAATGAGCTGTCTAATTCCACAGCCCCATAGTGCTAATTTCCCTTCTCCCTTATCTTGTTTATTAATCGGGGGGAGTGATCTAAAAAATCCATTTGAATCTTAATAGGAGAAATAAGCAACTGAATGAATTAATAAATTACTTTCCTTTTTCATATTTGCAATTCAACCTGCTGAGTCATTTAGCTTCTCCATTCAACCTCTCCATTCCGTGACACTTTGGGCCTTGTGCTGATTTCTAGGGCTGTCAATAGATTAAAAAAAATTAATTAATCTCACATTTTGATATTCATTAATCGCGATTAAAAGTTTGTTTTTCTTCTAAAGACTAAATCTAATGAATTAACAAGTAATCACTTCAGACAGCCTGTATTTTACACAATGCTGTGTTTTCAAAGAGACTCAGGCCTATAACACCTACCTATAAAGTGGCAGCCAGGACGTTAAATATCATGTATGATAAATTGTGTAAAAAAAATATTTAAAAACAACAGCTGAAAATATTCCCAATGTCCTTGGAAACAATAACACTGCTTCTTTCTTCAGTGAAACATCCATATTAGTAAAAGGTAAAAAAAAAAGTGTATTTGAGACACCATAACGAATACGTATTCTCCACATAGGCTTGAGTGAAGAATACGTAATTTACCCTCCACACCCGACATTGAACTGAGCAAACAGCGGAGAAGTTATGAAGATGGATGACATTAAATTAATAATTGAAGTGGAGAAGTAAAGTGAGCTGTATGATCCTCAGCACATATGAGGCAAAAATACAAAAGTTGGGACGCTGTTGCAGTTAATGTGGGAGCAACAAGTAAGTATATGCTTGAAAAAAATGATTAAATGCGGTTTTTACTGCAGGCTGATAACAGCAAAAGTATGTGATATTATTGGCGCTGCGCGGCGCTTCAGCAGCGCAGAGTAGGACTACACACACGAACATGCGCACAAACACACACACAGTTCGAGGAAGTTAAAAAAAATGCACATGAGAGGACGGAAAGAGTGGAGTTGCCTGTGTGACGTGCACTGCTGCTTTCTTCATTCACTTCACTTGACTCAGGCTCAGTTTAACTTTATTTTCTGTAACATATAACGGGACACAGTCACAGTTATCTACAAAAGAAAAGTTCCATATTACTAAACCAGTTTCATACACTAAAATAACCATTAGAAACTAACTAAAACACTAACAGACAGAGCGACACAACTCACTCAGACCGGGGGAATCTGCTTCTGAGATAGTAAAGGGTGCGCTGCTACACTAATCCCCAGAAGTTCCCGCTGTGGGCCTTCAAAATAAGACAAACACGGCAAAATAAAAGAAATATAGTTCAGCCAGCGCTGAGCCAGGGTAGCAGCGAGCGGACCCTTGTTTCGCTGGATCCGTTTGATAACCTCCAAGGCAGAATTCCACCGGGTGGCAACATCTTGAACTAGCATCTCTTCCTGCTGTCCTTGTGCAGTTTGCTGTGCTTTCATTCAGACGGGACTTATCATTTGACGGGCTGTGTTTGAAGGGCGACGCTGGCAGCTTGCTCGAGGAGCTGAATTTTCTTCCGCACACCGGATGTAAACAAAACTGCGTTAACTGCGTTAAAATATTTTATCGCATTAATCTAGGTCACAATAATCTCATAGATTAACGCGTTAACTTTGACAGCCCTACTAATTTCATTTAGTTCTTTAATAGTAGTGACAACGTTTTTCATATAACAAGGGACAATACAATGAAAGCAAAAAATGATCGATAACATCATTTGTCTCTGATATTTCTTTGAGAAAAAACAAGACTCATTGAAACTCACTTTTATCGTCTGAAAAGTCTAAAAAGGCACAAGGAAGCTGATTGGAGCACGGCGATAACTTATCAATGATCTAACATAACAGTCATCCAATGAAACTCTGCATTAGTATATAAAAAGGCTGATGTTGAGGAAAAGTTAAGAAGAAAATATACGTTTGCAAGAAGCAAATAAAGCAAATTCTTTGTTTGATAACATGAACAAAAGTACCTCAACAAAATAGCAATAATACTTACAAATCCCTTCAAAGAACACATAATGAATATGTATCATTAAGAGCTGATTGAGACACATTAAAGACATTGTGAACAGCAGCTCGAGACAGAAAGTTCAATCTGTTACCTATTGCCTGGACAATCTGTCAAGTACTGTGAAGTATTCTCTAACAATGCTTATAGAACAAGAGGGATACATCTTTATACAGCATTTGAATCTTCCTTCAGAACCCTGTTCAGTACAATCTCTCAAATCTATAAGATGAGACAACACACGATGGCTTCAGATAACAATCACAAGTCTATACAATCTGTCTATAAGATGAGCGGATTTATATTATAAAAAGTTTTTACAGCATCTACTTTATAACATGATCTGTTTGCAAATGTAGAAATTGATTTTTATCATAATAATGTGCTTGTATTGAGAAGAATAGAGGAGCTGATACTATGTGTATGTAATAATCTTTGTATTATTTACAGTACAATAAGGATTAGTTGCCAGTTGTGTAAAACACTGTGTGTTTTGTTGATAGATTTCTTGTAGTGCACATGCAGATGAGTTTATTATACTAATGATAAGGCCTCCAGGTCAAAGCCTCATCATGCAGAGTAAAGACAAACACAGAAACTGCAGTTATAAAGAAACAAAAATGACCCTGTGTCAAACGTAAGCTCTTCTATGACTCCATCCTCCTCTGGCCACCTTTTACTTTGAGGTACTTGTCCCAGGGCTTACAGATCAACTGCAAATTGAGATGTGTCCTCTCAACAAGATGGAGATACAAACTAACTTAAAGATCGATTTTTCGTCACACGATGTGACTGTGGCGTGGTGTCAAAGTTTGATTACACGCTATTAAAATACGATGTTCTGTATCTCAGCGACATGGACCATGAATTCTTTGATGCTGAGATGTCAACAAACAACTCTACTCCTGCAGTGACAGTGTCAGTGGTGAAAGATCAAAGAAATACACAGTAGTATAAAAAACAATCCAGGTGCATGATTCATTCACATAAGACCAGTTTGCTGCTTCCTGCAGAATCCAAAGACTTTGATTAAACAGTGTTTCGGCAGTATGGGCAGCTCAGCAGAAACCACATGATGATTGTGGGCAATGTGTCGCAAATACACAGGTGAGCTTGTCTGAGCAGCACTCTTCTGTATTTTGGGCCCCTCGTCCACAGGAACTAAAAGTGCATGTTTGTGTTGATGCAGCTGGCCAGTGTCCACGCTAGTGTCCTCCCGTGTCGAGGCTTTGAAGCGTGTGTCGAGTAATCCAGGATGATTTTTGTGAAGCGCGTATCGACGCTTGTGTTGATGACGTATGTGATGACGTTCGAATCCTCGCGAGCCGGCCGAACCATGTGACTGATTCAGAAAGTGGTCCGCGGGTTTGGTGTGCGATTCAAAATAAAAGGGGCTGCGAAACGCAATGGATCCCCCCCCCCCACACACACATGTACTTGTCTTGGGACTTTATTGTGCGTTTGCTTGCAATATATTCTAGAGTATTGGGGGGGTCGGGGGGGGGGATTAATTTATTAACTTGTACAAACTTGCGGAATCTTTTCTTTGTACCCCAGCTTCATCTGTGTCCTGTGAAAGGATCTTTTCTAAAGCAGGCGAAATTATTTCAAAAAAAAGAAACCGCCTGAAACCCAGCACTGTTGAAAAGCTGTTGTTCTTAAATAAAAAAATAATAAACCGTTATCTCTATTGTACGTGTTACATTTTGTCCCCCCACACACATAAGCACAGTCACAAACCCAGTAACACAAGCACATTCACATCACAACCCTCTCACTAATTTGTTTCCACTTTCACTTTTGACCACGCCATTGTTTCATAAAGACAGACACCATATTAATAATAATCGTTTATATATTGGCATCACAAACATCATTCACTCATTTATTCAATTCAAAGCTTAACACACCAAATCCATGGTGTCAATATAATTACATGTACATTTAATGTCCACTCTATTGCGCAGTAGAGCAAATGAAGCCCCATGATGCTTCGGCCCATGAGCGAACCAATTGGATGGAAAGCTTCAACGCTTCATGAAGCTTCATCTCGCCATCACTAGTCCACGCCACCACGGTGACCACGCTCTCCGATGGATCGTTTGATTTGATGCAGCTGGAATCGAAGATCCGCCACGGTTACCCTGACCCCCACTACCCTCGCACACGCCTCATATGTGTGGAGAACACACACAACATCCAGGGAGGACGTGTGCTGCCTCTGACCTTCTTGCAGGAGGTGGGAGTGGTTTTTTTTTTCTGAGGTACCTGCCTTATTAAAGCAGCGTGGATAACTTTGCATCACAAGTTTGATCACCTTCCGATGCTTTGTTTCCATCACCAAGGTTCGTGCTTTAGCTGGCCATCCAGAAAATGGAATTTGTTGCATCTCAGCACTTGAAAGAGAAAGGCAGGGACCAGTGAAACCTGATGTTTGATTTAAGGTGGAATAAATAAGACTGATCATAGAAATGTTATCTAGGAAAAGACTTGAGCTCATTAAAACTAATGAAGTCACTTTGGATCATGGACCTCTTTATATCTATAGTTATTTTTAGCGATTTTCTAATTGCTCTGCATTAAATTGAACAAACTTGTGTCTCTTGTCTCTTGAGTTTTTTTTATTAGTAATAGTTATTATAAGAGAATGGCCTAACCACTCTATGAACTTAGTTGTGTTTCTTTATAAATTTGAAATGAGTGGAAAGTGTTATTTAGTTTTCTCCACCTGTTAGTATGAGTGATATGGAACATGTGGTGTTTGAAAACGTCTATGTGTTATGTGTTGTCACAGGGTGGCTCTGCTGCATCCGCTCTTTGGGAAGGTTTTGTCATTCCACGCAATTCTGAGTGATCTAACAAGCTCAAAAATATAGTGTTAAAGGTAGGTATGACGATGAGCGGCTGAGCTAGGTGGAAATCACTCTCAGGAGTACTTGGAGATGTCGGTGTAAGAGGGTATTTTATTATTCCCCAAAATAAGCCTTGCAAGGCAGTAAATATATCAAAGTAAATATAAAATAAAACAAAAGAGCGGAAAAACAAACACTTTGAAATAAGAAAATAAATAGGCACCATGGCCCAGACAAATAATTACAATAACAATATATTGTTTAAGCAAACAGTTAAAATGGAGAGCTCTCAGACTTACGTCCCTCTAACAGCAGCTCTCCTAGACTTACGTCTTCCCATGTCCAGCCTCCTTGACTCAATGAACAGCCCGGCTTAATTGGAACATTCCAATATTACATTATCTACAGGGGTGTCCCAGGTAAAGCCATCTACATAGCTTCATCAGCTTATACAATAAAACTCCATATGGCTGGTAACATAACCGGCAACATATTTACACACAATTGTTCCATGAAGGCATAGCCTACTAATACTAGAACATATTGAAACAAAATTGGAACACCGCGGGTTCACGGGTCCACAACAGACATGTAACACACACAGATAACATTTATCCAGAATAACACGTGTCAACGGGCAGTTTATTGCAGGCCGCGACGGTCACCATGTGCACCCGCACACCCGTGTACACGGAGCAGTGGACTACTGCAGTGACGAGCACCATGCGCTCCGTCACATAGGGATATAATATGTCATGCCTGTAGTCAATGGGATTGGCAAAAAGGCTCAGTCGTGCCGTGCAATAGTAACGAAAATCACAACTGCTCGGCAACTAAACACATTTGACACACACTTCAAAAGGCCTTAAATGTGTGTAATTTGAGGTTGTGTGTGATTTGGGTGTTGCAAAATTCTTCTCCAGCCTCCTGGACTAGGTTTTGCTGAGACTTATGAAATAAGTTGGACAGACTTATTTTGCCAAGGCCTGGAAAAATATCTGGGTCCATGAAGTCCAATAGGAAGTTGGAATTTTGTGTGAATTTTCTGATATAGGGCCATTTAAGGCTGGAGCTTAGGGACCTGTTTAGAACCAGACTCTGATACACAGCCCTAAATAAAGTAATTAGGGCCCAAGCACCGAACAGTAGGAGACAGTGGGAGGCCCTATTGAAATTGTAAGGATTTTTTTTTCTTCAGGCAAATGAATTGGCTTTTTGAGGGATTTAAAATGCTCAAATTCTTGCCAAAATTAGCAGAAATTTAGAAAGTGTTCAGGTATTCTGGAGTCATTTTGTGGCATGGCAAAAGGGCTCAACGGGTTCCCCCGAGCCTGAAAATCAATACACTGATGTATCATGACCAGACACACAAAAAAGCCCAGAGGTGCAATTAGAAAAAAACTGTCTTTTGGTTTCACTGTCAGAGTTCGTTTAATTTAATTATTGAGTACTTCTACTTCACTGTCTTGTACTTTTTCTTGTAATGGAATATTTATTTACTGTCTTGGTACTTTTACCTCAGTGAAAGATCCGAGTTCTTCTTCCACCATTGTTTAAGTTTATTTTGTTGGTTATACTTTAGTACTTGTTTAACAAGTACTTGTAACCGAGTATTTCTACTGTGCAGTATTAGTACTTTCGTTTCCTCTTCGTCCTCAGTCCAACAGGGGTCGCTGCTGGCTCGGAGCTCGGAGTCTCTGTTTCCTGCCGCTTGCTCCCTTTGTTCGCTCAGAGCCTCGATGTGCGCAGAGAGGAGGAACATGTCCGCCGTGCAGCTGCTGCGGGTGTCGGTACATGAGCGGATCAGCGCTGCCGCTGAAGACTTCCTGCTGCAGGTGGAGAAAGGAGGAGAGGATCAAGTCCCGGAGCTGAGAGCGATGCTAACCGAGCGGCTAATGGCGGCGGAGGAGGAGATCCTCGCGCTGCTTGAGGAAACCTTGTTAGAGTACGAGGAGCGAGTGGAGCAGACAGAGCGGTCCGAGCGGGAGATCTGCCGCCAGAGGAGGCTGCTCGATGCCGTGATGCAGCCCGAAGTCCGGCTGCACAGAGCAGGTCAGTACCCAGAGGAATCGCTAACAGGCTAACGTTAGCTAGCATAGAAATATATAAAGATGTCTCCTCTGCGTTGCCGGCCAGCGGAGACGAACGTTCGCACATGGCGGCCATCTTGCTACAGGCAGCTCGCTCACCCATAACATTGTGTTGGTAGTGGTAAATAACCATAACTTGCTCAATTTTCAACCGATTTTTAAACGGTTTGGTTTGTTATAAACGTCAGAAATTTATATACAGAGGCGTAAAAAGTATTGAAATATTGTACTCAAGTAAAAGTACCTTTACTTAGATGAAATGTTACTAAAGTACAAGTAAAAGTATCCATCAAAAAATCTACTCAAGTAAAAAGTAGTATATTTAAAATGTCCTTTAAGTAAAAGTTACTTAGTTACTTCAAACAACTTGATGGGGGCCGCTCCTATACAGTGCAAATAAGGACAAGGGGTCATAAATCCATTCCAAAAGCAGTTATTTTCAATTAAAGGTGAATCTTTATGAATAAGTGCAATGACATTAAACATGTCAAACATTTAACATGTCAACACAACATTTAAGAACTTTTTGGAGGACATGTCACGACACGACATGACAGCTACAATAAAAAGTTAAAATGCAGCTGTCCAACTGTGTATTTAAACTTTTGGTTAAACTTTTGGACCACCTTTAGAGCACTAGTCTACAAACTTCTTGTTGAGTTTGAGCATTATATAGCTGTTGCCTCTTTTGCATTTGAAGGCAAACTGCTTGCTGAGATGTGGCCACGGATTTCTTCATCTGCTTTAATCTCAACTGGCGGAAAGTTTGATGCTCCTGCTTGTTGGTCGTCCGCAATATCATCCTTCGATAGCTCTCGTGACTCGGCACCGGCGGTTTGCATAGACTCCATCATCCACTCTATGCAGCATCTACCACCAGTGTTGTGCAAGTTCACACCTCTCATGAACTAGTTCAAAGTTCAGTTCATACAAGTAAATATGTATAGTTCACGTTCATAGTTCACCATTTATATTCTGAACTAGTTCATAGTTTAGTTCATTTCATAGTTTTAAGGTGAAAAGTGAGAACGAAAGACTTACCTTGTTTTTTAAAGAAAACTTTATCCATCACTACCCCTTGCCTTAAACCAGTGTTTCCCCTACCATTCTATTAGGGGGGCGCTGCGCCCCCCCAACGGGACCTCCCGCCCCCCCTGGAAGGTCAAGTTAAGTATTCATTTAATTTTTAATTTTTTAATATAGCGCCAGATCTCTACATAAATCATTTTAAGGTTATATTTCCTATAAGACAGGTCTATAGCTTGCATTTCTGTCTCGACATGGTCGCGCGGTTAGATTTCTCCTCTGCTCTCTGTATCGCGCACGGCGGAGTTCCATCCAGATGCGCGCACACACAGACACGTGCGCGCACACACAGGTGAGCAACCTCCCACCAGCGGACAGAGAGCATCCATCTGAAAACATGTCGCATGAACCACCTGAGAAGCAGTTAAAAATATCCGTGCTCCCAGGTGGAGATGGCAACAGCCACTCTCCTGCGAGTAGCAGCCGGTGTAGCTCTCCTGCTCCGGGTCCGAGTTCAGAGAAGAGCCTGAGTGTTGCACGCCCTGCCCCAGACAAGAATCGGTTCAGTCACCACCGGATGACAGGTTCTGACCCAGCTTGGCTTTCAGAGGGGAAATACTCCCCCTGGTTGTACAAGACTGATCTTGGTAAGTATTACACCGGACGCAATTCTCCAGCGCGCAGGCGCCTGGCTGTAATCACGGGACGCGCATTTCTCAGCGCCGGTCAGCCCGCGACTCTGCCTTCTCCGCTTGTTGTATTTAACCGTGAACGCACCTCGCCTTGCAACCTCAGCCTGAACCATTATTAACCCCGCTGCGTCACTTCCTTCTATCACTATTTAATCTATTTTCTTCGGACCATTGTTCAAAACCAGCAAATCTGACGTGAAAATATTTTTATTATAGACGGAAGTGAACAGTGATTTCAGGTGGTAGAGAAGTCGTTATGGGAAGATTGCTAGTAGGATCTCAACTTTTGTCTTCTTTCACTTTATGCGCATGCTCCATGACGTCTTTACAGCGATTTCAACCACTCCGCTCCAGCGTTTCCTTGTTTTCGTGACAGGGCTTCGTGTAGACGCGATAAACATAAGTACCGGATCCAAAAAAAGTTCCGGATTCCGGCAATCCAGGTTACGTATGGAAGTCAGTGAATACATATATTACATACATACATGTATACATGCATGCATAAATAAATAGATAGATAGATAGATAGATAGATAGATAGATAGATAGATAGATAGATAGATAGATAGATAGATAGATAAATTACAGTTCATAGAGAATGAATAGGGGATTATTTCAGTTTTCTTTTTGGTTTTAGGAATGTTCTGTCGAATACGTAGACAGCATAAACAGGCAGTTGTGAGAGGAAACCAGACCCGGCCATTTATAGAGTCTCCCTGCCAGTCCTACAGAAAGGACAAACTGACATGACGTCTGAGCATCACAGAATAGCCTGTCAGCGCCGGTCAGAAATCCAATGTAAAGTTCAAAATCATTAAAAGAAACACATTAACATCATGATTCCTTTAAGTTTTTGTGGTCCAGTCCCCCCCGCGACGCTCTGCCGCCACCGTCGCCCCCCCCCCCCCCCCCCCCCCAAGCTGTAAACCTAGGGGAAACACTGCTTAAACTGTACTTCATATGTATCAATTACTAAAATAAATGTTTGTTTTTATTTTTGCTAATGTTGCCTGTTTATTTACTAACAAAAGGCACAACAAATCATAGTTTTGATACATTTATTTTGAAATGGTTACTTTTTTTTTGAAAAGGCACTTCCGGAAAAATACGGAAAAGATCGTTACTGGCAGGTGTGCCTCGCTGCTGGAATGAACGCACAACACTGTCTACCACTGCAGTGAGAACTGCCTTGCGCCTTGACCTATGTTTTTTTTTTTACTCAGTTACGGATGTAATTTCCAATATAGCAAAGTACAATACTTCAGACAAAATTTACTTAAGTAAAAGTAAAATTACCCATTTCAAAAACTACTCAAAACATTACAAAGTACACAAAAAACTACTCAATAACAGTAACGTGAGTAAATGTAATTCGTTACTTTACACCTCTTTAGATATGACACTGCATTCTTATGAATTATAATGTTATTTTCTAAAAAAAATTAATAATTTATGCAGTGTCATAACTACATCTCTGACGTTTATAAAAAACCAGACCGTTTAAAAATCGGTTGAAAATTGAGCAAGTTATGGTTATTTAAAAAACGAACCACTACAACACAATGTTATGGGTGAGCGAGCTGACTGTAGCAAGGTGGCCGCAAAATATGTGCGGCCATCCGGCTCCGTCGAACAAGACATCTAGTCTTTATATATATCTATGTTAGCTAGCATCAGCCCGAGCAGCGGAGTTAACATGTCACTTCCTGTCTCTGTCTGCTGCTCCACCTCTCACCTGAATAATGAGGAGGATTTGATGCTGTTGTGAGCGAGTCTGTGCAGAAAACTAGTGAAGGCGAGATGAAGCTTTGTTAAGCTTTGAAGCTTTCCATCCAATCAGTTCGCTCATGGGCCAAAGCTTCATGGGGCTTCATTTACTGCGCCATCAGGTAGACATTAAATGTAAATGTAATTATAATGACACCATGCAGGGTTTCCCCCAGAAAACTTGCTAAGCCTGGTGGTAGGGCCGCTAGAGAAGCCGACCGGCGGGCGACCGACCGACGGCCGACCGTGTTTTTGTAAAAAAAAAAATGTTAAAAGTTGAAAGGAATTTTGAAATTATGACAATTATGTGTTATTGTAAGACATTTATTAACAATACTTATTAACTAGTGCTGTCAAACGATTAAAATATTTAATCGCGATTAATCGCCAAACAGGGCGGTACAAAATAAAATTATGAAGTGCACATTTCAGGTAAACAAGGACTCAGCCTATAGTGCAGTTAAACCATGGCTTAATATTAAAAAAATTCAAGTTTGCTGTGAACATAGCAGTCAGGCCTCTTATTTCAGAAACAATGAACCATAACAGTTAGGTTACCAATAAAAGGTAAGCCTACTACTTCTTTGCTTTCAGCTAGCTACTCAAACAGACAAGCAACAAGATAACAAGCAAACAAAATACACAGGCAAGTGTCGGCCTACTTTCAAATAAATTAAACACAGAACTTTGTAGGGCTATTTGAGTCCTCCTCATATTTGTGGAAAATGTATGAAATAAGAAGTACCCTATTTTTAAATAAATAAAACCAAATAGCTGCAGCCTAATCGTGTAACGGACTAGGTTTATGTTTATGTTTGGTTTTGACTTATGTTCAGTAAAACACTGTGTTGAAGGAGCGTTCTGATGTCCGACGGTCAGTGAAGGGGACGTATGTTCAGTAAAACACTGTGTTGAAGGAGCGTTCTGATGTCCGACAGTCAGTGAATGGGTCTGGGTGGGACATGTTACTGTTTGGACCAATAGGATGGTTGCTTGGGGATCGGGGCTCAATGAGGAAGTGAAGTGTTGTTGATGTGCGCGAGTGACGGATTTATTTATTTTTTTAAATAAAAAAAACAAGCGACGCTTAGCCTGGCGGGGGGGGGGAGTATAGCCTGGCGACCCGCCAGGCCTATACAGCACTGGGGGAAACCCTGATAAAAGTCTAATAAAAAGATAATGGCGTCGTCACCCTCCTCTTTGTTTCTGTACGATCGGAGGCTGCACTGGCTACAGTTGAATTGTCTTGTCACGAGGCAAATTAATCAGCTTCTCACAGTCAGACATGTTTGTTTACGTTTGACTTGAAGTTGGAACTAGGCAATTATAGGTCAGAATATCTGACGAACGAGTCGTCTGGAACGCAGCATTACACTCGCGCATGAATGACGGTAAATGTCAACAGCAAGATTGATAAATTAGAGACAGCTGTGATGTCCCCAATCTATACAATTTAAGATAAGATTCAAAACAAATATATTTAATCTAATGAGCAATTAGCAGGCAAGGATCGACATCACGTGACGAAACAGGAAGTGGAGCGTTTATCCTTTCCGCAGTGCGCAAAGCGCAGGTCACACTTCAAAATGCATGTGCCCGTTCGGTGCTGCTTTACAGTCCTAGAAATTTTAATGTTTAATTATTTTTGTTTTCATCTCAATTTGAACTACCTCAAAGTAAAAATGTGGAATATGGCCAAAATGGCCACTAAATGCAAAATGGCGGGCTTCCTGTTGTGTTTTTCATAATGCCCCTTGAGACTTTTTTGTTTTTCTAGTCATGATAGGTTGGTCAATGTGAACGCGTTCCAGGGCTCTCGTATTTGATTTTTTGTTCACAAATGTTTGAAATAAGTATTCACTTGGTGCTGTCTAGTGTGTTTTGTTAGGCACAGCTTCAAGAAGAGTAAAGCTCAGCACAGTGTTCCTTTGCCAGTGCCTTTGTTGATGAAACAATTTGTTCCCTTAATTTGTAGTTGCAACTCTAGGAGAATGATAATAATGATGAAATATATCTTATTTTCAAGACTTCTATGAAAAGAAACTGAGCAGTGTTGGTGTCTGTTTAACTGAGGATTATGTATCAGTGGTCACATCAGGTTTGATTGTCTTATTTATTTCAATATTTTTCTTTTTCTGGGATTAATAAGACATAAATGCTTCTTTTAATATGTTCTCCGAGTCAACAGAAAGCCAATGAGCTGTCTAACTCCACAGCCCCATAGTGTTAATTTCCCTTCTCCCTTATCTTGTTTATTAATCAGGGGGAGTGATCTAAAAATCCATTTGAATCTTAATAGGAGAAATAAGCTACTGAATGAATTCATAAATTACTTTCCCTTTTATCATTTGCTATTCAACCTGCTGAGTCATTTAGCTTCTCCACTCCAGTGGACTCGAGTCACACGACTTGGTCTCGAGTCAGACTCGAGTCATGAATTTGATGACTTTAGACTCGACTTGACAAAATGTAAAGAGACTTGCAACTCGACTTGGACTTGGACATCAATGACTCGTGACTTCACTTGGACTTGAGCCTTTTGACTTGATAAGACTTGCTCCTTTCCCCAAAACCCAAAGATTAAAAAGTATGTTATTAAGGAACGCTCTGTTTCTTTCATTGTGTATGTGTGCGTCAGGGGTGTAAAGTAACGAAAGGCAAGGCAATTCTCACCGCAGTGGTAGATGCTGCATAGAGTGGATGACTTTCCCTAACGTGCACATTTAAAATATGAAAACTGATCGTAAAGTTCACTGCTCGCGAAAAATATGCGCTACAGGCACAACACTGCACAGGGATCCACTGCGGAGGGGCTGCAGAGCCGCGGGCTGCAGACCCCTGGCTACGGCGAAAGAGAGATTTGTTTGTTTGTTTACTGCTCCGCCGTTAAAGAGTGCGGACGTCAAAACATTAGTTCGGCTATAATATTAGATCCGCCTCTCATTTCCTCCTCCCGGTTGTGCGCCTGTTATGCCTCCCCGCCGGATCGGTGGGGCGCACCATACAGAGAATCACTGCGCTACACAGGGGCGGTCCTACCATATTTGGCGCTCTATGCAAGAGCCCCCCCCTCAACAAAAAAAAGTTGAAAAACGGAATTGCAACTTTCAGACGGTATTTTTGCCCTTTAAGACTGCATTTCTTTTCAAATAAACACAACAACGATCACAACAACATGGTGCAAGCATTCGTTTTAGACAGAGTCTCTCCTCAGGAGAAGAAAAACATTACGTAACGTTTCAGCTTGACCTCAGATAATATGAACGTGTTTACCGTTCAAATTCATTATTTGTCATTAAGTTGCGTTTAGTTCAACGTTCTCATAAAAATGAACATGTTCAATGAACGCGTTCTTTTGAACTCGTTCATGCACAACACTGCCTGAAACTCAATAGCCTACTGGCATACCTGCCTCGGCCGCCTGCGGGTGACTCTTCAGCTGTGCTGGATTGCTGTTCAATGCAAAGTGAGCCCAGATGAGCTCTACTCACCTTGAAAATCAGCTGCTGCTCAAACTCAACAAGATGTTTGTAGACTAGTGCTCGAAAGGTGGACCAAAGTTTAACCAAAAGTTTAAATATTCAGTGGGACAGCGGCATTTTAACTTTTTATTTTAGCTGTCATGTGGTTCATGTCTTGACATGTACTCCCAAAAGTTCTTGAATGTTGTGTTGACATGTTAAATGTTTAATGTTTGACATGTTTAATGTCATTGCACTTAAATTTGTAAAGATCTCCTTTAATTAAAAAATAACTGTTTTTGGATTGGATTTATGAGCCGTTGTCCTTTTTTGCACTGCATAGGAGCGGCCCCCGCAAGTGCAATTTCAATTGCACTTGTTTTAATAAATAAATACAGATTTTAAAAGCATACATGATCTGTGTAAATATATTATTACTCTGTGATCAAAAGGACTTGAAAGGACTCGAAACTCAAACTGCAGGACTTGGACTTGACTTGAGACTTGTCAGTCTTGACTTTGGACTTGACTCGGGACTTGCCTGTCTTGACTTGGGACTTGCCTGTCTTGACTTGGGACTTGCCTGTCTTGACTTGGGACTTGACTCGGGACTTGAGGGCAAAGACTTGAGACTTACTTGGGACTTGCAAACAAATGACTTGGTCCCACCTCTGGAAGATACACGTTTGCAAGAAGCAAATAAAGCTAATTCTTTGATTGATAACATGAACAAAAGTATCTCAACAAAATAGCAATAATACTAACAAATCCCTTCAAAGAACACATAATGAATATGTATCATTAAGAGCTGATTGAGACACATTAAAGACATCGTGAACAGCAGCTTGAGACAGAAAGTTCAATCTGTTACCTACTGCCTGGACAATCTGTCAAGTACTGTGAAGTATTCTCTAACAATGCTTCTATAACAAGAGAGATACATCTTTATACAGCATTTGAATCTTCCTTCAGAACCCCATTCAGTACAATCTCTCAAATCTATAAGATGAGACAACACACGATGGCTTCAGATAACAATCACAAGTCTATACAATCTGTCTATAAGATGAGCAGATTTATATTATAAAAAGTTTTTACAGGATCTACTTTATAACATGATCTGTTTGCAAATGTAGAAATTGATTTTTATCATAATAATGTGCTTGTATTGAGAAGAACAGAGGAGCTGATACTCAGTGTATGTAATGATCTTTGTATTATTTACAGTACAATAAGGATTAGTTGCCAGTTGTGTAAAACACTGTGCAGTGTTGTTTTGTTGATAGATTTCTTGTAGTGCACATGCAGAAGAGTGTATAATACTAATGATAAGGCATCCAGGTCAAAGCCTCATCATGCAGAGTAAAGACAAACACAGAAACTGCAGATATAAATTAACAAAAATGACCCTGTGTCCTAGTTGCCTGGTTTTAAACGCAGGCTCTTCTATGACTCCATCCTCCACCTTTTACTTTGAGGTACTTGTCCCAGGGCTTAAAGATCAACTTCACCATTTATTCTTTGATGCTGAGATGTCAACAAACAACTCCACTCCTGCAGTGACAGTGTCAGTGGTGAAAGATCAAAGGAATACGCAGTAGTAGAAAGAACAATCCAGGAGCATGATTCATTCACATAAAACCAGTTTGCTGCTTCCTGCAGAATCCAAAGACTTTGATTAAACCGTGTTTCCGCAGTATGGGCAGCTCAGCAGAAACCACATGATGATTGTGGGCGATGTGTCGCAAATACACATCTATGAGCAAGGAGGAAGTGCACAGGTGAGCTTGTCTGAGCAGCACTCTTCTGTAGTTTGGGCTCCTCGTCCACAGGAACTAAAAGTGCATGTTTGTGTTGATGCAGCTGGCCGGTGTCCACGCTAGTGTCCTCCCGTGTCGAGGCTTTGAAGCGTGTGTCGAGTAATCCAGGATGATTTTTGTGGAGCGCGTATCGAGGCTTGTGTTGATGACGAACCACGTGACTGATTCAGAAAGTGGTCCGCGGGTTTGGTGTGCGATTCAGAATAAAAGGGGCCGCGAAACGCAACGGATCCCCCCCCCCCCACACACATGTACTTGTCTTGGGACTTTATTGTACGTTTGCTTGCAACTTATTCTAGAGCAGAGGTCTTCAACAGGGGGTCCGCGGAGGTACTGCAGGGGGGTCGCAAAATCTTGGGTGGATTAGACAATTTTTTTTCATTTTTTTCTTTTTTTTTTTTCTTTTTTTTTTTTCACGAATTTAAATGTCTTTCAATACACATTAACATGCATCCAACATATTGTGAGGCTGATGTGACCCTCTGCCTGACAACCTCCATCCATCCAAGCTTAGATAAGTTGTGTGCTACCCATCAGGGTCCCACATCTCACTAATGTGGGAGTATGTTTGCCATCCACAGATAGCTTGAGGATTCAATGTCTCTTCTACATGTATGTTTAAAATAAAAACATGAATCTGTGAATTACTTTAATAGCTCAGTGTTGTATGCAAGATGTACAGTGGGTATGGAAAGTATTCAGACCCCTTTAAATATTTCACTCTGTTTCATTGCAGCAATTTGCAAAAATCAAAAAAGTTCATTTTATTTCTCATTAATGTACACTCAGCACCCCATCTTGACAGAAAAAAACAGAAATGTAGACATTTTTTCAAATTGATTAAAAAAGAAAAACTGAAATATCACATGGTCATAAGTATTCAGACCCTTTGCTTTGACACTCATATTTAACTCACATGCTGTCCATTTCTTCTGATCCTCCTTGAGATGGTTCTACTCATAGATATAAACACTAGGTGACTCGGCCGCGTTGCCGGCCAACGGAGAGGAACGTCACCACATGGCGGCCATCTTGCATCGGGCAGCTCGCTCACCCATAACATTGTGTTGGTAGTGGTAAATAACCATAACTTGCTCAATTTTCAACCGATTTTGAAACGGTCTGGTTTGTTATAAACATCAGAGATGTAGATATGACACTGTGTACTTATGAATAATTATGTTATTTTCTAAAAAAAAAAAACAGACCGTTTCAAAATCGGTTGAAAATTGAGCAAGTTATGGTTATTTACCACTAACAACACAATGTTATGGTTGAGCGAGCTGCCCGATGCAAGATGGCCGCCATGTGGTGACGTCCGGCTCCGTCGAACGAGACATCTAGTCTTTATATATATCTATGGTTCTACTCCTTCATTGGAGTCCAACTGTGTTTAATTAAACTGATTGGACTTGATTAGGAAAGGCACACACCTGTCTATAGAAGACCTTACAGCTCACAGTGCATGTCAGAGCAAATGAGAATCATGAGGTCGAAGGAACTGCCCAAGGAGCTCAGAGACAGAATTGTGGCAAGGCACAGATCTGGCCAATGTTACAAAATAATTTCTGCAGCACTCAAGGTTCCTAGGAGCACAGTGGCCTCCATAATCCTTACATGGAAGAAGTTTGGGACGACCAGAACTCTTCCTAGACCTGGCCGTCCAGCCAAACTGAGCAATCGTGGAAGAAGAGCCCTGGTGAGTGAGGTAAAGAAGAACCCAAAGATCACTGGGGCTGAGCTCCAGAGATGCAGTAGGGAGATGGGAGAAAGTTCCACAAAGTCAACTATCACTGCAGCCCTCCACCAGTCGGGGCTTTATGGCAGAGTGGCCCGACGGAAGCCTCTCCTCAGTGCAAGACATATGAAAGCCTGCATAGAGTTTGCCAAAAAACACATGAAGGACTCCCACACTATGAGAAATAAAATTCTCTGGTCTGATGAGACCAAGATTGAACTTGTTGGCGTTTATTCTAAGCAGTATGTGTGTAGAAAACCAGGCACTGCTCATCACCTGCCCAATACAATCCCAACAGTGAAACATGGTGGTGGCAGCATCATGCTATGGGGGTGTTTTTCAGCTGCAGGGACAGGACGACTGGTTGCAATTGAAGGATAGATGAATGAGGCCAAGTACAGAGATTTCCTGAAAGAAAACCTCTTCCAGAGTGCTCTGGACCTCAGACTGGGCCGACGGTTCACCTTCCAACAAGGCAATGACCCTAAGCAGACAGCTAAAATATCAAAGGAGTGGCTTCGGAACAACGCTGTGACCATTCTTGACTGGCCCAGCCAGAGCCCTGACCTAAACCCAATTGAGCAGCTCTGGAGAGACCTGAAAATGGCTCTACACAAACGTTCACCCTCCAACCTGACGGAACTGGAGAGGATCTGCAAGGAAGAGTGGCAGAGGATCCCAAAATCCAGGTGTGAAAAACTTGTTGCATCATTCCCAAGAAGACTCATGGCTGGACTAGCTCAAAAGGGTGCTTCTACTCTTATACTGAGCAAAGGGTCTGAATACTTATGACCATGTGATATTTCAGTTTTTCTATTTTAATAAATTTGCAAAAATTTCTACATTTCTGTTTTTTTCTGTCAAGATGGGGTGCTGAGTGTACATTAATGACAAATAAAATTAACTTTTTAGATTTTTGCAAATGGCTGCAATGAAACAGAGTAAAAAATTTAAAGGGGTCTGAATACTTTCCGTACCCACTGTATGTTTATAAATGGCAGTGGCATGGCCACCCTGTACCTTGCACATGTTTAAATTAAAAACATGAAAATATGAACCTGTGTAATATTTAATAGCTTAGTATTGAATGCACAATATCAGGGTAGTTATGTTTATACATGGCACTAGGCCCAGTTTAATATAAAACACAATTTTATACAATATATATAGTAGGGGGTCCCTGCTCCATCTCCCACCTGTTTGGGGGTCTGTTGAGATATCTATGTTTTGTTTTCTACCTTATGAATATATTCTACTATATTTTACCTACATTATATCCTGTGAATCAATATTAGCTGTGTAGTCTATAGAATTAACAATATTACAACTGTTTATTTTTTCCTGGAGTGATATATAATTTCTGGACTCAGGTACAGGGTCAAACACAGTGTGCAAACATCTGAGGGTCAATCTGACCGCAAAGTGCAGCTTGGGGATGCGTGAGAAGGAAATCCATCTTGAGATAACCATTTTCCAAATTATTATGAGAAGAAGATTTTAAAGGGACTCTTACCTTTGTTGCATTTGAGAATTACAGCACATTCAAATCATCCCGCCTTCCTCCAATGCCCCACCCCCTCGTTCCCATCGGCGGTGTTTTTTTGAAGAAACTTTATTTACAAGCAGACTTACCTACTGCCTCCGCGCACGCACGTGAGTTTTTGTTTACCAAAGCAATGGATTCGGTCAGTTATATACATTTACATTCACATGCCTTGATGACGCGGGCCCGAATGCGCCACAAGAAGCAGACGGAAAACCTGCATGTCCATGCAGCAAACAGACAGGTCTGTCGGCCAATAAGGTCCTTCGGTCCGAAGAATTTTATTGGTTGAAGTTTTCACTAAATATTATGAGAGTGAAATAATTGTTTGTTTTTACTCCTGGTGGGTCTGTCTTGCATTTTAGAGTTTCATTACCTTATTAATACCAATTTAACCTTATCCAAAAAAAGTGTAAAAATGCAACAAAGGTAAGAGTCCCTTTAAAGCCTCCCCTAGGGTCTAATCTACTGGGTCTCTCCACTGTGAAAAACTCCTTTTTTTAATAAGGGCATAATGGTGGGAGACACCTGGTGGAGCAAACCTTATCTCACAATGATGTCCAAAAAACTGCACTTTGAGAGACAGTACACATCTGGCCAATTGCTGAGTGCGCTCAAGAAAAGACCCGCCTCTGTGTTGCACGCTGTATCTCTTACAAATACTGTGGACTTGGGAAAGTGGGGGCTTCTTTCGTGACATGATCCAGTGACCTTGTGACGTGTCCGGCAGAACTCCAGAGATTCTCTGTAAGTACTATTCTTATACAATAAATGTATTACTGTGAGACTTTTGAACACTGGACTTGTCTAATTATTTACCTTTTCTACTTGAACCTCGAATCAACGAACACGCTGTCTGGTCCTGAAGGGACCGGGCTCGACAGGTCCTCGGCCTGAAAAACGTTGAAGACCCCTGTTCTAGAGTATTGGGGGGATCGGGGGGGGGATTCATTTATTAACTTGTACAAACTTGCGGTATCTTTTCTTTGTAACCCAGCTTCATCTGTGTCCTGTGAAAGGATCTTTTCTAAAGCAGGCGAAATTATTTAAAAAAAAAAGAAAACGTCTGAAACCCAGCACTGTTGAAAAGCTGTTGTTCTTAAATAAAAAATAATAAAACGTTATCTCTATTGTACGTGTTACATTTTGTCCTCCCACACACATAAGCACAGTCACAAACCCAGTAACACAAGCACATTCACATCACAACCCTCTCACTAATTTGTTTCCACTTTCACTTTTGACCACGCCATTGTTTCATAAAGACAGACACCATATTAATAATAATCGTTTATGTATTGGCATCACAAACATCATTCATTCATTTATTCAATTCAAAGCTTAACACACCAAATCCATGGTGTCATTATAATTACATTTACATTTAATGTCCACTTGATTGCACAGTAAAGCAAATGAAGCCCCATAATGCTTCGGCCCATGAGCGAACCAATTGGATGGAAAGCTTCAACGCTTCATGAAGCTTCATCTCGCCATCACAGGCCCACACCACCACGGTGACCACGCTCCCCGATGGATCGTTTGATTTGATGCAGCTGGAATCGAAGATCCGCCACGGTTACCCTGACCCCCACTACCCTCGCACACGCCTCATATGTGTGGATTACACACACAACATCCAGGGAGGACGTGTGCTGCCTCTGACCTTCTTGCAGGAGGTGGGAGTGGTTTGTTTTTTCTGAGGTACCTGCCTTATTAAAGTAGCGTGGATAACTTAGCATCACAAGTTTGATCACCTTCCGATGCTTTGTTTCCATCACCAAGGTTCATGCTTTAGCTGGCCATCCAGAAAATGCAATTTGTTGCATCTCAGCACTTGAAGGAGAAAGGCAGGGACCAGTGAAACCTGATGTTTGATTTAAGGTGGAATAAATAAGACTGATCATAGAAATGTTATCTAGGAAAAGACTTGAGGACATTAAAACTAATTAAGTCACTTTGGATCATGAACCTCTTTATATCCATAGTTATTTGTATCGATTTTCTAATTGCTCTGCATTAAATCGAACAAACTTGTGTCTCTTGTCAGAGTTTTTTTTATTAGTAATAGTTATTATAAGAGAATGGCCTAACCACTCTATGAACTTAGTTGTGTTTCTTTATGAATTCGAATGAGTGGAAAAAATGTTATTTAGTTTTCTCCACCTGTCAGTGTGAGTGATATGGAACATGTGGTGTTTGAAAACGTCTATGTGTTATGTGTTGTCACAGGGTGGCTCTGCTGCATCCGCTCTTTGGGAAGGTTTTGTCATTCCATGCAATTCTGAGTGATCTAACAAGCTAAAAAATATAGGAATATAATATGTCATGCTTGTAGTCCATGGGATTGGCAAAAGGTCTCAGTCGTGCCATGCAATACTAACGAAAATCACAACTGCTCGGCAACTCAACACATTTGAAACATTTGGAAAAATATCTGGGTCCATGAAGTCCAATAGGAAGTTGGAATTTTGTGTGAATTTTCTGATATAGGGCCATTCAAGGCTGGAGCTCAGGGACCTGTTTAGAACCAGACTCTGATACATACCCCTAAATGAAGTAATTAGGGCCCGAGCACCGAACAGTAGGAGACAGTGGGAGGCCCTATTGAAATTGTAAGGATCTTTTTCCTTCAGGCAAATGAATTGGCTTTTTGAGGGATTTAACATACTCAAATTCTTACCAAATTTGCAGAAATTTAGAAAGTGTTCACGTATTCTGGAGTAATTTTTATGGCGTGGCAAAAGGGCTCAACGGGTCCTAGCCCCGAGCCCCCGGAAAGAAAATCAATACACAGGTGTAACGTGACCAGACAGTCAAAAAAGCCCAGAGGTGCAATTACAAAAACACTGTCTTTTGGTTTTACTGTCGGAGTTTGTTTAATTTAATTAATGAGTATTTCTACTTCACTGTCTTGTACTTTTACTTGTAATGGAATATTTCTTTACTGTCTTGGTCCTTTTACCTCTGTGAATGATCCGAGTTCTTCTCCCACCATTGGTTAAGTTTATTTTGTTGCTTATACTTTAGTACTTGGTTAACAAGTACTTGTAACCGAGTATTTCTACTGTGCAGTATTAGTACTTTCGTTTCCTCTTCGTCCTCAGTCCAACAGGGGTCGCTGCTGGCTCGGAGCTCGGAGTCTCTGTTTCCTTCCGCTTGCTCCCTTTGTCCCCTCAGAGACTCGATGTGCGCAGAGAGGAGGAACATGGCCGCCGTGCAGCTGCTGCGGATGTCGGTACATGAGCGGATCAGCGCTGCCGCTGAAGACTTCCTGCTGCAGGTGGAGAAAGGAGGAGAGGCTCAAGTCCCGGAGCTGAGAGCGATGCTAACCGAGCGGCTAATGGCGGCGGAGGAGGAGATCCTCGCGGTGCTTGAGGAAACCTTGTTAGAGTACGAGGAGCGAGTGGAGCAGACAGAGCGGTCCGAGCGGGAGATCTGCCGCCAGAGGAGGCTGCTCGATGCCGTGATGCAGCCCGAAGTCCGGCTGCACAGAGCAGGTCAGTCCCTAGAGGAACCGCTAACAGGCTAACGCTAGCTAGCATAGACATATATAAAGACCAAATGTCTCGTCTGCGTTGCCGGCCAACGGAGACGAACGTTCGCACATGGCGGCCATCTTGCTCACCCATAACATTGTGTTGATAGTGGTAAATATCCATAACTTGCTAAATTTTCAACCGATTTTTAAACGGTTTGGTTTGTTATAAACGTCAGAGATTTATATACAGAGGTGTAAAAAGTACTGAAATATTGTACTCAAGTAAAAGTACCTTTTACCTTGATGAAATTTTACTTAGGTACAAGTAAAAGTACCCATCTAAAAATCTACTCAAGTAAAAGTAAAAAGTAGTTCATTTAAAATGTACTTTAAGTAAGAGTTACTTAGTTACTTCCAACAACTTGATGGGGGCCGCTCCTATACAGTGCAAAAGGACAAGGGGTCATAAATCCATTCCAATAGCAGTTATTTTTAATTAAAGGAGAATCTTTACGAATATAAGTGCAATGACATTAAACATGTCAAACATTTAACATGTCAACACAACATTTAAGAACTTTTTGGAGGACATGTCAAGACACGAACCACATGACAGCTAAAATAAAAGGGTTAATTTGCAGCTGTCCAACTGTGTATTTCAACTTTTGGTTAAACTTTTGGACCACCTTTAGAGCACTAGTCTACAAACTTCATGTTGAGTTTGAGCATTATATAGCGGTTGCCTCTTTTGCGTTTGAAGGCAAACTGCTTGCTGAGATGTGGCCACAGGCTTCCTTCATCTGCTTTAATCTCAACTGGCGGAAAGTTTGATGCTCCTGCTTGTTGGTCGTCCACAATATCATCCTTCTCTAGCTCTCGTGACTCGGCACCGGCGGTTTGCATCGACTCCATCATCCACTCTATGCAGCATCTACCACCAGTGTTGTGCAAGTTCACACCTCATGAACTAGTTCAAAGTTCAGTTCATACAAGTAAACATGTATCAGGGTATCCGCGGGGTCTTGAAAAGTGTTAAAAGGTGATATATAAATTTAGGGAAAATCAAGACCCTTGAAAAGTATTAAAAAGTCTTGAATCTTTTTTGAATTCAAGACTCTGTGTAGCCGATGGTTTTTTCCTCTTATACTGTCAGGCCTCAGCCAAAAAATGACACGAGAGATGGTTCGCAGAGATCGCACCCGTTTATTTTCCTTCGCACTTCTCTCTCGATAACACCCCTTTCCGTTAGAACCCCCCTTCAACACAAGAGTCCCAACCAGCACCTTGCTTATAACAGGAACTACACATTAACCTTCCACAATAAAGCCATTAAATAAAATAGCTTAAAGATGTGTTGTTTTCTCGATGTGAATAGCATATTTGTCAAAAGTTGTCAAAAGATTATGTACGCAACAAAAAAATACCTGGCGTTCAAGCGGGGACGGAGCTCGTGCGGGCTCAGCGCGAGACCGCAGCGCGAATAGCGCGAGTCGTTGAATCTTCCATGTAGAGGACGGCTAGCTGCGAACAGTAAGCTATACATTATTTATATTGCTGCAATGGGTAAGTGTAAATTTGCGGGGTCGTGGCTGAAACACGAGCAGTTCAAGCCCTGGCTGAAGCCAGTCACTGGGAGTGACCGGGAGGCTACTGTTTGGTCAGTAGGAAGAAAGCGAGTGTAGCTTCAATGGGGATCAATGCTCTCCGGTCAGTCACAGATGCAAGGCGCTAGCCACGAATCCGCTGCGGCACGCAGACAGCGGTTGTCTATCGAGCATTGGGCAACACCTTCCTCGGTTAACGTTGTTACACGACCTAGTACGAGTACGACAGCTGAACCTAGTCACTAGCTGCTAGAGTTGCTAACGTTAACTCAACTTGTACAGACGTCAGAGTGACGTCGCCACGCCACACCACCGCTGCGCGCACAACTGCTGTGGTGTCTCGACACAACAGTAAAACACCGCTCCCTCACGTCCAAAGAATCATATTTGTAAGGAGTGAGCGCTACCACAGCTCAGTTAGTTTCGTCCATGTTCAAAGTTTACACACGTACATTTCTGAGTTCTATTATTATATCATAATACTGGGAGAATGGCGCAGATTGTAATTTCCTTCAGGTGAGATACCAGACTAGTTTTCCTGTGTATGTCAGTTAAACTCTTTATTGCACTAAAGACATGCCACATGGTGGCTCTTTTTGAGAAAGAGGTAGCATTATATCAGTGACAATGTTGATCTGATTTGTGTTATTTATGCTGCAAAATAGTTTTATTATTTAAAGTATTATAAAGTGCCTATTGCAGATGTTGCGGGTGGAAATCAAAGGCAGGAGGCGTCGTTCTTAAGTTAAAATTAAGCAAGTTTATTCAGAGGTCACAGGTCAGGAAACTGCGGTGTCTAGCAAATGAGCATGCATGGTCCACTGATCCTGTACAGGAAAAATGGCGGTGAGGCAGAGTACGCAGAAAGCTTATATATTGATACTGGGCATGACAGAGCTTCTTCTTGGATTGGGATTGGTCGGATCTCGTCGGGTCGTCCTCCTGGCGTCGTTTGGTCCTCCTCCTGGCGTTGCGTGATGACGTGCAAGCCGTGTTGCGGCTACTAAAGTTCATGAGCATATTGCCTCGCGTGTGCGCTTATTTTATGTGTGTGTGAAGTGAAGTGAGGTCATAGAAAACTGTGAGAAAGGCATGAAAACCTCTAGTCTAATCTGTCGGCTGTGTGTGTGTGAGGGAGTCTCAGAACTAATATAATGAAGTGATTCATGAAGCCAGAGGTTTGAAAACCTGTTATCTGTCCGCTATGCCAGACTCCCTTTTTAAGGAGTATGAAACATTCTGAGGTTGAGAAGCAGGAGAAGAACTATGTGTTATGTTTGTGTGTTTACGCTATGTGTATCTGACTACACGTTAAAGTGTGTGTATGTGTGTGAGCAGTGGTGTATTGTCAACAAATCCCCCTTTCCGCACCTGATAGGTGCGGACAACACTGGGAAGGCAAAGGGCAGAAAAGGGCAAGGCAGAAAAACAAACCCAACTTAATACTCAGTAAAACACAAAAACAAAAACGTCAAAACATAGCTGTGATTCAAAGAATCACAGCCAGCAAACAAAAAATCTCAAAACAAACCTGACTGTAAACATTCGGAACAAATTGAACCCAAACAATGTCAGACTGACTTTGCCCCAGGAGAGGCAGCTCCTGTAACTCTGTTTGATGTCTAATGTAGCCAAGGAAATTATGCTTTAATCAGAACGAGAAGTGAGAACAGGTGAAAGATTCATTATAATCACTAAGCAGCAACAGTTATTGAAATCATTTGTATGAAGTATAATATCTAGCTAAAACTGTTTCTATCTTTATTGCTTAAGAGTTCAATCAGACACAGACTATAGTTAAAAAGTTGAAATCCCTCCAGACTCTCTTTTAATCCCCCTTCAGGGTGTGACCACTTACTGGCGAGTTCATGTTCCCCTCAACCTTTATCCCATCCAGTGCAAACCCGTCCCCCTCCTCATCATCATCGTCGCGTTGTCATCTCCATCTTCCTCAGCTTCAGCTTCACAGCATCAGTTTCCCCTTCAGCATCCACAGCAACCACAGCATCCATCCCCAGTTCAGCATCCACAGAACAGCTGGGGATGAGGCACGTTTTCCTTCATCAGAGCAGAGCCTACAGCCATGTCATGTCATGGTGCGTAGAGGTGGAGAGGGCACTGGTCACCCAGCCACCAGGGGCAGTTTGGAAAAAAAAAAAAAAAAATGTCTTTCATCACTTCCTATCAGTACACACATAACCCTCCCTGCCAGTAGAAGGGGCCAGGGCCATTCGTTTCTGTGTGACCATACAGGGTACAGGAGCGAGCTGTGCAGATTTCAGCTTTTTTCAGATCTGCTCCAAGAACAAAATTATCAAGAATTGTCAGTGAGGCTTTTTCAGTCTTTAAGAGTCAATGATCTGGATCTTAGCCTTGTAAAGATCCATTCGTGGAATTAATACTTGCCAACAGGCCATGTGTTTGAGCTTGCACTGTACCAAGCCAGGCGCAGGGCGTATTGTCGGTCGTGGTGGAGGAGGTGGAGTTAACACCGGATGGGAGTGAGTTGTGGAATTCATGAAGCCCAGTTCCCAGAGTTTGAAAGGAAGACAAACAGAAAAATTATTAATTTACTGCGATGCGTAATTGAGATTAAAGTAGATTATATAAATTTATAATTAAAAGAAACAAACAAAATAATCGAATCAAAACATACATACCCTCTTTTGGTATTCAACAATTTCATAAAACGTTTGAGGTGTGGTCGGCCAAATCAGTGGACATTAAAAATAAAAGGTTAAACAAGTTGAATTTCAATGAGCAGCAGATATGACAGTGTTTGAGTATTTGAGTTCAAACCATTTTCCAAAATTCATTGACTGCTCCATAACACGAAGCTTTGACGTCAAACTGTCCTGTGATAAAACAGGAATCACATACAAAATACAAATGTGTGAGAGATTAGATTCAATCAAACGTTACAGAGTTGACAGTTAAAACAATTCAAAACAATTTAAAAGTTATTCTGCCACAATTTCCTTCATGATGAAATAAAAACAATAATTGGAGCTTAACATCACCTTTCAAATTAAGAGCCTTAGATGTTAAGATAACTGGTGAAACAAAACAACAAAATAAAAACCTTTTTTCCAGAGTTTGAAAGTTAAAGGGTCCAAAATAAATTTAAATCTAATTATAGATTTGACATTCAAATAAGTGTGTAGGGCCTTGTATTATGGTTTCTGCATTTCATTTAAGATGAAACCGGCTATGAGTTAAAGTGTATTTGACCTTTAACTGGATTTTAATTTATTCTTCTTCAATGGTGAAACATATTTATTTTAGGACTCTCCAGAGTTACATGGGGGTTGAATCAAACTTCTAGTTTAAATTCCAACTGTAAATAGATTTGACATGTCTTGACTATTGAATTCTTAATGGATGATTTGAATATGGAATTAAAGCAACTACAGGTGAAAACAAAGAAATATCTAATTCTAGGCAGCACAAAATTCAGTTTAAAGTTAAGTTAGAATTTCTCATCCTAATATGATTGATTCAGCTCATATAGAAAGCACATTATTCAGCTCTAAGAAAATAAAAGTCAATGAAACAGCATTTCAACAACCAACTACCTGTGTCAGGTAGAAACTAAATAAGATATTTAAATGATTGGATTTTATGTAGAACTTTAGAGGCCAAAACCTTTCTCCTTTCCTCTTATAGATATATTTGAAATATCTGAAAGAACAAATTTGTGCCAAAAAGTGTAATTTTAACAATTCCCTCTGGAATTCTTTACTTCTGAATGAAGCAATAGTAAAAAACAAACAAACAAACAAACATAGAAACAAACAACCAAGCCTCTTTGTGATGTCAACGCCAGTTGTAAGCTGTAAGGCTTCTGGACCTCCCCCTTTTCATCCTCTGCTGTGCAAGTCTTAATCTTTCTTTGGCAAGTCCTAAACACATTTACCCCTCCCACCCTTACATACAACATTTATCAGATGGCAATCGCATATAACACCCACTAGTTTAGGAAAAAGTAGTTTTCCAGTCAGTTTGTCGCTCCGTCAGTTTTTTCTGTGTCTTCAGTCAGCCAGCTGACCTTGAGACATTTCTCTCGTTTCCACACACACAAACACTCCTACTCCCACACACACTGGGAGTTACCTCCCTGCACACAAGCACACGAACATTCACAGCCCAAGCGCGCTCTCTGCCACCTTTTTTTTTTAAATTTCGGGCAGAGACCGGACTCCCTCTTTTGAGATTCAAAGGGCCGCGACCCAATGTTTTCACTCAGTCAGTCCAACAGCCACACACTTCCATTCATACTAGTTACTTCACATTCTCTCTATATTATATAATCTAAAGTAGTATAATAATTTTTATATAAGTAATTTCCTCTTTCAAATCCTTATTCGTAACAGCCTTCCGTTATTTGTGCCCAATTGAAACAATGGTGTGTCTGGTTTGTAAAGCTCCTGTGGCATTATTCAAATCAGTTCTTATTTCAGCCAAAGGGCGGGAAGGTGAAGGTGCTGGGGTACAATGTGTCAGGTGGTGCCAAGGTGCGCCTGATTTACCTTTGACCTGGGCCGAGTGTGAAGTAACCTCCTTCACTTCGTACGGTCCAGTCCACCTGGGTTCTGGCCACTTTCTCTTGTGAACCTTGACTCTCATCCAGTCACCTACTTTTACCTTCGGTTCTGCAGCTACCTCCGGATCAGTCGCCAGGGCCCTGGTGACCTGATTGGAGAGAGCTGCAGTAAGAGCAGTTAAAATCTTCATATAACTTTTCAATCTCAAAACATCAACGGGTTGCACGTGACTTCCATCCCTGGGTGGTGTCAGGGCTCCAACACTGATTGTCATATATATTGTCTTTTTTAAGTGGGATACCGAATTTGAGTTAGCTACTGCTCACACAACAAACCTGCAGATCAGGCATAGTTATTTACAGTGTGTGTGTAAAATTTGAACTACTACTCAAACACAAACCTGGAGATCAGGCATATGTATTTACAGTGTTTTGTCTTCGTTTCTATTTTTGAAGTGGGAGACCTGATTTGTGTAAAATTGAAACTACTACTCAAGCACAGACCTGGAGATCAGGCACAGTTATTTACAGTATTTGTATTCTATTTTTATTTTAGAGTGAGAGACCTTATTGGTGTGAAAATTGAAACTACTACTCAAACACAGACCTGGAGATCAGGCACAGTTATTTACAGTGTTTGTATTCTATTTTATTTTAGAGTGAGAGACCTTATTGGTGTGAAAATTGAAACTAGTACTCAAACACAGACCTGGAGATCAGGCACAGTTATTTACAGTGTTTGTATTATATTTTTATTTTAGAGTGAGAGACCTTATTGGTGTGAAAATTGAAACTACTACTCAAACACAGACCTGGAGATCAGGCACAGTTATTTACAGTGTTTGTGTAAAATTTGAACTACTACTCAAACACAGACCTGGAGATCAGGCACAGTTATTTACAGTGTTTGTGTAAAATTTGATTTTAGAGTGAGAGACCTTATTGGTGTGAAAATTGAAACTACTACTCAAACACAGACCTGGAGATCAGGCACAGTTATTTACAGTGTTTGTGTAAAATTTGAACTACTACTCAAACACAGACCTGGAGATCAGGCACAGTTATTTACAGTGTTTGTATTCTATTTTATTTTAGAGTGAGAGACCTTATTGGTGTGAAAATTGAAACTAGTACTCAAACACAGACCTGGAGATCAGGCACAGTTATTTACAGTGTTTGTGTAAAATTTGAACTAAAATACAACCGTCACCATTGCATAATACACAGCACTTTCAGACCATTTTAATTACTTTGTTAAATATATCATATGTACTTGTATACACCTCAGTACTACTGATCAAAAATTTGGGTTTTCTATCACGACAATATGCAGATTTCAATTAAATAGGCATTGCTCACCTTTTAATAGTACAGCGCTGTTTGATCAGTTTCCCAAGGCGATACAAGTCACTTCAGGACGGTTCTTTCCCGTCCGAGAGACGGCCTCCTCCCCGACCTGTTGTTTCCACTCCGCTCTTCCAATCGTCTTAAACCATCCTCTGCTACCATTTTGTTGCGGGTGGAAATCAAAGGCAGGAGGCGTCGTTCTCAAGTTAAAATTAAGCAAGTTTATTCAGAGGTCACAGGTCAGGAAACTGCGGTGTCTAGCAAATGAGCTTGCATGGTCCACTGATCCTGTACAGGAAAAATGGCGGTGAGGCAGAGTACGCAGAAAGCTTATATATTGATACTGGGCATGACAGAGGTTCTTCTTGGATTGGGATTGGTCGGATCTCGTCGGGTCGTCCTCCTGGCATCATTTGGTCCTCCTCCTGGCGTTGCGTGATGACGTGCAAGCCGTGTTGCGGTTACTAAAGTTCATGAGCATATTGCCTCGCGTGTGCGCTTATTTTATGTGTGTGTGAAGTGAAGTGAGGTCATAGAAAACTGTGAGAAAGGCATGAAAACCTCTAGTCTAATCTGTCCGCTGTGTGTGTGTGAGGGAGTCTCAGAACTAATATAATGAAGTGATTCATGAAGCCAGAGGTTTGAAAACCTGTTATCTGTCCGCTATGCCAGACTCC
Source organism: Limanda limanda (assembly GCF_963576545.1). Classification (NCBI taxonomy): domain Eukaryota; kingdom Metazoa; phylum Chordata; class Actinopteri; order Pleuronectiformes; family Pleuronectidae; genus Limanda; species Limanda limanda. The sequence continues at coordinate 10,806,134 of NC_083656.1, read as the reverse complement.
CTTTTTAAGGAGTATGAAACATTCTGAGGTTGAGAAGCAGGAGAAGAACTATGTGTTATGTTTGTGTGTTTACGCTATGTGTATCTGGCTACACGTTAAAGTGTGTGTATGTGTGTGAGCAGTGGTGTATTGTCAACACAGAGTTGACTGAACCAGTTACTGCTCAGTGTGTCTGTGCAGTGTTTCTCACACCACAAGTAGATTCTGACTGCCATATCAATTTCAATCTAGCCTTTTAATTTGTCTCTCAAAGTGGACCAGATTGGTGCATCTTTACTTTAAAATCTAATTTTATTTGTATAGCCCATATTCACAAATCACAGATTGTCTCATAGGGCTTTAACATGGTGTGACATCCTCTGTCCTTAACCCTCAACAAGAGTAAGGACAAACTACTAAAAACCCTTTTAACAGGTAAAAGTACGTAGAAACCTCAGAGATAGCCACATGTGAGAGATCCCTCTCCCAGGAGGGACAGAAGTGCAATAGATGTCAAGTGTTGGAAAACATCATCGGAATTAAAGTTTTTAGCAGCATTGATGAGGGTTAACATTTTGAAGGATAACTTTAATACTGTATCAAGCAGTCCTGCTGCAATCATAGTCTATGGTCAGCAACCAGCAAGATCACGATCCAGCATCCAGATGGGATCGACTATGTCGATGTAGATGTAACCGGTTACAGCTCCTAGTGGCGCTGGGGTCTTGAAAAATATTAGAAGGGTCTTGAAAAGTATTGAATTTAATCTCAGGATTGCTGCATATACCCTGATGTATAGTTCACGTTCATAGTTCACCATTTAAATTCTGAACTAGTTCATAGTTCAGTTAATTTCATAGTTTTAAAGTGGAAAGTGAGAATGAAAGACTTACCTTGTTTTTTAAAGAAAACTTTATCCATCACTACCCCTTGCCTTAAACTGTACTTCATATATCAATTACTAAAATAAATGTTTGTTTTTATTTTTGCTAATTTTGCCTGTTTATTAATTCATACCCTGCAAACAAAAGGCACAACAAATCAAAGTTTTGATACATTTATTTTGAAATGGTTACTTTTATTTTGAAAAGGCACTTCCTGAAAAATACGGAAAAGATCGCTACTGGCCGGTGTGCCTTGCTGCTGGATAGAACGCACAACACTGTCTACCACTGCAGTGAGAATTGCCTGGCGCCTTAAACTTTTTTTTTTTTTTATTCAGTTACGGATGTAATTTCCAATGTAGCGAAGTACAATACAAGACAAAATTTACTTAAGTAAAAGTAAAATTACCCATTTCAAAAACGACTTAAAAAGTTACAAAGTACACAAAAAACTACTCAATAACAGTAACGTGAGTAAATGTAATTCGTTACTTTACACCTCTGTTTAGATACGACACTGCATTCTTATGAATAATTATGTTATTTTCTAAAAAAATTGAATAATTTATGAAGTGTCATAACTACATCTCTGACGTTTATAACAAACCAGACAGTTTAAAAATCGATTGAAAATTGAGCAAGTTATGGTTATTTAAAAAACGTACCACTACAACACAATGTTATGGGTGAGCGAGCTGACTGTAGCAAGATGGCTGCGAAATATGTGCGGCTCTCCGTCGAACGAGACATCTAGTCTTTATATATATCTAAGTTAGCTAGCATCAGCCCGAGCAGCGGAGTTAACACGTCACTTCCTGTCTCTGTCTGCTGCTCCACCTCTCACCTGAATAATGAGGAGGATTTGATACTGTTGTGAGTGAGTCTGTGCAGAAAACTAGTGAAGGCGAGATGAAGCTTTGTTAAGCTTTGAAGCTTTCCATCCAATTGGTTCGCTCATGGGCCGAAGCTTCATGGGGCTTTATTTACTCTACTGCGCCATCAGGTGGACATTAAATGTAAATGTAATTATAATGACACCATGGCTTTGGTGTGTGAAGCTTTGAAATGAATGAATCGGTTTGTGATGCCAATACATAAATGATACAATGGCGGGGTCAAAAGTGAAAGTGGAAACAAATTGGTGGGAGGGCTGTGATGTGAATGAACTTGTGTTACTGGGTTTGTTACTGTGCTTATGTGTGTGGGGGGACAACATGTAACACGTACAATAGGGATAACGGTTTATTCATTTTTATTTAAAAACAACAGCTTTTCAACAGTGCTGGGTTTCAGGCGGTTCCTTTTTTGAAATAATTTCGCCTGATTTAGAAAAGATCCTTTCACAGGGCACAGATGAAGCTGGGATCAAAGAAAAGATACCACAAGTCTGTACAAGTTACGAAATAAATTTCTGAGTAGTCTAGAATATATGCAAGCAAACGCACATAAAGTCCCAAGACAAGTACATGTGAGGGGGAATTTATTGCGTTTCGCGGCCCCTTTTATTTTGAATCGCAAACCAAATCCGCGAACCACTTCCTGAATCAGTCATGTGGTTCGGCCGGCTCCCATGGATTCAAACGTCATGACATACGTCATCAATACAAGCCTCCATACGCGCTTCACAAAAATTATCCTGGATTACTCGACACACGCTTCAAAGCCTCGACACGGGAGGCAGGGTATCCGCGGGGTCTTGAAAAGTATTAAAAGGTGATATATAAATTTAGGGAAAATCAAGACCTTTGATAAGTATTTAAAAGTCTTGAATCTATTTCGAATTCAAGACTCTGTGTAGTCAATGGTTTTTTCCTCTTATACTGTCAGGCCTCAGCCGAAAAATGACACGAGAGATGGTTATTTAATCGGGAGATCGTCCCCGTTTTTTTCCTTCGCACTTCTCTCTCTATAACACCCCTTTCCGTTAGAACCCCCCTTCAAAACAAGAGTCCCAACCATCACCTTGCTTATAACAGGAACTACACATCAACCTTCCACAATAAAGCCACTAAATACAATAGCTTACAGATGTGTTGTTTTCTCGATGTGAATAGCATATTTGTCAAAAGTTGTTAAAAGTTTATGTTAATTCACTTATTCTAGTCCTCACGACAACGCACAAAAAAATACCTGGCGTTCAAGCGGGGACGGGACTCGTGCGGGCTCAGCGCGAGACCGCAGCGCGAATAGCGCAAGTCGCTGAATCTTCCATGTAGAGGACGGCTAGCTGCGAACAGTAAGCTATACATTATTTATATTGCTGCAATGGGTAAGTGTAAATTTGCGGGGTCTGGCCGGAACACGAGCAGTTCAAGCCCTGGCTGAAGCCCGTCGCTGGGAATGACCGGGAGGCGACTGTTTGGTCAGTAGGAAGAAAGTGAGTGCAGCTTCAATTGGGATCAATGCTCTCCGGTCAGTCACAGATGCAAGGCGCTAGCCACGAATCCGCTACGGCACGCAGACAGCGGTTGTCCATCGAACATCGGGGAACACCTTCCTCGGTTAACGTTGTTACATGACCCAGTACCAGTACGACAGCTGAACCTAGTCACTAGCTGCTAGAGTTGCTAACGTTAACTCAGTTGTAGTCGCTTCAACTTGTACAGACGTCAGAGTGACGTCGCCACCCCACACCACCGCTGCGCGCACAACTGTCTCTATACAACAGTGAAACACCGCTCTCTCACGTCCAATGAATCATATTTGTAAGGAGTGAGCACTACCACAGCTCAGTTAGTTTCGTCCATGTTCAAAGTTTACACACGTACATTTCTGAGTTCTATTATTATATCATCATACTGGGAGAATGGCGCAGATTGTAATTTCCTTCAGGTGATATACCAGACTAGTTTTCCTGTGTATGTCAGTTAAACAATTTGTTGCACTAAAGACATGCCACATGGTGACTCTTTTTGAGAAAGTTGTAGCATTATATCAGCAGGGCTGCCACTAACGACTATTTTTCTATAGATTAATCGGTCGACTATTTTATCGATTAGTCGATCAATCTAAACGATTAATTGTCCTCCAAAAAATCAAATTGACCATTTCATTTCAGTTAATTTTCAACATCTGATCACATAATGCAGCACAAAACAAAATGTAAACAAAGGCTCAAATATTAAAGTGAAAAAATTGTAGGTTTAAACTAGCAACTCGAACGTGATAAAAATAAATCTAAAGAGGGCTTATAGGTTGAGTCAGCAGTGCAACTCAAAAAGATATCAAAGTTTTAACCCCTTATCAAAATAAAAAAGTTAGGTCTGCATATTAAACAAAGTGCAACATGTTTAAAGTATAATAAACAGTGGTGTCCAGCTCAAAATCCGACTCAAACGTCAGTTAGACATGTGTGTTGTAATCTATATATACAGGCTATAGTTGTAATGTAAGAATGTCAGCATGTCCACATGTTCTAGACTCAGGCTAACATTTCGAAGGATAACTTCAATACTATATGTCAAGCAGTACTGCTGCAATCATAGTCTCTGGTCAGCAGCCAGCAAGATCGATACCATCTCCACTTCCTGAATGTGATCGTTCAGAAATAAGAGCAGTCGACACTATACGACACAACACAGGTTTTTCAAAACACTTCAGGAAACTCTGAAATTGTAAACATGTGTATTTGTGTTTCAGTGTGTCCTGCAGACGTCCAGCAACTGATGGTGATTAAAGAAGAGGTTCCCCCTGAGGAGCAGCAGTGGAGCCCCCTTGTGGACCATGAAGACCCAAAGCCCCCCCACATTAAAGAGGAACATGAAGAACCATGGACCAATCAGGATGGACAGCAGCTTCAAGGACTGGAGGAGGCTGATATCAAGTTCACATTGACGCCTGTCGCTGTGAAGAGTGAAGAAGATGAGGAGAAACTTCAATCGTCAAAGCTTCATCCTAGTGAGACGAAGGAGAACAGAGCGGACTGTGGAGGACCAGAACCAGCCAGGAGCTCAGGTCCTGGTGGACTTTTACAACAAGGTACTGAGGACAAGAGTGAAGACTCTTCTGAGACTGACGATAGTGAGGATGATTGGCTGGAGACCAGGGAATCTCAGACTGGTTTAAATACAAGAAACAACAAACAGCCTCTAAGTGATATGGGCAAACAATTTAGTTGCCCTGAGTGTGGTAAAAGATTTAAGAAAGGCGGCAGGCTAAAGAGACATATAAGGATTCATACAGGAGAGAAACCGTTTAGTTGCTCTGAGTGTTGTAAAAGATTTAGCAGTAGGGACTATCTAAATACACATATGAGGAGTCATACAGGAGCAAAACCGTTTAGTTGCTCTGAGTGTGGTAAAAGATTTAGCCAAAGGGGCAGTCTAAATAAACATATGAGGGTTCATACAGGAGAGAAACCGTTTAGTTGCTCTGAGTGTGGTCAAAGATTTAGCCAAAGGGGCAGTCTAAATACACACATGATGATTCATACAGGAGAGAAACCGTTTAGTTGTGCTGAGTGTGGTCAAAGATTTCACCGTAGCGACAGTCTAAATACACATATGAGGATTCATACAGGAGAGAACCCGATTAGTTGCTCTGAGTGTGGTAAAATATTTAACGAAAGGGGCAATCTAAATAAACATATGAGGATTCATACAGGAGAGAAACCGTTTAGTTGCTCTGAGTGTGGTCAAAGATTTAACGAAAGGGGCAGTCTAAATAAACATATGAGGAGTCATACAGGAGATCAACCGTTTAGTGGCTCTGAGTCTGGTAAAAGATGAAAGATTCAGTCCTATTGTACGAGACGTGAGGATTCATTAAGGAGAGAAGTGATTTAGTTGCAACATTTGCAACAAAAGTTGTATTAGGATTTATCAGCAGATATTCATATTATGCATAGTTCACTGTTTTAAATAGACTATTAACAGTTTTGATGTCCCTAGAAAATATAACTCATTGAATAACACGAAAGATTGTGTTTATATATCTTGTTTCTACTGATGCCTACATAATGCATCTATTTTTCATAATGTCCTTCATGTCATTTTAGGGTTAAAGTGTGTTCCTGGCACAGTATGAATGTGTGTTCTTTTTTTTTTTACTTTTTATTTCCTTTTGTCGAATACGGTCATACATTACATCGTTTTTAACATGAAATTAGGTGCCACGGGTACAAGTCTTCGGTTACTGGGGTTAACTGTCCATGTATGTCTCGGGTCCAAGCCATCATGATCCAGATATATCAGAATCAAGTTACTGATTAACAATGTCCACAGACACAAATCATCTCACATAACATTACATCAAGACAATATTCTGAAATAGCATGGCCTGCATATGTCCATTGCTTTAAAGGGAAAACAAATGGAAAACAAAAGCAATATATATATATATTTTGCTCATATCAGATGGAAATGTAGAGCAATCGGGGACCAGTTGTTTTTTAAAACCTCTATTTTCAGTTGTAATAGGGCAGCCAAGTATTCCATCCTGTACATATCTTGAATTCTACCCCTCCATCGGGTTGTTGTGGGGGGCTGTGGCTTCAGCCAGGAGGCTGATAGTATATTTGCTATTAAAAGAAGGACTCTCAGAAGTTTTGTCTGGCTATTTTCTTCAAGGTTATCAGGCAGTATTCCTAAAATGAAGTGTGATGGTTCTAACGGTATATCTATAAATAAACAAGTTTTTATTTCCTTTTGTATTTTTTGCCAGTATTCTGATAGCTTTGGACATTCCCAAAATATATGTGTATGGTCTCCCACCTTGCCACAACCCTCCAACATTGTGCTGATGTGATGCTCAATTTGGATGTTATAAGTGGAGTTCTGAAGTATCGCATTTTAAGCTTCCATCCAAATTCCTTCCAGTTAGGACTACTGGTTACTCTGTGTCCCTGTTCGAATGATTTTTCCCATTGTTCATCAGAAATTGTTATTTTGATCTCTAGTTCCCATTTTTCTTTAATATCCAATTTATTGTCCTTTAGTTCTTCCTGCAATATCCTGTATAAGTGTGATATGAACTTTGCTTTCACTGTTCCTTCAATTGCCAATATGAAGAAGTGTTCCAGAGCTTTTCCCATTCTTGATGTGTATGTAAATTATGTCTTATTTGTAAATATCTGTAGAAGTCTTGGGTTGGTAACTCATATTTCTCTTTAAGCTGTTCAAATGACTTCAGTACACCTCCCTCGAACATGAATGTGTGTTCTTAACTAGTTCATATGATTAAATATGTTTGTTTTTAAAACAATTATTCTTGGTTCGTGAGATTCAATGACAGTGTGTGTTCTCATTTATGTATTGAATGTGTTTCCAAGAATAAAAGTCTAATAAAAAGATGATGGCGTCGTCGCCCTCCTTTTTTTTTTCTGTACAATCGGAGGATGCACTGGCTACAGTTGAATTGTCTTGTCAGGAGACAAATTAATCAGCTTCTCACAGTCAGACATGTTTGTTTACGCTTGACTTGAAGTCGGAACTAGGCAATTTCAGGTCAGAATATCTGACAAACAAGTCGTCTGGAACGCAGCATTACACTCGCGCATGAATGGCGGTAAATGTCCACAGCAAGATTGTTAAATTCAGAGACAGGTGTGATGTCCCCAATCTATACAATTTAAGATGAGATTCAAAACAAACATATTTAATCTAATAAGCAATTAGCAGGCAAGGATCGACATCCAAGACGAACGCAGAAAGTGAAGCGTTTATCCTTTCCGCAGTGCGCAAAACGCATGTAACGCTTTAAAATGCATGTGCCTGTTCAGTGCTGCTTTACAGTCCTAGAAATTGTAGAAATTTTAATGTTTAATTGTTTTTGTTTTCATCTCGATTTGAAGTTTATCTGATGTACGCCCTGGTACAAGTACCTCAAAGTAAAAATGTGGAATATGGCCAAAATGGCCACTAAATGCAAAATGGCGGGCTTCCTGTTGTGTTTTTCATAATGCCCCTTGAGACTTTTTTGTTTTTCTAGTCATGATAGGTCGGTCAATGTGAACTCGTTCCAGGGGTCTCGTTGTATTTGATTTTTTGTTAACAAAAGTTTGAAATAAGTATTCACTTGGTGCTGTCTAGTGTGTTTTGTTAGGCACAGCTTCAAGAAGAGTAAAGCTCAGCACAGTGTTCCTTTGCCAGTGCCTCGTTGATGAAACAATTTGTTCCCTTAATTTGTAGTTGCAACTCTAGGAGAATGATAATAATGATGAAATATATCTTATTTTCAAGACATCTATGAAAAGAAACTGAGCAGTGTTGGTGTCTGTTTAACTGAGGATTATGTATCAGTGGTCACATCAGGTTTGATTGTCTTGTTTATTTCAAATATTTTTCTTTTTCTGGGATTAATAAAAGACATAAATGCTTCTTTTAATATGTTCTCCGAGTCAACGGAAAGCCAATGAGCTGTCTAACTCCACAGCCCCATAGTGCTAATTTCCCTTCTCCCTTATCTTGTTTATTAATCGGGGGGACTGATCTAAAAATCCATTTGAATTTTAACAGGAGAAATAAGCAACTGAATGAATTAATAAATTACTTTCCCTTTTATCATTTGCTATTCAACCTGCTGAGTCATTTAGCTTCTCCATTCAACCTCTCCATTCCGTGACACTTTGGGCCTTGTGCTGATAAAACAAGGGAAAACAAAGCAAATTAGCCACGAAATCTAATTTCAATTAGTTCTTCAATAATATTGACAACGTTTTTCATATAACAAGGGACAATACAATGAAAGCAAAAAATGATCGATAACATCATTTGTCTGATATTTCTTTGAGAAAAAACAATATTCATTGAAACTCACTTTTATCGTATGAAAAGTCTAAAAAAGCACAAGGAGGCTGATTGGAGCACGGCAATAACTTGTCAATGATCTAACATAACACAGTCATCCAATGAAACTCTGCATTAGTAAATAAAAAGGCTGATGTTGAGGAAAAGTTAAAAAGAAAATACACGTTTGCAAAAAGCAAATAAAGCAAATTCTTTGATTGATAACATGAACAAAAGTATCTCAACAAAATAGCAATAATACTTACAAATCCCTTCAAAGAACACATAATAAATATGTATCATTAAGAGCTGATTGAGACACATTAAAGACATTGTGAACAGCAGCTCGAGACAGAAAGTTCAATCTGTTGCCTACTGCCTGGACAATCTGTCAAGTACTGTGAAGTATTCTCTAACAATGCTTCTATAACAAGAGGGATACATCTTTATACAGCATTTGAATCTTCCTTCAGAACCCCATTCAGTACAATCTCTCAAATCTATAAGATGAGACAACACACAATGTCTTCAGATAACAATCACAAGTCTATACAATCTGTCTATAAGATGAGGGATTTATATTATAAAAGTTTTTACAGCATCTACTTTATAACATGATCTGTTTGCAAATGTAGAAATTGATATTTTATCATAATAATGTGCTTGTATTGAGAAGAATAGAGGAGCTGATACTCAGTGTATGTAATGATCTTTGTATTATTTACAGTACAATAAGGATTAGTTGCCAGTTGTGTAAAACACTGTGAAGTGTTGTTTTGTTGATAGATTTCTTGTATTGCACATGCAGACGAGTTTATAATACTAATGATAAGGCCTCAAGGTCAAAGCCTCATCATGCAGAGACCTCAATATAATAAGTAAGTATAAGTATAAGTCCTCTCTCAGGAAGTAAATATTTTACTTCCTGAGAGAGGAGCTCACAACAATTTCATTTATTTCATGTTTTAAATAAACACCTCTGAAGGTTTTGACTTTTAAAATACAGTTGTGGTGGTCTTTAATATTAATTAGAGGAATTCAAACAAAAGATAAGATTCGTTTCAAATATTCTTCTGAGATCATATTCATTTTTTTGTGTTTACGAACTCAGGCCCAGGAGATCTGCGTTACATGTAAAACACTGTGTTGTGTTGTTTTATTGATAGATTTCTTGTAGTGCACATGCAGACGAGTTTATTATACTAATGATAAGGCCTCCAGGTCAAAGCCCCATCATGCAGAGTAAAGACAAACACAGAAACTGCAGATATAAAGAAACAATAATGACCCTGTGTCCAAGTTGCCTGGTTTTAAACGCAGGCTCTTCTATGACTCCATCCTCCTCTGGCCACCTTTTACTTTGAGGTAGTTGTCAAAGTTGGGCTTACAGATCAACTTCAAATTGAGATGTGTCCTCTCAACAAGATGGAGATACAAACTAACTCAAAGATCGATTTTTCGTCACACTATGTGGCGTGGCGTCAAAGTTTGATTAGTAGTTAGTTAGTATGGGCAGCTCAGCAGAAACCACATGAGATAAACGTGTTAAATTGTCCATGCGTGGAAACATAACAAACATAAAAAATTTGGCAGCGGTGGGATTCGAACCCACGCCATCGAAATGACTGGAGCCTAAATCCAGCGCCTTAGACCACTCGGCCACGCTACCACGATGTCACAGGTGACACTATTAAAACAATATAAAGAGCATCTACACACGTGTAGTTCTTCCACCAAACACTGACTGATCTCAACCTATTCCTGCTATATATAACCGAGGTACTGTAGCCGATACATCACGTGTGTTTACGCTCTTCATTTGAACCAGCTGTCTTCTCATGTGACGCTAGGCTATCTAACACATGCTAACTTTAGCCAGTGCTGCTTTCAAGTGCTCGTCCGTTACCGTCAATATCAAGCGTTTCTGCTCTGAAAAAACATATTTTTCTGTATTATTTAAATTATGCATTTAGAATTTCCCACATCATAACAGGGCATAACATACCATAGCATAGCACAACCAAACATAGCATAGCATACCGTAACATATTATTATTTTAATGCGATACAAATAAAACTAAAATTGAAACAGAAGTAAAAGAGAGCTATTTAGATTGAAATTTGGTCTTTAACATAATAGAAATAAGTGTATTTCAGAGTCAATGATATATTGATGATTAAATGTACCAGTTGCATTCGATCGCTGAAAGTTTGTCCAGTCCCAGGTTGTTTGTTCTTATTTCCGACAGCACTGAAAGCAGCAGTAGTGGGTGGGCGTGTCCGTCAGAGATCTGGTGCTACGTGCGTCGGGCTCCGGTCGCTGTGGTGGATCCACGTCCCGATCGCAGTATCGTCCCCCGGACCCACCGTGGACGCTGCAGCTCCAGAACCGACCGACCGAGTGTTGTGTGGTGTGGTCTGTCCGAGGAGGAGACTCGAACCTGCAGCTACTGACGCTACTGACGCCCTGTGTTTATTACCGAGACACGGAAGAGGTGAGTGGGAGAGTTTCACATTCTCACACAGTGAAGCTGGGCCTCAGGGTGATATACTGCATGTTCTCTAAATACATGGAACTTACACACACAGACAGACCAAAGGAAAGCGAATCCTCTTCTAGTGGGAGGTTGTATTGCAGCATAGCTCAACATGACCCATGGCTGCAGTAGCACAGGACTCGTATTTGTTGTGATAGTATTTCAACCATCTGTATACACAATGCAGCAGAGTAGAAAGGTGCTTACAGATGCTGGACACCATCAATTTAATGAGCTAAGTTTTTTTTTTCCATGCTAATGCTCACATTTACTTCTTAAATCAGCTTTTATACAACTTTTTTGGTTATTAAACTTCCTGCTGCAGAGATAACTTTCTCTCACATTGTATAAGTGGTTGTGCAGCCATGATGCAGGCGTGTTGTGTTCATCATGGCTTCTATAGATGAACTCCTCAGTGTCTTTTGTGTGTGGCACCGCTCTCCAGTCACTCCCCTGCCTCCTCTCATCAGCAGGACAGCAGACATCATGGAGGACGACGACCTGATGTTCACCATGGAGGAGGAGGGCAGCGCCAAGAGACCCCCAGTCCAACGAGGGGCCCCCAGCCAGCGGACATCCTCCCTGGACGACCCCAACGCCAGCGACGACGACGACGACCAGATCATCAGCCCCATCTTGGACGACTCCGCCGTGGAAATCTGTCACTACTTGAAGAACCTGGTGTACACCCGGCAGCTGTCGAACTCTCTTCCTAAGAACAGCTTCATGTACAAGGTGAGCTGTTGCCCCTGGCAACGGGATGCGAGATGATGCTCACGTGCAAAGTCAGGCGACAGTTAAAAATTGAGCCCTGGGTGATTCTTTTATTGTCGCTCAATATGAAGTTTAACAATTTGTAGTTAGTGTGTTGTGGTTCGGCTCCATCACAGACTCTTGTTCTGCAATGTGCTGCAAGAACAGCTCTTTGCCTTATAAGGAAATATGATATCTGCCCACAAACCAATGTGTCTGCTGTGTATGTGAATGTCCACCTCATCATTTTACTGTGACGAGACCAGGAAGTATCAAAGATTGTATCTTACCTCATGTGATTACTTGTTTTCCAAACACGTTTTTGTTGTTGACAGGGTCTAAAGAAGCACATTTTCTCCATTTTTCTACTTAGAATGAAACAGAAACAGTGGCAGAACCTCGCTCGTACAAGGTTTTGTCTCAGAGCGCACGGGTATGTTACAGATTAAATTATATCTTTATTCTCTTCATCCTCACCAGTGACCATCCACGCCTCCCGTCTCCTTCTCCACTCTGCGATTAACATCATTTTCCTACTTTTATTTCCATACTTTTCACTTTTTCTCTCTTCCCATGACTCGTTTTATGCTGGTGTTTTGTGTATCCTAATCAATGCATCCTCCTTTTTTCTACACTTAAAAGTTCATAAATCATCACTAACCAACATCGGGGTTGTTGTATTTTTGTTGACACACCAAAAATAGGATTTGTTTTTGTTTTGCTTTTCCTCACAAACAGACGTGACATCCTCCCAGTCAAAATCACCACCCTCCATGTTTCTCTCTATGTGTACCCTTTGCTCTAAATATAAACATGTCTCGAATGCCTCCAGGACAGAGACCAGTACACGAGGAAGACGTGCTGCTGTGCAGTATAAGGGGATAGGGGGGGGCATGGCTTGGGTTACTGCAGCAGGTTTAGATTCCTAGTAACACTTCTTAGGGTCCTACTAAGAAAGTTATTTATTTTAAATGGCAGACCTGCAGATGGCCATGGAATACGCAATGGTGATAACATTCATTTTAAGGTGGCAGTAAAATATTGAAGTTACTATAAATACATAGGAGACTCCGGCCTTGTACTACAGTGTTATGTATTATGCTTCCTTTCTACTTAAAGAATCATTCATTTGTCCTTCCTTCTTTTTTATTTTTCATTTCCTGTTAAAAACTGTTTAATGCTTAAGCTGCCGTTAGTTCTTCCATGAGTTTTGTTGATAAATCACTTCCATTGTAGCCGATTGAGGGGAACCTGTTTACATTTGCCTCATTTGTGACCATAGTGTCATCACCTAAAGGCTGCAAATGACAGATGTTATGCAGAAAAAGCACAAAATTGACACTGTCATATAAACAATATTTCATAGTTTTTGCATTAAACAGCTTCCCTGGGTTTTTCCCCCCCCAAGTAATCTGGCTAACCTGTTCTGGAAACCGACTCCTCCCTTATTTTTACATGAGACTAATACTGCAAGCTATAAGATATGTTTCCTTATCATGACAGGATGCATGGAAACATGCAATTGAAAAGGCCAAAGCCATGCCCGACCCCTGGGCTCAGTTTCATCTGGAGGAAATTGAGACAGAGCCCTGCATTCGTTACAGGTAAGAATAACTCTGTGTTGCTGTAAATCAACAGCAGTGATGGAACTTTTTCCTCTGCAGATTATTTACTCGTGTGCTTTTGTGTACTTTGAAAAAGGCCTGTTGTTGTATGAGAGAGGTACAGTTTGGGTGTGAACGTTTTTAAAACAACAATGTGATAAAGTGCCAAAGCAATTATATTTGATTAGCTCAGGTTCATAATCTAATGGAGTTTAACTTGTTATTTAATTGGATTGTTTGTATCTATCTGTGTCAGTTTTTTCAAAAGTTGAAAAAGTTGTGTTTGTTGATGTTTTTGCCAATTGGGAGAACCACCTCATAGAGTTTGAACGTGTTGGCAAACAATTGCTTATTTTCACAAAAAAGAAAAACGGTAGTGCACCATGAACTAAAAGGCACTAAAAGAGCAGCTTTAATGTATCAGGGTAGTTTAGGAAGTTACATAGTTCAGCATTAGATGAGAATGTGAGATTCCCATATTGGAATTAGCCCCAAACACTCCTTGCAGAGTTCTGATACGTTGCATCAAGGCAGCGACAAACAATGGAATGGGTTTGTGCAAAACAGCAGGGAAATGGATTCCTTTGGCAGAGTGTGTGTTTGAGGCTTGTTACATAACACACAGAGTGACTTGACTGCAGAGAGAGGAGGAATTGTCAGGAGCTGGGATCTACCGCCACTCTTTTTTTCTTGTGCTAATTTTGCCCACATGTAACCTCACTCCTTTTCCCTCTCTAATGGCACAGTATGAACTCGATGGAATGAAAGTCATGGTACACAGTGTTCCCAGGCTTTAGAAGAGTGACTATATTTTAATCTTGTTTAAAGGCACTCAGGTTTCAGATGTGAAAACTTGCAGCTGCAGCTACATTTCGTGCATTATTCATTAACTCAGGCCACACACCCTGACAAGACAAACAGACACACTGACCCAGTGCACATGTACAGTGTGTGCACCTAATAGGATTTTATGAGTCACATTCACTCCCTTAACCTGCATTCCAAAACGAGGAGGAGAAACATTACACACTCCAGAAAAACATGCACACCTTTTCACTCTTCTCTGCTTGATTCTGTTTAAAGAGGAAACTTTGTGTGTCCTGCGCCGCCCTGATAAGAACTGATTATGGGCTGGAGACAGGCCAACGCCCATAGGACAAACAGGAACATGGCAAAAATGGCCAAGACTGGTTGTCCAGCCGAAAAGTCAAAACACAATTTACGCTGACAAAGACAATTCATAATTTTTAGAACAAGATATTTGACTGATCCTATTTAGTATAACTTATTTTGACTTAATTTACTTTTCCTCTTCACAGGTACAATGCCATCACAGGGGAGTGGGCTCAGGACCAGATCCACATCAAGATGGCTACTCAGGTACGACTTTTCCTCTTGAAACACTGAAAGGCCGATATTTAAAACTCACATGTACACAAGCAATTCTTTCAGCTTGTTGTCTCTGGTCTAATTTCTCTCTCTTGTTTTCTTGCAGCCGTTTGGGAAAGGGGCGATGAGGGAGTGCTTCAGAACGTAAGTCCTACTCATCAGTTCTCATCCAGCGGTTATTGCCCTTGTGTTCTAGTCACAGAGGCTGTCAGTGTAAGCAAAGCAGGGGAGTGTGGAGCTCTTAGATTGTGGCCTACAAAGTGGTGTAGGTCCACATTCCTCTGGCTCAGACTCAGGAGGAGAGCCGCTGAAGGACTCCACAGTTTATGAGCCCAAGATTGAACAGAGAGTATGAAGCAGCTCATCAACTCGTCCATGGTGGCAAGAGGGCTTTAATTCAAACTTTGGGATGCTTTTTGTTTTTGAATAGAATTTGAGCCTATTTTGGTTTCTGCATGACGTCGCAGAACAAACGAGAAAAGGAATAATAGTGTAATTGTCAATGTTTAATCCTCAGTTATGTGGGAAATGTAGCTGAGAGGCATCCGTCAACATCTCCCTCATTTCAGCTGTTTGCTATTTGCGGTATCCCACGGAAAAATCTGTCTGGCAAAAGACCCCGAGCCCCAACAAGCCCAAACAAGTTAGGTCCTTAAAAGCATAAATCTCCACATGTGAAATGTGGTTTGTTTTCCCTGAAGGATTTGGACACGTGCGTTTGGAGCTGTTTTTATCTGGGGTCATGTTGGGCAGATCTGAGTTTAGATCCAGTTGATGGAAAAAAGAAAAAAATTGTTTCCCTATTTGTAATTTCAGCTTCCTACTTTGAATAAATGAAGGGTTAATTCAAATGCTTCTCTCTACTGTGAATTCTAACCCTAATTTAATTTCCTTCCAGGAAAAAGTTGTCTAATTTCTCGCATAGCAGCAACTGGAAGTCTGCATCAAACTACGTGGCCAAGAGTTACATGGAGTCGGTGGAAAGAAAGGTTTACTTTGAGGATGTCAAGCTGCAGATGGAGGCCAAACTCTGGGGGGAGGAGTACAACCGACACCGACCTCCCAAACAGGTGCAGGACAAACGTTTGCTTTTAAGCTGAAGCTGACCTGTAATGGGACGAGACAATATGGATCAAGTCTGCTATGATCCTTTGAAAGCATTCAGAGCGCATGGCTGCACAATCCTTTAATCCTTCATTTGATAACGGAAAATACTTTAATCTTAGATTTAGTTATGCAACAGATGATTATAGATTATTTTATCTTAACCATTGGCCTTTCCGCCCTTGATTCGAAGGACCATGTGTGAGTGAGTGACTGTTGATCTGTTTGTAAACCTCAGGTGGACATCATGCAGATGTGTGCGGTGGAGATGACGGACAGACCAGGCAAACCTCTCTTCCACCTGGAACACTACATTGAGGGCAATTACATCAAATACAACTCCAACTCAGGCTTCGTGAGGGACGACAACATCAGACTCACCCCTCAGGTGAGTGACATTACCTCTCGGATCTTGATACGTGTTCAACTAACAATCACTTTATCTCAATCATTCGTACCCTTCTGTATCCAACAGGCTTTTAGTCACTTTAGCTTCGAGCGGTCGGGACACCAGCTGATCGTGGTGGACATCCAGGGGGTCGGGGATCTCTACACTGACCCTCAGATTCACACCGAGAAGGGGACTGACTTCGGAGATGGAAATCTAGGTTTGGTTCTGTCAGTTTTTCTATAAGCTTTTTGACAGATGCTGAAAGAGATATCGCATCCCGACCATATTGTACCTGTGTTCCAGGTGTGCGAGGCATGGCGCTGTTCTTCCACTCTCACCTGTGTAACAAGATCTGCAAGAGCATGGGCCTGATGCCCTTTGACCTCTCACCTGCGGAGAAATCCCAGCTGGACTGCACCAACAAACTGCTCGTAAATTGAACATGTTTATAACCCTAAAGAAAGACAGACAGGGCCAGAAAGCAGCATTACATCAGGGTAGATAACGAAAAACATTTCAGTAACATATAAATAATGATAATAATGACAAAAATGAGGGGAAATAGGAGTGAATTTGATTGTATTTGTTAAATGTACCATATGTTAAATACTCATTATTATCTCAAAAGGATTATAACCAGCTTGGTTACACTGGCACCTTTACAAAAATGTGGATTAATGTGCTTTGTCCTCATGAAATTATAAAATATCCTGCAGCTCTCCTGCTCACGCTCACTCTCACAAGGATATTATAACTACTTTGCGTTATCTTCATTATCAACCGCTTGCTTCAATCACCTGAAGGAGCAGTTTCATCTTGTTTTTCTCCAGCGGTCGGCCCAGACGGTGCTGAGAGGTTGTGAGGAGCCGTGCGGTTCCCCTCGAGTTCGCACCATGTCAGGATCTCAGTGGATGTCCCGCCTCTCTGAGACGTCATCTGCAGACGACAACATGAGTGACGTGGACTCAGTCCCCTGCTCGCCTCTCATCCTCTCATCTCCGCTAGCTGCATCTGGAACAATGGGCAAGTCGCCTGTTGGTACGGGCCTGAAGTCATCAATACACAATGTGCATTTATGTATGTTTTGTGTATTGAAGAGTGGGGTTCACACTGTAAATATGTAAATATCTGATTTCTAACAGGTTTATGTTTTACTGGAATGAATGAACATGACAGATTTGGTAACAACAACACAGGAGAACATAAGGTGAGTAACATAAGGTGAATGGGACAAGCAAAAATAACACTGTGCCACATTCTCCTATGACCAAATTGCTTTAGTTTAGGTCTCAAATCTGAAGGGTTAGGGTTCGTATTTAAGTTCAAATACAGCAGCAACACTTTTATTGCGAGGCACCGTGTGCACAATAATTTACCTCATCCCTTTTTTTAAAGATAGGCATCTCTGCTCTGAGCTGCGCTTACACGAGTCACTGCACTGACTTTATTTTCATTTTTTTCCGCCTGTAGGAATTAGATAGCGGCAGTGACAGCGGATTCCCCAGCGAGAGGAGGAGTGAAGGCGATTCGAGTGACCACGTAGACGGGGTAAAGACTCATTTAATCTCACTTTGTTTTTACTGGACCAGTCAGACAACTTCCAGGATTGGTTAACAGGATATTTTCAAATAATGGAATCTCTTATTTTATTGACATAAACAGCTTCTCTTCAGTTGAGTAAGACATACATGTGTTATCAAGTTAACATAATAAGTCGGGAAATATATTTTAGATATGGTTAATATGGTTTAGATAGGTATTAAACTCATTTGACTAATAGATGTTTAGTATCTATATTGTATTAAGGAATATGAATAGATTATTTTCATATCTGAAGAGACATTTGTGATCATACTGGCCTGACGTCTCCATTTTAACACTTATTTTCACTGAATGTAATGTAGGACTTTTCTTGGTGCTGTACATAGCTCAGTCGTCGTTTTCTTTCTGTCGTCCGAGCAGCTGTTAACATTTTCTTCTTGTCCACATTAAGTTCAGATAACTGTTGGATCTTCTGACAGTAGCCTCTGTAATGCATGTTGTGTCACCACGTAGGCTCATCATCGATACAACAGACATTATTCCGAGTCAGACGAGGACAGTGTCAGACGGGTAAACAAACGTAGAGTCATCAGTGTCTTAAGCCTCATCCCTGCCTCAATCGTACACCTCCCTGAATTTTCCACATCTTTTCCTCACTTTGCCATCCCACCTTTCTTCCCTCATCCCTTCTTTTTTAACAATGAAATTTGTTCCTCATCTTCGCACTAATCTACCTCCTCCTGCTCTGTGTCCTCCCTCACCAGTGGAAGGTGGTAGCTCCACCAAGAGCCTCCACATACCTAAATTCATTCAACCCTGACAACGAATGGGTGATTACTTGCACGGAGGATCGAAAGCTCGGGCATCATGTCTTGCAGCGCTGTGCGTTGTTATAGCTATCAAGAGCTATCTTTGCAAAAACCTTATCAAGCATGATTCTCAAAATTCAAATGTGAGCCATGTTCCCTCTGCTCTTTATTCAATTTAGTGAACCAACACAAGAAGCAAAATGGAGAGAAACTGAAAATGAGATTTGAAACCGAAACACCATCTACCTCTGTTTCACCAGCTTTGCTCATGATTCACGCCATAATAACTTTGTGTGGGTGTGTGTGTGTGTGTGTGTTGTCATGCTTCACATGATTTGTGCATTTGCTGATTGACAGGCCTGCAGGGGTGCACTCCTCCAGCTCTGAGCAAAAAGCTGATCTATGCCATCTAGAATTAAAGCACATTTTTCCGGATGGGTACACCCCTGAGAGTCGAGTGTGATTTTCGTACTTAATCTACCTGGCATCATATAATTAGTTTTCAGATTACTGTGGTGAAGAACAGATGGTTAGACTCTCCCTTTATTTTCTCCTTCTCATATCTCTGCTGCGTGGGTTGTGACCAGCTGACGGACGAGAAGTGGAGCTTCTACCATTCGTCTCGTTCTCACGTCCACCGACCGTCATGTGTTTCCACTGAGGTGGAGCGACTCAGCACTCTGCTGCAGAAAACGACCGGCCAGTCAATTCTTGGAAAGGTGAGAAATAAACCATCACATTGGATGATTTAGATTTTAAATAAAGATGACAGATACGAGCAGGACTCAGTCTTGCATTAACAGATGTTTTTATTCTTGATGGTCACCGCACCGCAGCTTATTAAAGGTTATGCTGTTTTAGCATTTTCATACATCTAACATATACTGGGTCTCTGTTCTCCTCCACAGGTCCACCTGGGCATGGTGAGGTACCACGAAGCCGGTCGCTTCTGTGAGAAGGACGAGCAGTGGGATCAGGACTCGGCCATGTTCCACCTGGACAGAGCCGCCCAGTGTGGAGAGCTGGAGGCCATCATTGCCCTGGGCCTGTGCTATCTGCAGCTGCCTCATCACATACTGCCAGACATGGAGCTGGAGGTACAATTCTCCAGCTGATTTGACTGTGGTCTTGTGTGCTCCTGTGTGTTCTAACATTGTTGTGCTGTTGGCAGGATAGCGCAGGAAACAGGATGAAAGGTTTCAAGTATCTCCTGCTGGCGGCTGAGGCTGGTGACAGATCCGCAATGATTATTGTGGCCAAAGCCTTTGATTCAGGAGTCAATCTGTCTGCTGACAGGTCAGTGAAGCTTGTTTTTAGCAGATGAACCAGTTTGAGCTAGAAAGATGAGGAGTCCTTATCCTACAGTCATGATTATACTGCCCCCTGGTGGGAGTTTTTTAGGGCAAGGTCAAACTAAGACTGAATCATTTTTGATGTTTCTGTTTTGTTTAATCTCTCTCTTTAAATTTCAGAAAGCAGGATTGGGGAGAAGCGATTCGCTGGTATGACAGTGCATTGAACATGACGGACTGTGACGAGGGGGGAGAGTTTGATGGGACACAGGATGAGCCTCGCCACCTGATGCTTGCCAGAGCAGGAGATATGTTCCAAGAGGGAGGCCACAACCTCACCGCTGACCCACAGAGAGCAGGTTGGACTCCGGCTCGACAGACCTCACTGTGTTAATATACAGAGTGAAATCCATATTGAGAGTATTGAACACTCGCCCTGTGTTGTCTTGAAATAATCGTGGTGGCTGTAGACAGATGGAAACACAACAGATGCAGTTCATTATTTCCCCCCCAACATTGCTAAATACTCTATTTTACGTCGAAGTATGTGAGCCACTTGAAGGGGAACATTTTATTTTGTGTAGTAATATTACAAGAATAAAGTCCCAATATGGACAACGATGGAGGAATAAGATATATCAGACTTCATAGAATTGGCTTTAAGTCATTGTAGGTTTTTGTCTCTTCAAGGGATTTGTTAACAGCAGGAAACATATAAATTATCACCATCCTCATTCTAATTGTATCTGTTAAGTGTTTCTTCGGAAAAAACATTATCTGATGCAAATTTTATCGCTGCCTCCTTAATCGCCTTTCACATCATCTCATCATCGTCATCGTCTCTCCCTGCAGGTGATCTGTTTACAGAAGCAGCAGAAGCTGCCATGGCCGCCATGAAAGGCAGGTTGGCGAACCAGTATTACATGAAAGCTGAAGAGGCCTGGGCGCTGATAGAGGAGGAGTAATTGGGGATACATGCTCTCATCACAAGGCATGCTACAGGAGATCATGTGTCTGACAGACAGCCAGTCTGACCCTTTACACATTCAGGACACAACTTGGATGGTTGCAGTTTACATTTTTTTTATTACAGAGTAGTGAATGGATTTTTTCTATTGATGCCTGAGGTGTGTGTGTGTATCTTCCAGGATCAGGCTTGTATCTCTAGGTTCCTGTCCTTCCTTCTCTCTGTTTGTGAAGCCAGTAATGCAGATTCCTGTTTTCTCTCATTTCCTGTGTCTGCTTCCTTCTGGCCTCTGACCGTCTGTAGGAAAGAGATAAACTAAGGAATACAAAACAAATAAAACAAGGGAAATGGTTTACTTTTGCTGCCCCCAAATGCTAATGAATGCTCGGATGAATGTTTGTTAAAATGTTTGCAGTATAAAACTGTAAAATAAAGTTTGCATCGCTTTGTACAATGAAAATGTGTCATTATTGTTTCCTGTGGAGCTTGGTGGCATTTAAGACCAAAAACGGTACAGTATTACATTAATGCTCCATCTCTGCTCCAGTAATATGTTGTTATAGCATAGTTGTAGAGCAAGTAATTCAAGTAATGTAATAGTAAAGATAATTTTGCAATATAAATAATTATATAAATATATATAAAAGTAGATGATTTGAAGCTGAAAAGCAAAAATCACAAATGTAAATTATTGTTCGTTAAATAAATGTTGAAAAGAAAACTACTTCATCAATTAGATGACACATCTGCTGCAAAAAGTTGCAACCAATGCAAGTCCAGAGTCCTGCTGTAAATTGCAATGGAATCAAACGGAAATGTTTTCCAGGGGAACCTCAAAAAAGTTGAATGCTTTGTGAAGTTACTGGAGTCTGCTCCTCCTCAGTGGTAATGGAATGTTCACGTGTTATTTCAATGTGTATGTGTTTTATTACTTTGCAGTGCGTTGAGCTCTCTCGGCCACCGTAGATTCCGTCTCCGTGAACGTCAACCTGTATGACAAAGTGGGCTTTAATATAACTAGGCTCGTGGGCAAAGGAGACACAAAATCACAACAAAAAACTGATGCACAAGGAGAAAAATAACCAAAAAGAGAAACAATATCACTATTAAGAGACTTGTGATAGCTCATAGACCTATGGAGGACCAAACATGACTTAAGTATAAATAAATAAATACAGAAATAAATAAATAAATACAGAAATAAATAAATAAATGAATAAATAAAAAAGGATATAAATTAATTAATACAGAAATAAATAAATAAATACGTTAATAACAACAGAAATGTCTAAATAAATGTCTTAAATATATTTGCACATTTATTTATTCCCTGATTTATATTTTTCACGTTTTCAATCACCTTATGCTAATGAGAAAGGCGGGCCTAACCGCAGTCTCATGCAGGATTGGTCAACTGAGCTATACACACACACGCACACAGGCCCCGTGGCTCCGCCCCCCTCAGTGCCACACACTCGCACAGAGACAGAAGCAGTGACAGAGACTTGAGCTCGTCACCGCGAAGCAGCTGCTGAGTGACTTTGTAAAACAGTGGAAACAGTGAAAACACAGAGTTTCTCTGGTCACATCTGCTCAGAGATCAGCTGCTTCATGGGCAGAGCAGAAGCTGCAGGTGGTTTGTACCGAGCTGGAGTTTCTGCTTCCTCCTCCTCTCTGCTCTCTCCTTGTGCTCAGGAGAACACGAGACGTGACGCTCACAGTCAGGATTACTGACACCTTATTCATCCCAATAAAAAATAACCTGAACTAACCCTCTGAACTTGAACTAGTTCATTTTAAGTGTGAACTGGCTCAACACTGCAAACAGCTACTGGACACCAGTCAGCATTGAAAGGCTGGATAATTCCACTCCTGTGACCAATCCTGCATGAGACTGCGGTTAGGCCCGCCTTTCTCATTAGCATAAGGTGATTGAAAACGTGAAAAATATAAATCAGGGAATAAATAAATGTGCAAATATATTTAAGACATTTATTTAGACATTTCTGTGGTTATTAACATATTTATTTATTTATTTCTGTAATAATTTATTTATTTCCTTTTTTATTTCTGTATTTATTTATTTATTTCTGTATTTATTTATTTATTTCTGTTTTTATTTATTTATACTTAAGTCATGTATGGTCCTCCATAATAGACGCACAAAGATACAAAAATAAGCTAAATCATCTTCACGAGAACAATGAATCCAGAGCACAGATCCACAATTTATAGAATGTTGTCTAGCACCGCGAAACAGGTAGCGTGGCCGAGCGGTCTAAGGCGCTGGATTAAGGCTCCAGTCTCTTCGGGGGCGTGGGTTCGAATCCCACCGCTGCCATAAGTGACATTTTACCTCCGCCATAGCTTAAATTGTACCTTACCTCCTCTCCGTACACATCCGCACACACTACCCCCCACACTGGTTTCTTTTTCAACACAACGTTACACCTGTGAACACAAACAAAGAGCAGACACAACTGCGCTGTGGAGTCGCTGTGCATCATGGGCCCGGGCTCCTCCCCACGTGTCTGCGTGTGGAGCTGAGTCAATCATGGCAGCGACCCCACCAGCTCGCCTCCTCTGCCCGAGTTAGACCTCCCCCAGCGCCGGCCCTCACACCGAGGAGACAGCTGCATCTCCGCGGTGAAGCGAGCAGGTGGGGGGGTCTCATGTGGAGTGTGTGAGAACGCGTCGGTTGAACCAGAACCCGGTGACTGACTGTGTTATTTCCACCAGCTAGCCCTATGCTAATGCACGGTTAAAGTTAGCTAGCCTAGTTTGTAGCCTGTTCGCTAGCTTCGTTCGCTGCTGCACGTTTGTTTACCGGAAGTGTTGTCGCAGTTTGTCCGGCTTTTTTTTTTTACACACACATACACACACGTGGGTTCCTTTGATCTTTTGTACGGAAATGTGAATTCAGCCCGCAGTGTAGCGCCAGGCCCTGGACAAGTGGCTGGAGGGTTTGGATGCTAGCATGCTAATGAAGCCAAGTTAGCCAAGATCAGCTGCTTCTCTGTAGGAATATCGGCGTGTAATAACTTTAATGGAGTGTGACGTTGCTATTTGTTGTACGTGTTTAAAAGAGGAGTAGTTTAATGTGATTTACAGTGTGTTGCATCATGTGAGTTGTACCTGGCTGTCAGTGGTGGCACCTCCTGACAGGCTGCATGACTCTGGTCTTTCTGTCAGATCACTGTAGTGATTCACTCTCTGGAAAGGGTTTATTTAAAATATCCGTTTTACTGCAAGATCTCCTGGAGACTTACATCCTGAAACTCCCTGGAAATCTGATGTAACTTTGCCTCGTTACCTGTTCTACCGAGGCACATTGTTCTAGTTACAGGTCCAGCTGCTTTTATCCTGTTTCCTTTGTTACCATCCACTGTGTTGGTGTGTTTGTGTGTGTGTGCAGAATTAATCATCTTATTAAACAATTTGTCTATTTCCAGGTTGGATGTTTTAGATCTGCCGCCGCTCCGCTCCTGTTTCATCTCCTCCTCTCTCCTCACTTCAATATGGCGAGCGGGGATGATGACGACCCCATTATAGAAGAGGTACGTCCACAGGCCGATGTTAAAGGATAAAGCTGATGTCACATTCTCATCCGCATTGAGTTTGTCCTGCTAATAACTGCAGGCCTTGTATCTGAAGTGTGA
Source organism: Limanda limanda (assembly GCF_963576545.1). Taxonomy (NCBI): domain Eukaryota; kingdom Metazoa; phylum Chordata; class Actinopteri; order Pleuronectiformes; family Pleuronectidae; genus Limanda; species Limanda limanda. The sequence continues at coordinate 10,781,500 of NC_083656.1, read as the reverse complement.
CGAAGCCAATTCCCCTGTGCTGTATCACTCCATCATTGTCCACAGATCTATATAAAACCGCATCTGTGAGCAACAAAATATTTCACTGGGTGTTCAACAGTGTGAGCACAGTGGAGCAGAAAAACTCACGAAATATGTATTCTTCCACATCTAAAAATAGTTCCTAGCTAATGCTCTACTAAAGCCTGTTTTAGGAAGAAAGTTAAACTTCACCATGGATGATATGAAGCTGAAGGCCCAAGTTGGATCATTAATTGTGTTGGTGGGCAATTTGTTGATAATTAACACGAATACACAATATTATTTATTTATTTTTGTGTGTCAGTGCTGCAGCGTGATTATTGGTAGAGATGCACTGATCTTACTTTTTCCTCTTCAACTCCACTGGTGCTATTGTTGGATTCACCATCGTACTTGTGTTCTCGTAATCCCTATTATCATTTTCATGTAGGGTTGCATGATGCTGCAAACTGAGTAAATGAATGTATAAGATAGTTAAAACACAGAATTTTATTTTGACATCTATTCATAAGCTTTATTTAATCAGGTTTTAATCGGATCAAAATCTCTTTTGGAATAGAGCTTAGAGCACAGCAGAAGAAACAGCAGGAATATGACATTACAGCTTAAAAAGTTCCAAAAGGAGCCTTTGTGACAAAGCCAAACCTTACTGGTAGAATCTGTCAGTTCCTCACATCAGTTTGTGAAGCCAGAATAGCTTTGATCAACCTTTCTGTTTCTCTTAGATTGATGTGTACCTCGCCAAAAGCCTTGCAGACAAGCTGTATCTTTTCCAGGTAAGTCTTTTCTTTGTTGTCCATAAAGCTTTCGAGTGCAACTCCCTTAATCTTGACTCTGCTAATCTACGCTGTGATTGACAAATGATGTCACGACTTACTAATCACCTTCATTGTTCCTCCGACACAGTACCCTGTCCGACCATCCACCATGACCTATGACGATGTCAACCACCTGATGGCTAAGATCAAACCCAAGCAGCAAAGGGTACGCAAGGCTCTTTTCTTACTTTACACCTCACCAGTGTAGGAACTGTTTATTCACCTGAAAGTGACTGTAACATGTGTTTTGTTGCACTCATCACTGTACAGGTGGAGTTGGAAATGGCCATCAATGCATCAAGTCCCAACTATTGTCGCAGCAAGGGAGAACAAATAGCTCTGAACGTGGATGGCACAACCTTCGACGAAACCAACACGTATTCAGTGTAGGTCTATTGTTAAACCTCTAGTTAGCTCTGTGTGTTACTGCCTGTTTGTTCGCTGCTCGTGTTCAGGCATAGTTTGACATCGACAGTTGTTCACTTTGTGGCAGAGAGTTGGATAAAAGCATTACTCATCAGAATTTCCTCACAGGGAAGTTATGATTAACGTTCCTTGAGGAGGGAAGCTGAATAATAAATTGGTTGATTTTTCCTCTCCAGGAAGATGATGGACAAACAGACCTTCTCGTCCATCCAAGCCACCACCAACACCTCCCGATACGCTGCAGCCGTGTTTCGCAAAGGTTTGATCTAATAACCAGTTTTCTGTAGCGCTGTGCTTGTGTTTTGCTTGATCTGACTTCAGTGCTGCGTCTTGGAAATACACAAAAGTCACTCGTATGTTCACAGAGTCCATTTGAACCGTTATCACTGTTACCTTTCCTATCCTTACGTGCTAACTTGCTCTACACATGTGTTGAGGTTCAAGATAACAAAATGTGTCATCACAATCGTCTTGCTGACTTTTTAACATGAGAACGAAATCAATCACATACTATTTTATTGTTTATGTCAATAGGTGAGCTTCACATCACACCTCTGACAGGAATCCTCCAGATGAGACCCAGCTTCTCTTACCTGGACAAGGCTGATAACAAAACCAGGGAGAGGGAAGCAGCCAATGAAGGTGTGTATGTTTTTCCAAAATCTAATAAATATGTGAGATCAATTGATGCTTCTAATAATATTCAAGATTGTATTTTGTGTTTTTTTAAACTGTGACTTTCTAACTCTCTTGTCCTAATATAAGCTAATCAAAATACACGGCAGAATCCCTACAATACAGCTCGCAATTTGCGTTTTTTTACAAAGTTTCTACTTAATTTTTAGAGTTTAAAGCCTTCATCATCATGCATTACCGAATTAAATTCGTCCATGTCTAACGTTTTCTGTATTCTGTCTGCAGGTGGAGACTCCTCACAGGATGAAGCCGAGGAAGATGTCAAGGCCGTCACAGTGAGAACTCGTGCACACACGTAAACACACAATAACTCACACTTCATTGGCCCATAAACGGCCACAATTTCGGAGTTTTCATGCACATGTTCCCCCTCCAGGTGAGGTTTGCTCGCCCTGAGTCAGAGCAGGCTCGGCAGAGGAGGATCCAGTCCTACGAGTTCCTTCAGAAGAAGCAGGCGGAGGAGCCCTGGGTTCACCTGCACTACCATGGTGTCAAGGTAGGGGGTGCACTTACTGTTAGGGTACCACAGTTCTTAGTTTTACTGTCAGCTGATGCATGTGAGAAAGCATATTTCCAGTCAGTTGCTCTGGACTTTTTTTGGAACTTTTCTTGTCAAACCCAGAGTACACCCACGGACAATGTTTGTGGGAGCCCATGTCACAATACAGCAGGAACATGTCTGGACAATGTACAGCTGCTGGGTGTGTCGATGACGCTTCTAACACACAACCAAACCGGAGGAAAAAATATCTCATGCAGAATACACATACAACTTGTCCTCTCACTGTCGATATCCTGTAAACAAAAACATTGCTTTCTGGGGCTGAATTTCTCAGCATGTTCTACTCAGACGCCACCTTAATGCTCCGGACATTTTCCTGTTGTGACTATGTCTGGCCCAAACAACCTCCTGCTAATTTCTTTCATTTGAGGAAGGCAAATTCTGAAAACTGATGGCACCGGATTTCACGATCATGTGCATGTCTGAAATCTGCTTTTGTTGTTGATGTCAGGAGATCTGATCATGAATCTCTTTTCTCATCACGTTGTCTTTGTTGTGTTATTTGAATTCAGGATAGTCGGTCAGAGCATGAAAGGCAGTACCTCTTCTGTCAGTCAGTGGACGCCTCTGAGAACTCAGAACTGGTCAAAACTCCCAAGTGAGTATAATACATTTCCTTTCTTTGACCAGGATAACTATTTAAGTCGCTGTCTGTACCATATTCATTTTATTTTGATAACACAACTGATGTATTTTCACCACCACACTGCTTGTTTGTTCTGATCGATAACATTACTTGTGTGGTTTGGAGCGAATGTCCATGTTCAGCTGTTCTGCTCACGTCTCCCTGACCAATTTCTCCTCTTTCCTCAGGGAGTACCTGGCCATGCTGATGCCTCCTCTCGCTGAGGAAAAAGTGTAAGTGTTCCTAGTCTTCAGAAGAAAGAGAATAGATTTTAAACTGGTTGACTGCTCCAGAAATTAATCATCACTGACGTCTCCTTCCCTTTTTTCTGTGTGTTAGTGTGAAAGTGGTTGGTCCCAGTAATGTGCTCTCCATGGCTCAGCTGCGTACTCTGCCGCTGGGAGACCAGGTCAAGACCTTGATGAAGAATGGTAAGTTAAACTGGTTGTAAAAGGGAAATGCTTTAGGGGTCAGCAAAGAGATGAGACGTTTTCCTTTAATTTATCATTTGAACAGCTGATCAGTAACAAAACTGTTAAATGGTCACCAAGTTGTTTAGTTTGTCCCAGATTAGGTGTGAAACTGTTTGAAACATCCAATTATCTTCCTCAGCAACAGAGTTAGTGAATGCAGAGTTCTTTGACCCACTGTATTGAGCCACACACGTTGTATTTGGATTTATACAATTTAATTTAAAGGTTTGTTTCTCTTTCCTCTGACATATTCTCTCATCTCCAGTCAAGATAATGCCGTTTGCTAACCTCATGGGCCTCCTCGCCTCTGGCACAGACTCAACCGCGGTGTTGCGCTGCATCCAACAGGTGGCGCTGCTGGTTCAGGGGAACTGGGTTGTTAAGAGGTGAGACCAAGCAGCTTCAGTGAAACACAATCCACTCTCGTCTACAAGGAAATTCGATATGAAGAAGAGTGTATTCAATTTTTTTTCTCCAGACTGATGCACAGATTAAATGACAATTTTATGTTACATCTAACAACCCTGGAGAGCATTGCAGCCAATAATATAGGAGCCTGTATGTCCTTTTTTTTCCTTTTTAATATTGTCACATTAAACACTGGTGATATCTTTGTGTTATTGCTTTTTTTTCCTCAGTGATGTTCTGTATCCTAAAAACACGTGCAGTCCTCACAGCAGCGTCCTTGCTGAGGTGCTCTGTCGGGGCAGAGACTTTGTGGTGAGCTGTCAACAACTGAACTACTCAAAATTAATCCAATGACAGTGTAGGACCAGGTAGTTGGTTTTGTGTTGTCAATTTTTTGATTTGAGTCTGTTCCTTTCGTTGTAGATGTGGAGGTTCACTCTGGAGCGCTCTGTGATGAGGAAGGAAATTGCATCCACCATCAAAGTAAGAAGCAGCATGAGAAATAGCTAATTTATCCGAGTGGCAATAAATTAAGAGAGAAACGTCTTTACCAACAAGCATCACAGCATCTCGTGGTTATTTTGACCAGAATGGAATTTTTTTTCTTAGTTCTTGGTCTAAAACCAGCCCACAACACCAGCAGTCTGCCTGCATGTGTTCTCTCATGATTATACGACTAAAAAACAGTTACATCTTTTGATGTCTATGGTCTCCCTTGTTAAAATCAGTTAAGATTTTAAAATCCTTTAGTGTGCAGCAGGTTTTAGACCGATAGGGTGTTATGCCAATATCATGCAGAATTTGCAGAAGAGGTTTTCTGTGTGAAGGTACAGAAAAAAGTCGGCAGCCATCTTGTTAACAGAACTGTCAACATACAGTTCTTGGTGAGAGTTTGACATTAACAAAAACAAACTCCAGCTGAGAGGCTCAGTAACACCACCGTCTTTCACAGTTGCTCAGATGCAGAGCTGGAATCCTCTTGGAACACTTGCACTTGTTTGCAGCTGTCGCCGTGAGGCAGCAAATGTTTCAGTTCATTCAGGTAAATGGAACTAACACGTCCTTCCTTCTCTCCGTTGGTGTCAGCTTCCTCCGGAGGATGTGAAGGAGTTCCTGGAGCATGTGTCAATACCTCGGATCAACCGGGGCTGGGAGTTCCTGCTGCCTACCGACGCCGAGTTCATTAAGAAACATCCAGATGTGGCCCACAGGCAACAAATGCTGTGGCTTGGCATCCAGAGCAAGTAGGCTACACTCAGAGGCAGCAGGATAGTAAAACATTTCTCTTGGAGGGTTATTGATTCTTTATCAAGACTAATTTGTACCGATCTCTTTTTTTTTTTTTTTTTTTCAAGATTGGAAAAGGTCTTTAACTTCTCTAAAGAAGACTTCATGCCAAAGAATTCTCCTCAGCCAGGTGGGTTCCCACTTTTATTTGTAACAGTCAACTTATTATATTGGATAGCACGTAAAATATTCAGAAGACATTCATTTAACATGATCTGATGTGTGTTTCCAGAGCCTGTTCATGTCAGTGGTGAGGAGCGGCTGAAGATGGCACAGGAGCGAGCGCATGAAAACGTTTCGTCTCTGCAGAAGGAACTGGACACCAAACGGGCAGGAAGCTCCGTCCACATCAAACAGGAACCTGTCAGCGACAGGGACGACGAGCCCATGGACACCACCTGCCCGCCCTCCTCTTCCATCACCAACGGTTCTGTAAATGGTTACCCCAGCACCACCTCCCCCAACTTCGATCACACTAACGGCACCACGCCGTCCCCAGAGCTGCAGGACTTTGTGACAAAGACTTTCAGGAAGCATTTTGTACTGACGCTGAACGAGCTAAAGCGGCTGTTTAACCTCCACCTGGCTTCCATGCCCGCGGGATGGAGTGTCTTCCAATCCGTCTCGGACCACGTGCTGCAGGACGCCATGCTGCTCTGCCGCTGCAAACAGATAATGGTGCCTGTGAGTATCCAGGCAGGGGGAAAAAGTGAAGGATTCACAAGCTTTTGGGATGTTAAACTCAAAATCCGACCAGATGCTCCTGTTTTCCTTTCTTTTTCTCAGTCTGTGTGTGTGTGGGTCAAGTTTGAAATGATATTCCCTTTCGGGTCAGGTTGGATGGGATATCTACTTGATTATTTTCTGTGTTTGTTCCTGTAATGGAGGAAAACGTAGAGCTTGGGATGCGGCCGGATTGGGCTTGGTTAGTTTTCTCTTGAGTCCAGATGGGTTCCGACCCGTCTGCACCCGAGTCTAAACACATTCAGTTTGCGGTAAATGCTTATTTATCTCAACAGTGATATTTATTTAAAACTCTGCAAGAGGCTGCAGTGGTGTGGTGCAAATGGTACCAGTGAGCAGATGATTGAATACAAATCTAAAAATTAAGTTTTGTTAAAATCACATCGCCAGTTGTCAAAACTCTGCACAGCTGCCATAATTGTCTTGACATTTAGATTTAACAAAAACAATATCCAAGCATAAAAGTAGTTTCGTCAAAATAAGAATTAAATAACTTTCGGACAAAACATATTAAAGCTAAACAAAAATCCAAAACCAAACTGAACAACTTTTTAAAAATGTGGTAGTGAAAGCCAAATGGGTTATTCTCATGAATGACAGATTAAGATTTACAAACCCAGGAAAGCACAATACACAAGAACACAGAACAACAGGAAGACAGTGCAGTGACCACATCCGCTGTTTGTACATGAAGCAGAGCACTGAAAAGTGGAGCAACAGAACAATACTGAGCAGGCTGTGACTCTGAATGACTGAATAACTGTCTCATTATGTCCTTCTGAGCTGGAACCTTTCAAACATGCATGATTCGGTTTAATTTTGTTCAGACACGCTCAGATCCAAGACCCAGGAGGGTGCAGAATGAAATGGTCACCTGTTTTACCTGCTTGCCGGGTTTTAACGTGTACAGAGAAGAGTTTTGTTTCTCCCTAGGATCTTGAAAGCAGCTATCAGTTTTCTCCCTAGAAATAACGACTTTAACGGTCGTTTTTCTCAACAGCGCTTTGCTGCTTGTAAAGGTGCACTGAAGCAAAGTGGTTCTCAAGTTGCACTGAAGTCCCCGCAGCCACCTGATACCTGCTGTTCCCTCTGGGTTTAGACTAAGGTGGCTGTTTGTAGGCTTTATTTAGTTAGTTGTGGTCTGTTATTAGACTACTTGTTTTCTTGGCTTGGTGTTTGCTCATAGGGCAGAGAGCGGGTTGGTCTGTGCCCCATCCACTTGTTTCCTTTAGCAGCCAGTTCTCCTGCCAGGACCAGCCCTGTCATGGCTTAGCTCTTATCCCATCTATATCCTTGACATGAGACGATTTCAGCCGCCGTAGGGTAGGGAACGGCCGGGTGCCATCTTTATTATGCAACAGATTATTGGCCTCCAAGCAAAGCTCCTTACTGCTGAAGGAGGGGGTTAATCTGCGACGCTGCTTGCAAACGCAGGCAGATCTGGAGTCAGATAACTTCTCTTCTATGTCACGGTGAACAATATTGTCTGGATGTATGACGGTTTGAAGATCAGTTTTGAGTCAGTGGGTCATGTCTTGAGGGTAAATCCTGGTTTAATGCGCTTAGTGTTGAGTCGTCTGGTGGTCGACCTGCTCTTGACAAAAAATCATAAAGACTAATTACACGTCTGAAGGGAATGTTAAATATTTATACCAATTTGTACCTTTTTTGTTTAAAAAGTCAAAGACAACTTTAATGTAAATTCTGCCATATTTACAGAACATAGACAACACAAAATGAGTACTAAGGTACTTGCATGCTTAGAGTTCTAATGAACATGTGCTTTGTGTGGATCTTTTATTTCCGTGTGCATGATGACGGTGGATGGAGCAAGACTAAACTTGTGTCTGAGTGGGTTTAAGCCATTTTCAGAAATGATCTCTGGAACATGTCTGCACAATTAGATCCGGTGTTTCTCTAGAGTTTCCCTTTCACGTATGAAGAAGGCACCAGGAGATTCTCCGGTCACACATGTTCACAACAACAAGAGAAATCTCTGGAGCTTTCAGATGAGAGTTGGAGCAAGAGGCAGGAAGTTGCATATAAATTCTGCTGGGGAAATTACCTGTTTCTTTTTGTTTGTATCGACACTGGTGTTGATGTCGTCACATACAGCTCCGTCGGATAATTTCAGGAGATTATCCAGAGTTCAGAGCACATTTGAAAGCAGCTTTAGAGATTTGAACGTCCTGTGTAACAGTTTTTGTCACTTTGCTCTTCCCTTCTAACTGTAGTTTCCTGCTCAGACCACAGCAGCAGCCGATGAACAGAAGGTGTTTGGTTTGTGGGAAACTGGTGAAGACTTTGACAAGGTAAACTCCCTCATAACATCCCCCTTATCCTAACATCCTTCTCATCTTTCAATGATTGCTGATTTTCACCTGAATTCCAGAAAGCACATGCAGCAGGTTTGCAGCAACCCCCCAATGGGCTGGTTGTATCGCAACATTGCCTGAGGAAATTTTCCACCTCAGAGTGTGGGGATTTTCACCTCATGGTTTATTTTTCTGTTTAATATTTCAGCTGGAAACATTTGCACAAAGTTAACGCATGGAAAGCAGATCTTCTAGACTGCAAAGGAATCAGCTAATTTACCAAAATACCAAACCATTTTTTTTTAATGATTCTTTTTTTCTGTAGCACCGCCGGCTGCTGTACGAACTGTTCACGAAGAATTACCGCATCAGGAGGAACATGATACAAGCGCGACTGGCACTTGACTTTGAAGACGTACCCAAGGCGGACGTCGACCGGGTGCTCAAGGTGAGATCAGTGATGAGAGTTAATGCTCGCCCTTTTTAATGGATTATTCTATCACATGTAACTCATCCTCTGGTTCCAGGAGTGCTGCATCAGCCACGCAGGGATGTGGTACCTCAAGGGAACGATTCAGTCTTGACACTGACATCCTGCCCCCTGCGGTTCACCGACAACCAGTGAGATCCTCTCCCGGGTGTCCAGTGGGAGGGCAGTCAAAGGGACGAGAGCCAATCACAGCTTGCCCAGCTCCGTGGCCGGGCGGCTGACTGGAGGAAAAAGATTTCAGCTGTCGGCTCTGCCCAGAACTCAAAGCTTTTCTTGTTCCATCTGAAACGTTGGCGTTAGCACTCTGATGGTGAACTGAAGCTCCTCCCATAACCACACAGACAGCTGGAGAAACTGAGGGCAACTTCTGAACATACAAAAATGAAGAAACAGACAGATGCATATACGGTTTATCTGCAGATATCTGACCATGTTAGATTATTTTTGAATTAAACTTTTACCAGATCAGGGGGGTGTATACCATGAAAACAAACCACAGCTCAATATATTTTAATTTTACTTCATTAAACGTCATCATGGAAAAAATTGTCAACAAAGCAAACATTATTTAAGGTCTTCTCGGTAGAAAACATTTATTCCGACATATATTTCATCCATTAAATTCACTCCTTTTTGATTGATCTTTGTCACCCCAATACGCAAGTGTAAAAAGTGAGCTTTAAGCGTGGATGATGTGATGTAATTAAATTGTTTGAAAAGCAAAAAATTTGGGAAACGGTGCCAAACTCTCGTGTCAACAAAAGGGACTAAAAAAAAAAAAAATGCAGAAAGTCCCCGAAATCCTTATTCTCGTATTATTAAACTGAAATTACTTAATTATCTTTGGGCACTCGCAGACCTGGAAACTGCTGCAGCAAGTGTAGCTTTTCCCACGTTTCTGTATATTATTTAGTCAAATATAAAATTTGAGAAGAAGTGCATAAAATGCTTGATGCGTTTTTTTTTCTCGGTTGACTGTACAGATGCGTTTTCTTTGTGAGAGGCAATCAAGAGACTGATTTTGATGAGAGCCAATAAAGATGCAATTCGGCAAAAGTTTTGTCATGAATCTGTTTGGGATTTTATTTTGGTACGTGTTAAAAAAATAGAATGGATGTCTTTGGAGCTTTGTTTGGGCGGTGGAAGAGTTGTTGCTATGGAAACGCTGGTATATTGACATGCGCTGCTATCTCGAGCCTCCATCTGAAGTGCCTCTACCTCAAAGTGATCAGGACAAACTCCCACTTGTTCACATGACGAATTAGAGGAACCAGAATGTTTTTAGTCTGACTGGAGACATTTAGACAGTAAATCTGATTCTCAAGTGTACATGTCAGGCTAAAGTCAGGATTTCCTACTTCAGCAAATGACAGTTGTATTATTTTCTCTGCATTGGTTTGTTACTTTGCTCAATAAACATGTCAAGTTGCAAGTATTCTATTGTCATAATTATAGCCTTTATACACTTTTTTTATTCTTATATATAAAAATTCTGCTTCCACACCAGCGACAACCGCCAGCCCCTCTCTGGTGAAAACAATAACACCTGGAGGGAATGTGTTCAAATTTGTTTTTACCCAAGGATGAACTGATTTGATTATGGTCGTTTAAGTCACACATTAGAAAACAAAGTTTTGGTCTGGTGGGTGAAACATCTCGATAACACCTGGAGGGAATCTCTTCAGAGTTTGCACAAACATTCTCAAACTCACAGAGCTACTGATTAGAATGTGGTGGTCGAAGGTCAACATTCTGCTGGTGGGCTTCTTGAATATCTCAAGTTTGCCTTTAGGGAATTTCTAGCTACATTTCTCGCCTGAAATTTTGAACAGTTGTACCTTGGAGTCAAAGATGAACTGATTAGAGTTCAAAGGTCAACGCGATTTCATATTGTGAATGAAGTAAGTCAGGAAGACCTGGAGGTATTTAACCACAGAGTTAAATGTAGTTTTTTTATATTGGAGCAGTTATATGCAAATATAATTGTCTTTTGAAAACCCGCACAGGGCTCAGGGGTGTTATGTATCTAATTTGAATCGTTAATCATTCATTCTTTGAGTTTTATTTTTAGGCTGATGTGTTTGGATTATTTTAAATCCAGCATCTTAAATTTGAATGTTTCTTAACATAAGATGAAGACATTCAAAAAGATTGATGTCCAATTTAACTGTCACATGTCATCCGTTCTACAAATAAACTTTGAATAAGATAAGTTTTTTTCCTATATCCGCAAAGGACCAAATTAAATGTCCAACGTCCGGGCACAACTCCTGATCCAGTAGGGTGCACGTTTAGCTGAGTCCTTGTTAATTGTTAGCTCTATAGCTTGGGCAAAGCCACACATTGTTCATTGTGTACTTAAAAAAAAACTGTAGAAGAAACAGACTCCCTGGCCCCACCCCAGGATCCACCCCTTGATTAAAACGTGAGAAAGAAAGGGAAAGAAAAAAGACACACGGCTTCCGTCTCATCTTGCTTCATGTTTTATTGCTCAGAGCATAAACAGCAACAATGAGGTCCAGTCATGAAACAGGTCAAGAGCACATCGTACATACACACAAACATTCTGCAGTTTACTCAGGTCTAGAATATGATCGGAACAGTAGCACATCACGCTTTGCATTAACTACACATGAGATATAAAGTGTCAGAAGAGCCTGTGCAATTCTAAAGTGCATCTAAATGGGACTTAACAGGATGTTTACATACATGTGCACAGACTTTAAGCTTAAACGAGGACGATGGAAACGTCAGGCACCGAATGCAACAGAGGTGCTGCTGGGAAAAGAAGCTTCCAATCATACACCGGCGTCCTGAGGCGAATACATCAGGAGGCTGCTACATTATCAAGTTATTTCATTATGAACCGCAGAACGTCCCTTTAATATAACATCCACTCACATCATCTAACCTAATATACGATAATCAAGTTTCAGAGCAATGTTACAATTACAATTTATTCCAACACCCTCAATAACCGACTTTAACCTCTTTTTCATCAATTAAACATCAGATTATATATTGATCATCGTCGCAGGCACAACTATCACCAACACGCCTACATTTCTTTGTCTTTTTTTCCCAATAGTAGCAAGGAAGAAAAATAAATTAAGATTAGACGTTAGACCACAGATCCGTAAACAAAACAGATTCAAGTGGACAAATTCGTTTTACAGATCTGTGACTCCCCAAATAATGTTTCCTAGAAAAAAGGTACGAAGTTACTAGGAAAATAGAGTTAAGTTCTTTGAGTTTAGTTCACTTTTGTGAGTTAAGAGCTCAAACGATTTGTTGAACATTTGTTTAATTTAATTTTTTCCAGGAAGGCCAACAAAAATGATCTGGCTCCATTAAATGTGAGGACTTTTTTTTTCAATTTCTTTTGTATCATTGTAAAATGAATACAAAAGGCTTGAGGCTTTTACTAAATTTAATCCAAAACCTGATTTTTCATATGCAATGAACAGTTTTTTGCATGTTTCCCACTGAATAATAAACTTTCTACCTCACACCAGCAGTTAATTCAAATATTCTAACTGGATTTACCAATTTCTCTGTAATTATTACCAAACTTCTTCTTTAGGGTCTTTTCAAGGGACCTTTCAGTGAATTTACATTCATTTATAAAAGGAAACTACAGGACCTGTAAAGCAGAGCGTTACAGACACAGTGCATGAAGACACAACAGATTATTCCCCAGAAACGGTTTCCCCAGGTTTAAGAACAGGTCTTTGCAAAGTGAGGTAGAGTGAGCGCCCGGTGGAGACGGCGGCGTCAGGCACTGGTGTTTCTGTGCAAAATGAGACTCGAGCTGGTGGTGTTTGGTCGTCCTGATTTCTGCATCACTCTTGTGTCTTTGCTGGACATTTCTGGGCAAATCACAAGCATCAAAAGTGTAGACTTAGCTGCATGTGCTGTTGTTTGAGTCTCAAGTTTTAAATCGCATAGTAATTGAAAGACGATCATTCATCTCGCACCCGGTCGTCTTCTCTCTTTTCACTGGAAGCAGCTAATGCGAAATAGGCAGCGCGTCACCGTTGGAGGTCCCCCCCCTGTTTTCAATCAGGTCCTCTTTGGTTTTACGAATGCGGGAAAAGATTTCCCGGAAAAGTTCCTTGTACTCGGGCTGGCGAAAGTCCTCCTCAAAGTCCTCCATGTCTTTCAGAGCAGGACAACCGAGGGACGGCGTCTGGACCGATTTGTGGCTCTGCTCGTCCTCGTCAGCCTCCTGCGGCCCCGGGTGGCAGCGCTGCAGCAGCTCCTCGTACTTCACCTGCAAGGCACTGTACTGGGCGTCCACCTCGTTGAGCAGCGAGATGCCGCGGTACTTCACCACCTCGGCTCGGCGCACGCAGGAGCACTCGTGGTCGTAGATCCTGTCGGGGCAGTCGGGCAGCTGAGGCGCCCTCGTCGGCCTCTCCTGGCCCCAGCGCTTCAGCACCCAGGGGCCTCGAGCTGTGGCTGCCTCCCCCTCGTTCTCCTCTTCCTCTGAGTGGAGGAGCAGCGAATCCGGCAGCAGGTTGTGGATGACCGAGTCCGGCCTGGAGGCTCGGGTAGAGGACTGGGATTTCCAGAGCTGACTGAGCTCTTCGGCCTCACGCTCCAGCTCGTGCACTCGGGCCTGAAGAGGAGAGAAAGATGAGAGATGATCTCAGAGCGGACACCTGACTGAACTTCAGGATGTGACCATTTAATGCAAATGGTTACATTGAGACATAACATGCCTCCATACTGCTCCTGTGGTGTCATCCATGTCGAAATTTGTTGTTTTTATTAGGGTTGCAAAGGGGCGGAAAGTTTCCGGTAAATTTCCGGAAACTTGCCATGGGAAGTTGAAAAAAAACAATGCAAATTAGACGCTGAGCAATAAAAACATCATTCAAAACTCTATTTTAAAGATGGATGGAATGCAGCACAGGTTGTACGTTGAATTTCAACCCTCCACTGTGCATTATTCCATCATATGCACAGATAATTCCCAGCATCCTGCACACTACAGCAGAACTATTGAGAACTGCTGTAGTGTGCAGGACTAGTCCGGTAAGATTCAATGTTATTACTGGGGAAAATATATTAGCATGCTGATTGAGGATTGTTCATCTGTTCATCTAGTCTATTTCCATTCATTTATCCATCAATTGTAAAATATTTCCACAGACGATTCCAATTGTTTGGCTAACTATTTATATCTCTGGCATCTCATTAGTGTGTTTTTACAAACTTTTTCTCATCTTATTCTACAGAACAATGCTACAAGCACTATCTCATGTGTGGAGACATTTCACCCCATCCAATGTAGAAGGAAAGGCTGTGTACATTTGCAAATACTGTGCAAAGACCGATGTTAAGAATGACACAACAATGCAGAAGCATATAGTCAAGTGCCCAAAGTTTCCTCAGGACTCAAATCAGCCTATGACAAAACAAAATGTTTATATTTACGTCTGTATATGACAAGGTAAACACAGTTAGTATAAATTACCCACAACATTTCCAGTTTATTCACGTTAATTCCCTTTAATTCCCATGGACATTTTCCAACTTTGAATATTCCCGGAATTTTGCAATTTTGGATTTACATTTTTGGGGTGTTAACAATCCCTTAAATGTGTATTTCTTTGTTATTGTGTCGGTTCAGAAATGTCCTGCAAACGCACAAACGTCTGGAATTGTCACACACACCTGACATCCCTCCATCCTGGTCAACTGTTGCTCCAGTGTCGCGTTCTCGCCGGCGAGCAGCTCCGCCTCCCGCACCGCCTCCTCCCTGCGAGCGCGCTCAACCGCAAACTGCGTCTGGAGGGCGCGGAGCGACTGACGTAGTGACTCCTGCTCCTCCTCCTGCCACGACATGTCGGAGGACTCGAGGTCGTCGGAGGGTTCTTCGGGGTCACAGTCGTACCTGCACAGACACATGGACCCTATAAACACTGTATCTGCAATTCACACTCGCCTACTTTTCATGCAGATCTAGATTTCTGAAAAGTTTACCACTCTAAACATGAAGCGAGAGCCAGCAGGCATTTAGTTGATCTTAGTACAGACATGGAGAAACAGGTTTTGTCCAATTCTACAACCTCCACCCATCACCTCCACTGAAGCCTATAATAAGGTTACAACAGGTATAACAGGTTACAACTTGTGTGTTTAATCCATGCAATCACAACAGGAGCTGGTTCTTCTTTCTTATTTATTCTATCTTGTTTTGTTAAGATTTTAGAGTTATATTTTAATTTACTTTGCAATCTTTTACAATGTATGGTAAGGTGCTATATAAATAAAGTTTGACTGGTCTACTTGTATATTCCTTTTTTTGTTCTTATAGTATTCATCAATCCTGTCTATTTTGTTGTTGCTTGTTGCCAAGTGACTGAATGTTGTGTGGTTCTGTTTTGAACAGGAAACCAGACGAGACTCGCAGACTTGCAGTGTCCATTTTCCTCACGCTGCTTCACAACAATGAACTGTGAATAAAGTCATTTTTTTCAACCTTTCAACTTCAGCCCAGGCGATCCAGTCAAAAGTTCCACAGCCCAACGATAAGAGACCTTTGATTAGGACTTTTTTTAACAGCTCCTTTTATTTTAATTGCTGATAATTTTGTCATCATTTTATCAAACACTTTATGAGCCCAAAACAAAGTGAAAGGTGACAGGGAACGCACAGACGAGAGCGATGACGGCAACCTGTGCCAAAGGTCACAATGCAGGTTGAGTCCGATAGGAAAATTCGCTGCACATGTGACAGGTTAACGAATATGTAAATCATTGTATCAATATTTGGCAAATGACAATCAAACAATGTCAGGGATCTAAATGCATTTGCATTTGTATTTCAACCTCTAAATATCCGCTCAAGTGTTTAATTGTGTATATTTTTACATGTATGTTGTGGATACAGTTCTTTTACATCCTCCCGAGGAGGTTATGTTTTTACTGGCATCATTTTATCTATGATTGGATTTAACTGTGTACAGGTTGATTGAATGTAAGGAGACTGTTGGGTCAAACCGATTAGGTGACGTAAAATTTAAAACCCAGCGGATAAAAGCACACTGTGTGAAGGAATGGAACTTATCAGAAGAAACAAAGTGATTGGAAATCAGCTGACGACTCAATTCCAGCCTCAACAAGATACTGAGACACCCCCCCCCCCCCCGCCGCCAAGCTCAGACTTTGACCTCTTTCCCTCCAACATCCTCCACCGACCTGCACTCCGACTTCCTCTGTCACCAGGGAGATTCCATCCACCTGAACCTGGATGTTTACGACGGAGCGGCCCAAACAGGATTACACAACCTCACACACTCACACACACTAAACTCTATGAATAAGACCAAGTGACCAGAGCATGAATCGTTGAGGCAGACGTGGGCCAATGGGCAGCGAGCAGGATTGGCACACACAGGGGAGCTGCAGCTGAAGGAGGATTTACTGCTTCCCTTCTGGATGCTAACAAAGAGCTTTAGGATCAGTGACAACGCAGCTCAGATTATCTTTATTAAACCAGGTTAAGGAATCTTTTCCAGCGACCATTAGGCTGCATTAAATGTTATTAATTCTGTCGACCAGGCTGCCAACAGTGCGTGTCGATGGTTAATGTAACTAACAAATCAGTTAATCTGCTGAGGAGTTTCGTGATATAAATAAATCTCATACGAACGCCGCCATCTTGCAGGTTTGGAGCCAGAGTCTGCACAGGAGGGATCGGGGGGGATGGCCCCACCACATAACAGTCAATTATGTTTCACCTCGTTTTTTATAGCATCAAATAAGTAATGAAAACCAAACGTAAGCACTTGGATATACATCAATGCGATAAGAGCTGCCTACAATGACAGAAACCATATTTCAGAAAAATGTATTTGACGTAAACTTGGACTTTTATAAATTTGGTTTGTGTCCCCTTTGCTAACATGGAGGAGGCGGGGTTTATTAGTGGCTACTAGATGTTTTAGGGGGTAATTCTTTTATCAATATATTTTTGTTTTTTATTATATTATGGACGTTTTTAAGTCTGTTTTCTGTCATGATGGAGCTTTTTTTTTTTAATACACTTACTTATGCTTATTATCAAATAAAAGTGTGTGTGTGTTCACCTGAGGTTGTTCTGCAGCTCTTTCAGACAGGACACACTCTTACTGCTGCGGGTGGACCACCCCTCCCTGTGCGGAGGCTTCTGAGGCTGAGGACACAGCTTCAGCTGTTCCACCTGATGCTGCAGCTCCTCCACCTGCGTCTGCAGCAGCTCCACGGTTTCTGCCAGCCTGCACAGAGGAAACCACAACGCTGTTAGTTTGTCTAAAAGACGTCACTTTGCACATTTGTCCATTTCCCCCCCCATCTACTGTCTTACCCCTGGATCCTCTGCTGCGCCGTCCTGTTGTCCACCACCAGTTTGTGGTTGCTGTGCTCCAGCTCTCTGGACGACACGTCCAGCTGCTCGTACACTTTGGCGTGCTGATCATTGACCTGCCTGAGGAGGTCCACCTGCTTCGTCAGGTACTGCAGGAGAGACGGAAGAGACGAGAGTGAGAGGTGGAGGTGTGAGAGAGAGGACGGTTTATTGAACATCATGTGCTGAGATGTCTATAATGAGACATCCAGTCTATCATTATTACCTCCTTAAAGGAATCTATGTTTTCATTGCTGTTTGTCAACTGCTGAACTGATTTTATTGAGACTCATTGGAAAGGTAGGGCCAATGATGAACCCGTGAACTTTTGTAACTGATTCGATTGAGGTAGCAGATCCAGGATTTTCTTTTGAGAGAGACATTGCGAGATATCTCATTCTTCTACATTTTAGCAAATTTCGCAAGAAACAATGCAGAGATCTTTATAAAAACAATAGGATATCTGTAGGATGGCAATATCAATGAACAGGTCAAATTTTGTCCACATTTTAAAAGTATTTTTAGGGAGGCGATTTTCATTATGTTCATGCTGTACGATAACAAATATTCCTTCCAACCATGTCAGAGAATGGAATGATTTCTGGGATTGGTTTAATCGAAAGGCTCAATGCAATAGTTTCACTACAAATTTTAAAATATGGGAAAAAAAGAAAACAAATCAATAACAAGTGGGTTAAAATAACAGCAAAGTTCAATTTTTCAAATAATCCAAACCACTTTTATATTTTATATTTATCAGGTGTTTGAGGTGATAACTGAGCATTTTACCTTCAGCATAACAGCCACGTAATGTAAGTGCAAACCTTTTTATTTCCCACCAACACCTAAAAGTCTTAAAGCCTCATCAGTTTCTTTATCAAGGGATACAGGGTTATCTTATCAGCTGCTGCAGCCAGAACACCTTGCACCTTTCTTCTCACAACCTGATGAAAACCCACAAACACACTTAACATCACCTTCTCTCTGACAACAGACCTGCCTCAACTGCTCAACCTCACACTGCACAGATACAGTGTACACAAACACACAGGCAGAAGTCAATGATTAACGTGAAAGAACAGGATGTCAGAGAGGTCAGCTTTCATTCTTCACTGCGTCTCCCTTAGTTAAAGTCGTTAAAGTTGAAGCGCGACAGTGGCCACAAACGAGAAGACGGTAATTAAATGCAACACAGGTCAAGAGCTTGAATGAGACCCGGGGACGTCACAAGAATCCAGCGACAGGTCTTAAAGAGATTAATCCTGAGGGCCAGCCGTGACATGTAGAGAAGGGATTTACTAACAAGACACCTCACGCTCTAAACTGGGCCTTCATTATGTATTCTGGATTTGTGTGAGAGCGAAAGTTAATGTTGAACTTATGTTGTTTTAGGTTGAGATAACATGCGAGGGAATGAATGATGGAAGGATCCCGTACATGTCTTCACTTGACTATGAGAAGAGAGATGACATAACAAGAGGAGGGAGGTGTGTGTGTGTGTGTATAAGTATTTAAAAGTTTATATAAATCTTTATCACCTAATGATCCAACAATTCTAAATATATGATTTAATATACTTTTAATATTAACAAAGCTGCAAAATACTACTATTATTATTTCATGTAAAAAAAGGACATTTCCCATTTTAACAATCAACCTTTAAACTCAGTGAATAATGTTTTATTTATATCTTTTCTGCAAAGTGATGTGTTCTTTTAATGTGTTCGGACAGACGACTTATTGGGATCTGTAAATACAAACAGCTCCTCCAACATTAGTAATTAGAAAAACTCCCGATGCTGTGTGATCTCCTGCAGTACAACTTGAGATACCGCTTGTACTCTGCACTCGCATCAATAAAGTGTTGAAACTAAACAGGAGCATTTCTAATAGAATCAGAAAACCTCTGATTGTGAAACCGGTGCCTCTTACAGGAAGCAGCTTCACTGACTGAACTGAGGCTCTGAAGCAACACTGGCTTTCAGGGGAAGATACAAGATACAACAAGTCAGAGGTCAGGGGAGAGATTGTGAGAGAGAGAGAGAGAGAGAGAGAGAGAGAGAGAGAGAGAGAGAGAGAGACATCACAGAGTTCCGTCTGTACCTCGATCTCCTGCAGCTGCTCCTGGTCGGTGGAGTACATCTGCTGCAGGCCCTGCTCCAGCTCCCTGTTCCTCTCCAGGAGGGTCTTCCCCAGCTCGGCCGCCAGCTGCAGGTCTGCAGGAGAGAGAGGATCCACACAGGGCTTCAGTGCTCATGGGTTGTAAGTCGGTCTGGAGACAGGATGTTGCTACCCGAGCGGATTGGAGAGGGTTTGTTGTTGCTGGCAAACCACTTATCCAAGCTGACAGTGTGTGCACGTGGATTTGAGGTCATTTCTTAAGGTGATTTCTCCTGCACCTATGAATTATTCGCATTCTTTGGCACATGTGACAGGCCTTTCCAGCCAAATCCAGAGTAAATAGGAAAATAGCACAATTGGGATGAAAATATGAAATATTGGAGGGGGGTATTTCTCAGATAAATCAAGAAGCTTTGGTGTGAAGGTATGAAATAAAGACAAAGGGGATGAAGGAAGTCAAATCATTTGGTTTTTCTTCTTTGCCGCATGAGTGTCCTGCTGACTTCTGCTTTTCCTCAGCAGCCTGTCAAGCTGTTTCACATCCACCATGCCAATCACATATCCCGATTAAAAGGAATCAATATCACAATTTCAGATCATCACAGATAAACGTACAAATGCAGCCTTGTGTGCACCTGCATGGTTTGAATATATGATGCATGTGTTAAATAAATGATATCTCTGTGATGTGCCTGTTTCTCATTTGCCTGTTAAATAAAGTGTCGATAAGCGTCTCTATCTTGAAGGCTGAGAGACAAAGAGTGAGAGGAGACTGTACCATGTTCAAGGTCCTGCTTGTCGTACCACGGTTCCTCTTCCTTGATCTCAAATTCCTCCTCCACGGCCGTGTCAGTCAGCATCGTCTCCACTAAAACACACACATTCTGCAAACGCGCGTTTTAAACCTCACACTGTTGCCTTTGATTCAAAGGATGAGAACGAGTCCTGTTTGAGTTCTGTGCGCCCGCCAGCAGCCGGCACCGGTATGCGTTCATCACCACACACACACTCACACACACAGACACACACACTGACTGACTGGAGCAACATACCATATATAGCTGCTCCACCTCTGCTGCCACGAGGGTGAGCTTCCGGCTATTACATTTCAAAATAAAAGCAGTGTTGGGAGAAACGTGTGGCATAGGAGGGGTTGCTGAACACAGGTAAAGTGTTCTGGACCTGAGGTGAAATGCAAAATGATAAAGGAACACGAGGAGACAGATTCACAACCACAGGAACGAAAGAAATACAAAGAGACCCAGTAAGTTCACAAATAAAGAGACACAAACTGACCATGGAGAAATCAAACAACCACAACAAACATAGAAAGGACAAGAGGTCACAAAACAACAAACTACAAAAAGACACAAACAAATGACACAGAGACACAAACAGACCACACAGAGACACGAACCACACAGAACGTCCACACACAACAATCACGAATACACAACAATCACAAGAGAGAACAATCAGACCACAAATTTAGGGATACAAAGTCAACGAGGAGATGCACAACAATCACCAAGAGATACAAACGGACAACAAAGATGACAAACACAAACCAGTCACAAGCGACCCAAAATAGTCCTCTAATGAGAGACACAAAATGTTCACAAGGAGATGCACAACAGGTAAAACCATGATCTTAACTTCTGCTGATTTAGATTAGAAGTAATTAAAAAACATTTGTTTATCGTAATTCAAACGATCCATTGAAATATTCTATTTACAAATAACCCAACGTGTAGTACAAGAATAAAGGTGCAGGTTGTTGTTTTTAATTTGAAAAGTACACCAAGTAGTTTCCGGTATAAACCTGTCTCCGTGGGAAGTTACACATCACCTGCTCCTCCATTGGAAGCCTCAGCCCGCAGTGTCCTGGTGACCACACGAGGGCGCTGCAGCGACATAACAGAGCAACTGTACTGCAGCACTTTATACTGTCTCGTGTATTTACCACATTAAATTGATCTGGCTGCTGGAGGCAGGCTGTTTGGTGTTTCTGTTGAGATAAATATTTTACACAGATCTATGTTTAGATCAGGTATGTAGTACTATACAGTATAGTGGTGTATGCATGATTCATATCTGCTGTAACATATGGTCATCATTTTTTATGTAGGCCCAGAATTTGATGTTTTCAAAAGTGTGCATTTGTTGAATTACGCTAAATCTACAAAACTGATTTCAAACTGAACTTGATGGAGGAAACAGATCTGGGAAGAATCCCTCAAAATGTTGGTGAACTATCCTTAATTTTATTTTATGACAGAGATTATTGAAGTTATTAGAACACTTCTTTTTATTTTATATTTTAGCTTTAAAAAATTGACAATCATGAGTAGGATTGTTTGGCCTTGGTTTACTGTATGAGCTGTCCAGTAGGTGGCACTGTAAGCTTACAATTTGCTCTAAATTCCTCACTCAGCATAATAGACCTATAGCAGAAGACACCATTTAAACCAGACAAAGACACCATGTTCAACACACACACAAACACGCACACACGCACGCACACACCAGATTTACAGTAAATGATTCATTGGAATACATGAAAATAAATTAACACAATCAAAGAGATTAGCGGCACAGTCAGATTACAGTTTCATTATCAGACACAGATGGATGAAAGCATTCTCCATGGTGGATGTTTTCTCTGAGAAACATCCTGCCAGCTGACAATGAATTATGTTGCTGCTCTGGACCCTGAGGATGATGATGGGTACATCTTCATCTCTGTCGTTTTTGTCAAATAAATCAAGACCTACCTCTGTTTTATCCTTGGTTATTTAAACACTTAAATAATGATTGCTGTGTCACAGAGAAGAAAATAACTTAATTAACATTTGACTCTGTAATCACAATGTGTTTAATCCATAACAGCAACATAATAGTCAATTATGTAGAGTTAAACAATTTCAGAGACACAACACAAGGTCAAAATATGTGGACTTTTTAAGTATATTGACAACAGAACAAAACCACTGGGCACATTTGATTCATAATGCAGAAAATCTCCAATTATACAGGATAGAAGGATTCTCTCAAGCCCAGACCATCACCCTGCTCACCCAAACTCCAGAATTCTCTCCAGGCTTATGTCATTATATGTTGCAAAATAAAAAATAAATAAATTTGGAAGATAAACGTTATCATACACTACAATTTAATATACAAATATGGTCTGATTTATGATCAGTAAAAAAACTACTTCAGTCTTGTTTGTCTTCTTCTTGAACTGGGTATACTCCATGATTCTTAGTGGTAGTTGTCTTTGATTTGAATGCAATTTGTAATATATTATTGATTAATTACTCTTATGTATATTGTTATTGATCACTCTCAAAAACTCTGTGATTACTCAGTAGGAAACTTGAGATTCCTGGCTTCCACACTTGTGATTCATGATAACATCAGGAGTCAGGACGTCCATTCACTTGTCATCTCCAATACTTTGGTTAATGACTAAATTCCTTTCATTCGTTACTTTCCGTTGATAAAAAAATCCAGATCATTAAGCGTGGCTCTGACCGGGAAGCTGAGTCAGCAGCTGGTACGGAACTGAATCACTTAACCTGCAGGCCACATAAATCAGCCAGACAGAGGATTAGATGCTGTAACATCACAGGCCTTTTCCTTCAAGGCCTCTTAGATCCCGCTCTTTCCTGTCGCATGTGCTGTCCCCCTTTTCCATGCTGCCTCGTATTCCTTCCCCCCGTCCTTTATCATCCTCCCCTTTTTCTGCAATCACTGTTTTGTATCCTGTCAGCGAGATGAGAGAACGGGGAGAGCAGGAAGCACAGAGCTCTCTGCGGGGACCGGGCTTCTCAGAGTGATAAAATAGCTGTGATCTTTTTCTGCAGAATCAACAGCTCCCTCCTCTCTCTGCCAAGACCCGTGGCATTTTTGCTTTTATTGACGCCGTATTGCTCTCCCCATTTAGGACTTCACAGCGTGTGAAATGGCAGACCGACAGAATGAGACCCCGTGGAGTCCTCTAGCCCACCCTCTTCTATTTTATCTCCCCTGTCAGAGGATGATTAAAGGTGTGTTGCAAATCTTTCCCAATCATGTTTTCTCTGTGGCGGCGGAGGCCCCTTCATGAGGCACAATGATTGGTTTGCAAATGAAGGCAACTCAGATACAGGAGGAAGGGAAATTGAAATATTACGAGGGAGAGTGCGGGCGAGCGGGATGATTACCACGATTCACACATTCCCAGTCCTCCCTGCAGCAATCTGGGTTAGTGATGGGGTTTCTCGCTGCCATAGTGAGGAGGCAGAGACCTTAATGGGCGTCAGCAACTCCGTAATGACTCGTTAGAAGAGACATTTGAAGCTTTACTGATCCGTTTCCATACCAACTGTCTTTGCTGTGGGGAGGGGGGGTGTAATGGGATTTAAGAAGGCGCTTCTGGGTAGAAACTTAACCCAAATGCACACACAATGCATGAATGTATGTGTGTGTGTGTGTGTGCGTGCGTGTGTGTATGTGTGTGTGTGTGTGTGTGTGTGTGTGTGTGTGTGTGTGTGTGTGTGTGTGTGTGTGTGTGTGTGTGTGTGTGTGTGTGTGTGTGCGTGTGTGTGTGTGTGTGAGTGGTTGTTTTAAGTTAATCTTCAAAGCTCTTCCCTTTCCGCAGAAATCCATCATGACAGGCAGAGAGAGCAGCGAGCCTGCAGTGATTTCAATTTTTTGTGAATCTATCAGACGGATTCCTGTCCTTTCCCATGTTTTTACCCCCCCCACACACACTCGTTTATTGTTTTCCGGTGCCTATTGTTCTGGACACGTACACAAGGAGGGGAGACGTGCTTGCATTGAGAGGCGGCGGTGGTTGGTGCTGCTGATGCTGGGTTGCCATGACAACCAGGCCTTTGCAAAAATGAGCCTGATGCCAACTGTGATGCAGTATCACATGTGTGGCTTTCACTTGTGTGCGTGTATGTGCGTGTGTGTGTGTGTCTGTTTGTGTGTGTGTGTGGGGGGGGCATTGGCAGAGGGAAGCCAGCACACATGCTGTATACTGTGTGTGTATAGAGAAGATATTACTTTAATATTGCACCAGTTTGTCCGTGTTGTTTACACACTGAAAGCAATAAATGTGAAATTAGGAACAAAAGAAATCACAAAAAAAACAAAGACACAGTGGCAGAGAGGATGATGAAGAAAATGATGATGATGATGATGATGATGATGATGATGATCAGGATCATGGCGAGGATGAGGTTTAGAATGACAGAAGAATGAGGGTGTGGATGCGGATCAGGATTATAATGCCAGTGACGATGAGTGTAAGGATTGGAATGAAAATGATGCTCAGGACAAGGATGAAGAGAAAGATGAGGATGACGATGAGGAAGAAGAAGTGGAAGAGGAAGAGGAAGAGGAAGAGGAAGAGGAAGAGGAAGAGGAAGAGGAAGAGGAAGAGGAAGAGGAAGAGGAGGAGGAAGAGGAAGAGGAAGAGGATGACAATTACAATGATGATGATAATGCTGATGGTGGTGATGAAGATGATGAAAATGAGACAAATTGGATCTGGGTTCCAAATAATAATCTATTATCTCTGAGCTGCAACATCAAAGACCTCGACTGGCTTTATAAACTATGAGGATTAAAAAAAAGAAGAAAGTTTAATTTCACAAGTAATCTCCAGCCCTGGGGGCTCATGGGTAAAACAAAACTGTGCAAAGTATAAATTTTAGATAATCTCTGTTGAACAGCTTCAGGGAACCACAGGCACAGGGATAGAAAATCACTCTCGTTCCGACTCTGGTGCTAAGATTTTATTCAAGGGAGCAGATACACTGAGCGTGAACGATGGTTTGTCCGCGCTCGAAAACACAAGAGGAAGAAAAACACACTTCTAATCAGGATCCAAGAGGAAATGAGTCTGAGAGGACGAAAGGCTTCTGCTTCTACAAGTTGTGAAGAGAAACTGACAGAGTGACAGAGTGACAGAGTGACAGCTGTCCGCTGTTCAGATGTTGTCTGTTGTGTGTGGATGAGAAGAGATGTGGCTGATGTTGCATCAATATACACACACTGCTGATACAGCAGGCAGGAGAGCTGATGGATGGCGAGTGGATGCTTTATATACAATGTACAATGGAGGGGAGTCTGAGAGCTGGACACTTTGTACATCCATCATCATTCCAAACATCCATGCATGCCTCCATCCATCCATTCATCCATCCGTACATACATCCATACACAGATCTGCTTGTTTTAGGCTCACAGGGGGAACTGGAGCCAATCCCTGCTGACATCCGTTACCGTTGCATCAATGAGTCGACACAGAAACAAACATTTACACTAACATTCAAACGTATTGGTCAGTTTCTAAGTATCGTATTAATCTAATCTGCATGTCGTTGGACTGTTTAAGGAGGCCGGAGTACCCAGAGAACACATCACCATCAGTGTTGTAAGATGCCGCTTCCCAGCATCCAGAGTTGAGGAGATCAACGGGTGGAGGTGGGTCACTCATTGATTCCTGTCCTGACCTCACAGCTGAACGACAGGAGGGAGAACATTTTAAACGTTGACAGCGCGCAGGCGATTGGCTCAAGGCGAAGCATATAAGGCCGTGATTGGACGAAAACAGAGAATGAGCATCAAAGAAGTGACACTGATTTCGACAATCAATGAAACGGACTTGAAATACTGACTCTAAGATCAACTTGTAAGCGATTATTATTATTTTAATCCATAATGGAAATACTTGTTAGCTTGCAGCCACAATCCCGTTACTTCCCTGTGAGTGTTTTCTGAGTGACGCAGCCGCACTGCACCTCAGTGGGACTGCATTTCTGGACATCTGGTAAAGCTGGAGAAAAAAAAGCTGAGCTGACGACTTCTCACCAGAAGTTCAGTCCAACTGCTGAGTAGAGACAACACGTCCTGGCAGCTGCCTCTGGTTTTGTCTCGAATGAGCTCAAATGCTTCCTCCTGGATCAGCCTCAAATACAACACACACACACACACACACACACACACACACACAGACACACACACACACACACACACACACTCACACGCGCACGCAACTTTGTCAACAGCTATAATCAAAATGTGTATTTATTGGAAGGGTCTTTTTCATCGTCAGCCAAAATCTTTGCTGTGCTGATAATATTTCTCAGCCAAATTCCGTTTTGGACTTTTCCTCCCAAAGCTGATTATGTTTTATCAGTTTTACGAACATGAGCTGCAGCAATATATGGAGAAAAACTCCATAGTTATGACAACCTCTTGTAGCTCAGTTTGTTGAAATACTGGATTTTACAAGTCAGAAGTCAGACCTTTGTGATTTAAGATTTAAAGATTTGATTCCATTTCAAATTTCTACAAAGCAAATCTTTAAAAAATTGACTTTATAACATCTACAATAGACACGATGAGGTCTGACTCAACGATAAAACCACTGACTGGGGGAAGTGAACAACATTGATTATCTTGTCACAATGATACCAGTCAGGGGATCAGACGCAGCCATTAGGCAGCAAGTCAATAATCAGCTGAAGTGTTGGAAGCAGGTAAATTGGGCGAGTGTAGGAATGTGTGCGACTCTTGACTAAGGCCAAATTGTGGTAGTTAAACTCCAAAACAGTTGTGTGGGGTGTTTGTAACTGTTGGAATCCAGAGGGTCCCGTGGTGGGTGTGTATGGGGAGTGAACGCTGGTCGGGGATCCACTGAGTCTCACGAAAACTGAAGCTGAGATTGACCCGCAATCGTTTCTCTTGAAAGATGTGAGGGAGTAAGACAACAGCAAACAGAAACTTCATGGTTATGTGGTGGAAAATCACGGGGTTAGCACACACACAGTCCTGCTTGTCTTGACCTAGAGATAAAAATATCTGAAACTAAGTAATTAAACTGGTGACATTTTTATAAATAGAAGGCGACCGAACCCCCACTTCTCATCCGCCTAAAGCAACATGGCGCCTGCTCCCACCTGGCTGCTGTCCACCTGGAGCATGAACACCTGACTGAACCACATAGCGTCTAGAACAGGACGAGAGCGCTGCAGACAACTTAGATTCAGAAAGGACTTTACTCACAAATAGATTTACAATACATGGCTCCTGTTAAACACATTTTCCTATTCATTCATCTGTCATTTCAACTTTCTAAATCCTGTGTGACCCTGCACTGTACTGACGTTTCTGTGTGCTGTAATGTGTTTCCTGTGACCTCTCAGGTATGTAAAGAATTCCAGCTCACAAAATTCACATTGTAGGTATAAAGACACAATTCACCATTTATTGCATGATGCCTTAACTGGGACTTAAGCCATGGACAAATCGTGTTGCAAGGCCGTTGCTGTATCACCCACCCGCTGTCATCAGGCTGAGGACAGTGGTGAACGGTGAGGACAACATTTCGCAGAGTGAGGCATTTAGATGTGATGGTTAAGGTTAGGGTAAGGGTCTATAGGGAATGCATTATGTCAATGAGTGTCCTCACAACTATAGAGACAAGTATGTATGTGTGTGTGTGTGTGTGTACTTGTATACTTGTATTGAATACCATTTTGAGCCTGGACTTTATGGATGCTGCTTAAAATAAGGGTAAGGGACTAGGGAATGCATGTATTATATCAATGTGTGTACTCGCCCTTATAAGAATGTGTGTTTGAGTGTGTGTGTGTGTGTGTGTGTGTGTGTGTGTGTGTGTGTGTGTGTGTGTGTGTGTGTGTGACAGGGAGAGAGGTCCTTGTGGCATCAGGTTTTTGCAGAGATCAACACTATTTCTCTCTCTCTCTCTCTCTCTCTCTCTCTCTCTCTCTCTCTCTCTCTCTCTCTCTCTCTCCTCCCTCTCTCCCTCTGTGTTTTCAATCCTGTGTGAGGCGTTCACAGCCCCACCCTTTATCATCCTGTGCGTATACACCATCATCATCACACACCACGTTTCTCCCTCCTCCTCCTCTTCCTCCTCCTCCTCCTGCTCCTCCAGCAGCATCAGCAGCATCAGGAGGATAAACCGCTTCACCTTCCCTCGGACAGTCTGGAGACAGAGATGGGAGCGGTGCTATGACACGGACACACCGGGCAGGAAGGATGGCTCTGCGCGGCCGGGAAATGTTGTGCTTGATCGGAACCTGCCTCTGGCTGCCGCTGCTGGCGGAGGTACGTAGACCCGGAGCCTGTCCTGAAATGCAACCTGATTTATTCTATTGATTTAATGTGTTCTCCTGTGCTGACATGTTCTGGGCTGCATTTTACAAAAATTCCGGTTAAAAATAATTCAATTTGATGTTTAGATTGATAAGCCTATAGGCAGGAATCCAAGGCGATGCAGCCCAGCTTTATGGACTGTGCGCTTTTATGCGTTACAATAAATCTACAGCCAAAATCTGTCAAACACGTTTAAAGGACGTGGTCCTGTAGCCTGGATTGTAAATGCACGACCATCTGCAGCCATGTCTCTGAATGGTCTTGACTGGGATCCCTTCTTTATCCAGGACGCATTTGTAAAAAAAAAAGCAGGTGCAGCTCGTGGGGGTTGGGGGGGGGGGGGGGGAATAAAAGGCATGAAACACCTGTAATAGCTCTTTAAGCCAATCAATGGTGCCATCATTGCGCATTATCCACTTTGGAAACCATTGTCTCGCACGCACACACACGCATGTACACAATCGGGCACTGATTCAATCACAGCCCCTCAACCCCCCCTCCTCCACCCCTCCCTCTGCTGGGTATCATGAGAGGAGCCCGTCGGAGTGCTGGG
This sequence comes from Limanda limanda, assembly GCF_963576545.1. Classification (NCBI taxonomy): domain Eukaryota; kingdom Metazoa; phylum Chordata; class Actinopteri; order Pleuronectiformes; family Pleuronectidae; genus Limanda; species Limanda limanda. The sequence continues at coordinate 10,752,387 of NC_083656.1, read as the reverse complement.
GGGGGGTAATGAGCCCCCTGCACGGGCGGATGGAACTTGTCACCCCGGCTCAGACTGTGTGGTGAGAGTGAAAAGCGTTGTTGTCAGAAACATGCAGCCTTCAGGCCGCTTCACACAACGATCACCTGCTCCTGCTGACTCTGCATGGCAGACCTGCTGCTGGGTTACAGCAAGCCAATCAATCCACAACCAATCAATCATTGGACTCATTCCTGTTCACTTTTCATATCCTCCTTTGATGCAGTGTGTGTTGAGTTAATGTGCAGCAGATGAGCCTGTGTAGAAATCATTAGTGGAGAACAGTGTGCAGGATTTAATTAGAGCCACTAACACTGGGAGCAGCCGTGCGTGCAGCACAAATAGCACCAGGCAGATATGAGTTTCAGCTTTTTTCATTTCAACTTCAACTTCATTAGACAAATCTTTTCATTGGGGGCATCCTGATTGCAGTGGCTCTGCGTGTTGTCGGAATAAACGTGTACAGTAGGTAAACAGGAAGGAGCAAAGCTGTGAGCAGCAATCCTCCATAACCTGCTTTACCAGAATCACATCATTAGTTAGTTCTCTGAGATGAAGCTGCCAACCTGGCTGAGATTACTGGGAGGCCAACTCAGGCACCATGTGCAAGGAAAAATCTGTAATATGGTAATAAATAAGTAGGAATATAACTAATATACCTACATATACCTAATATTCCCTAAATTAATCATTTTTAGCTTCACCTGTCCATTGGTTAGTTTGTTGGTGAGCAGGATTGTGCAAGGAATAATGAATGGATGGAGCACGACACATGGTGGAGGGATGGCACATGGGCAAAGAAAGAACCAAATAAACGTCTGTGTGGTTTCTGGATCCACTAACTTCACATTTTCACTATTTTCCCAGGGAATAATCAAAAAATCTTTTAGGGAACTGATTTCTATGCTTGTCTGTCCTTCTATCTCACGCATACACACAGAAAGTGTTTTTTATCGAAATGATAGAAGATAGGAAATGTCGACGAAAAGCATTTTACTTGTCAAAAATTGTACAGAGATGAAAACGTGATCTTTTCCCAAAACCTTACCAGTGACAACCAGTTTGATAAAATTCCTATTTTTAAGGATCACTTGGAGAATCTTCAATGTTTCTTTACCCAGTGCAAATCATCAACACTTCCGTGTGTGTGTGTTTGAGTGTGTGTGTGTGTTTGTGAGTGTGTGTGCGTTTGGATGTGTTTGCATAGCGATGCACTGGAGGCAGGTGTGAGAGCCTCATGAGTGATTAGTGCCGTAATGGAGGTGTGTGATTGATATGACTGGAGATATCAGGACTCATGTCGACCACTGCAGGCCACCTGACCCTGCTCTAATAACATAATATCATTAGGTTGAGCAGTGCAGTGCCTTCTGGGATGTGTGTGTGTGTGTGTGTGTGTGTGTGTGTGTGTGTGTGTGTGTGTGTGTGTAGTTGGCGAGAAACAACCAGGCTCGCTCGTATCAAGGTGAAATGTGTTGTATTTCAGTGCCCTCACTACAGTTATTCCACAATGGCAGCTGAAGGTGTGTGCGTGCGTGTGTGCGCGTGTGTGTGTCAGCTGCGAGTGTGTTTCCTCTCCTCTTCTGTCAGGTGCCTGGCTGTGTAGAGGTGTGACCTGATTTCTGAAATTGAAACAAACATCTCCTTTCAGATATCATCTGATGCTGTCTAGTACTATTTATTTGTGTGTGTGTTTGCGTGTGTGTTTGTATGTGTGTGTGTGTATACTGTACACCTCGTACCTGGCTGTCTCATACTTGTAATTTTCCTTCCCTCTGATTGGTGATCCCTGCCTTCAGTGAATTAACTCATTCAAAATGTGAGTAAATTGTACATCTGGAGGATCTTGTTCTGTTTTCTCACATTGGCTCATTCAGCATTATCCAGATTTTCTACCAGGATGTTAGCAGGAGAAATTCAGAAGCCTCTCACTTGGATATTCTCACACACAGCCCTTGTGCAGAATGTCAGGAGAGTATTTGGAGTTCAGTGCATTTCTGAAAGCAGCTTGAGAGACTTGTCCCAGAGCCACTCCGGCATTGACTTTGCTGAATGCTCCAGGTGAATCTTAAAGGAGAATCGATGCTCCAGTGTCAAGTCACTTTACTGTGGAGCAATAGCTCTTGAAGGATTCCTCTGATTTCACACTGACCTCATTCCTGACCGGTCTCCCTGTCCCAGCCCCAGAGCACGATGGTGTTAGCCGGGTGATTCAGTACCTGGTGTTTGCCAGTGCTTCCATGTCTGCCCACACAGTTAATGTTTGTCACATCAGACCAGAGAATCCTTCCCCTCATGCTTTTAGAGTTGAAATGCAGTTTCGCAAACTCCAAGCAGGCTGTCACATGCCTTTTTGTCAAAGTGACTTCTGTCTACCTACTCAGCCGTAAAGGCCTGACCGATGGAGTGCTACTGAGATTGTCGTCCTCTGGATAGGACCTCTGAAACTCTCCAGTGACTCCAGTTTGTCCAGACAAGAGTCAATGGTCCTGGTGGTTCCCACACTTTTTCCATTTCACATTTATTCAGGCCATTGTTCCCTGGGAACACTTGGAAACGGTTTTATAACCTTGCCCTGATTTCAGCAGAGGTTATTTTCGAAACCACGTCGAATCAATTCAGTTTGCAACAAGGACACTGGATTCAAGTTCTAGACACGTCTCAAGTATAATGAAAGCAAAGAGGATGTAACTGACCACGATGACCACGATGTGGAGTGTTGCTGTAGATTGATCTACATTAATCCGTTGCTGGTTTATCCATTTAAATTAAATCTACAGGAACAATAATATGCGCAAAATGTGTAGGAGGCTGAATGTTGTCTGAAATCACTGTAATGTCTCATTCATGTCACAAAGGATCACGCACCATGACAACTTAATTAAAATGTTGTGCATTGACTAAATAACAACTGATTCATTTGATTTGTTTTCTTCGAGAAAAGCTAGAGTTTCCCAGTCTTAATTATGACTTGGGTATTGACATGAATGCCACGTTTTTGAGGTGGAAACTCAGAATTACTTGACATTGCTGAGGCATTAACCATAGAGGTGTCAGAGAAGAATACAGTCACATGAATAATTCAGATCCATAACTGACAAATGATGTCCTGCTGAGGGGGGCCTCATATCAGGAAACACTCACATGGGTTATTTTGGGAGGAAAGTGACAAACAATGTTTTTTATCATTCAGTGTGGAGGATTTGATTTGTGGCAGCTTGTGTCAAACAGCGACAGCAGTTTCAGAAAAACTGTTCAACAACAGGGGACATTTCCTGGGCTCGTGTGAAAAAAATGGTTTTAGAAATGTAACGATGGATTATAACAGAAACGGGCAAAGCCTATATGGATGTTAAAAGACAGATCTTAAACCAATCACAGGTCAGGAGTTACAGTACGAGCCTGATAATTAAACTGAATTATTGACATGATGCCGGTGTATGTTTTTACTGTTTGAATGAAGGTTATTGTGGCCTCAGTTTAGCCCATAGATTGTAAATAAAGACTGACGCTATCGAGAAAGAATTAACTCTTGGACATAAAATCAGTGTGATGAGAACGACCTGAAACCATCTTTGGGAAAAACCTTATTTGAGACCTTTTAGTTTGGTCCATGTCCTATCTGCTAACACGGAGAAGACAGGGTTTATCATTATCTATTCTGCAGCCAGCCACCAGGGGGCGATCAACACACTGGCTGTCATGTCGTCCATCTTTACATACAGTCGATTCTGTAGCCCCGCTGCGCTATTAACCTAATGTAAAGTGAATATTGTACTGAACTGAATGTAGCGGCTTTGTCCAGAAACCGATTGAATCTAGATGGAAAAAGAATGGGATGTGATGTCCTCACCTACTGAAGAGCCTGTGGAGAGTGACTCGACCTCACTGCCTCAGAACAAAAGGGAACAAACCACACGGAACGAAATGGCTCCAATCTGCAAAGCGATTGGAGATTTCCACCCTCTGGCAGATGGCTTAATGTTCCTGCTCTCTGCATCAGAGACCGGCTCATGGTCCGTGCCCGCTGCTGAATCTCTATGAAGTCTGCTGTAGGATTCTGCCAATTAGCGAAAGGATCAGATAAGGCAACCTTCTTCTGTAGCCGTGACAACAGATATTTTTGTACAGCTTGTCTAACCCGGTGTGTCTTCGCCTGCAGGTGGTGGCTGAGGACAGTTACTTAAACGAGGTGCAGAACTCAGGTAGGTGGGAGGTGATACTCCGAACACAGCACTCTCGCTTCCTCCCTCCATCTGTCTTCTCCTCCCACACCATCCCTCCCCTCCTCTCCTGTTTCCCCCCCTCCAGTTTAACCCACATTCTGATTCAGACACTCACGAAACCTCCACCCCACCTCTCTTCTTCCTTCTGACCTGCACCCCCTCTGCGTTTCATCCTCCTCCTCTTTCTTGGAGACCATGACGATGATGATGATGATGATGGGGGGTTGGGGTGAGGGACTCCTCTTTCAGGCGTTGAAATATCTGTTTTCACAGCCGCACACAAACACAAGTGGAATTTACGAGCAATTACAAACACACCTCTCACCTATCAGCAAAGACAGCTTGTGTTATCACGAGAAACAACCTCAAGGCACTTTTTAAAACACTGACCACAGGGACGAGCATGATAACAATCCAGCATGTTGCAAGAGATATATACGGTTTATCCTTTGTTGCAGAGAATTGCATCAAAATCAGTTTGAATATAGAAATTTTCCCTGATGTCCCTTATTTATATTAACATGTGTGTTTTGTGTAGAAGACGCCGCTGCCACACATCCACCCCCCATGCTGCCAGCCTCCGAGTGTGAACCGTGTCAAATACTCATTGTGGCTGGGAAATGGATTATGGTAGCAGGGAGACTGAGCGTTCCCATGGCGATGGGCTGGAGTACCGTTGTCGTGGCAATGAGGAGGGTGTTAGCGGTAGCGAGTGTTTTTTGTGTCTATGGGTGTGTGTGTGTGCGTTCGCTGCGGGTGTTTAGATGAATTAAAGAGCTTGAATGAGACAGGATTCGGATGAGGGAGGAGAAATTTAAAGGTGATGAAAATCAGACGTGCTGATTTGAAATTAAAATCAAAACAAAAAAATGTAAATGCTTGTTTTAGGAGGCCCTGAAATAATACATTGAAAATGTGGCCAGGCTTAGTTACATAATGCTCTTTTACTTTATTAAAATTTCATCAATGTGATATAAAAGTTTTATCACCATTACGCAGCTATAAAGCTTAAAACACATCACAGACAACAACAGAAAGATTTTCATATTGTGTAATATCATCAAAATCCGCTTAAGTTTTAAGTCTAGTAACAATATAACGATTCAGGAGCTATTGTGACACTATTTATCAAGGCCTTGTTAAGTGAGAAAATGTTGTTGTCAGGGGACTTTAAACCCAGATAACTGCAAAATAATAAACAGAAGATCGTGTATGCCAACACACCAATTTATTAAGAACACTCCCCCAAACGTAAGGTCACAGAAAATAATGAATGTCCACTTATTAAATGTCCATAAGGTAAATCCAACAAGAGAAAAAAAACTCCTTAGGCAGCTGCATCAGGCCATGGAAAAGGTCCATAAAATTAAAGACAAAATCAGTACAGGTCCCTCCTTCAAAATGCAAAAATATAACTCAGGAAACGTAAAGCATTGCAAAAACAAAACCCCCAAAAAAGAATCGAACTTGAGGAACAGGGGAATATGAGTCCAACAAGAGAAAAAACTTTCTGCTCAGTGGGCTTGGTCTTTCACTCACACTGTATTCTCTAATTCCTTGTGGGTGAGGTATCACCATACAACTTATTTTCCCCATTCCTCCTCGCTAAGTAAACTCCCTTTTACACCAAACAATTCACCTCTTTGTTCTCCTAAGCCCCGCCCCCTTACACCTGTGAACTGGCAGTAGAAGTCACCTGTGAGAGGGATGACAGCAGGAAACTACACTGAACCGCCCAGTGACAGCACATGTGATGAGGACAGAGGTTTCACCTCGCAGGGATTCAGCAGTAAATCATATAAAATACATTTAAACTGTCACAAAATGAACATGAGAACATGAAAATAGTGTTATTTAAATATAACATGGATATGTTATTGTCCTGTATCACTATAGATATTTGCCTGAATACGACTTTACATTAAACTTAGCTGCAAAGACATGGTAGTGTTTTTTTTACATGTTAGGCTGTTAAAGCTTCATTTAGATTCAGGTTATTGTTGTTTCTTCATCACTCATCTCAACTGATTCAATGAGTTGATGAATCATAGGATGATGTGGTGTGCATCAAGGAAGAACCCATCAAATTTTGGTATGGATCCAGATCAGTGATGGAACCAGTAATCTTTCTTTAACATTGTGAGATATTGACATTTTCACAGTTTTCCTGTGAAACATTTCATAGATCTAGATTACAAAAATCATCAAGGTATTTCTGTTATCTATTAGTGTGTAATTTGGTGCTGCTTGATTGGATTAAAGGTTGTAAAAAGTATCAGTTCACTACACACTCATACACACAGACACACTCAATAGGAAAATATTTAAAGATTTAAGGATCTAAACCAAACAGGAATTTTAAAGATGCTTCATCTCCAGACAAAATGTCTTCATTTCATACAAAGTGCTTTGAAATCCTTTGAAAAATTAACCCACAGATTATGGTGTCAGTGAAGACTCCGTACGAGTGACTGGGACTATGACCATCGGATCCAAGTTTGAACCACATTCATTATCACATGGGTTAAAATATGGATAAAGCTCCTCAGTGAAGAGACAGTCACTAAATGAGAAGATAAGTGTTGCGGTCTGTACGTCATAGAACGATATTTGACCTTTGTCATAATCAACGAACACTCCGACCCTCTCTACTTTCCCCTTGTATACCGTCACACCTCGAGAACTGAAGGCTTCAAAACTTTTTACCCGAAACTTGATGGCCCACACTCCGCCGTCAGGATTCCGAGTGACTTCCCTTCTCCTCCGGACCGAAGCCGTGGCCACACCCAGACACCACTCGGTCTTCTGACTCACGAGCACCTCGAAGTAAAACCTTTGAGACAAAAGGCCTCTTTGTCCCAGAACTCCAAGATGACGCTTGAACGCGTTCGGCCTCTTGGGGTACACCCGACCTGGGCTCTTGTCGTATCTCACCTGTTTGCCATCGTCGGACAAAACAAGCAGAGGGTAAGCTGTGTCAGGGTCGAGCAGAACGTTCACTTCATACTGCTGCAGGTTCCTCAGGGTGACATCGTTGGATGCAGAGAATGTTGTGATTTCCGTCGTCATTTTCTTCAGCAACGTTTGCAGTTGAGACACGGAGCTGCTCAGATGTTTCTGCACATTCTGTAGCTCCACGTGTCTGTTGAAGCTGAACGATGGCAGGTCCGTATTGAGTGGTAGGACGACGGATTCTGGGAAGGTTTGGAGGAAACAGAGCTGGTCTTCAGTCTGTTTTATGTCCATCAGCTTCATCTTCATCCTCTGCAGCTCAATGAGCTCCTGCTCCAAAACGACAATAAAAACACCTGCTTGTTCTTCTGCTGCTTTCTGCTTCTCCTCCATCACTTTCACGAGCTCCGTCTGGCTCCTCTGAACCTCAGACACCAGCGCTGTTAACTCCTTCACGCTCTCCGCTATCACCTCACTGGTTTCTCTCTTGCTTTCTTTCACCGACTCCTTCATTGCTTCCAGCTTCTGTTGCTTTTCCTGGATCATCAGCTGCACTCTGGCCTCTGTGTCTCCCAGCAGATCCTTCATCTCTCCGTATGCTTGCTGCACAGGAACAACATCATGGTTCATGTGCTGAGAACGAAAGCAGATGTCACACAGCAACACTTTATCGCTTAAACAAAACAATCTAAGAATGCGGTTATGCTCCTTGCAGATCTTATCCTGCAGGTTTGCCAGAGGGTCGACCAGTGTGTGTCGCTTCAGTCCGGCAGCTCTGTGATGAGGCTCCAGATGAACGCTGCAGTACGAAGTCAGACACTCAAAGCAGGATTTGACAGCCTGTTGCTGGACGTCAGTACAAACATCGCACAGCACCGCACATTCTGCGCTCTCCTTTGATGGGCCCGGGCTCCAGGTGTGAGCATTTGTGACTTGAAGCAACCTGAACTGCGACGCAAGCCCTGAGATGAAGGTGTTGACCTTGAGATCGGGTCTCCTCTCGAACCTCTCCTTACAGACCGGGCACTGATAGACACGTTCGTTGTCCCAGTAGGATGAGAGACAGGATAGGCAGAAGTTGTGTCCACATGGTGTGGAGACTGGTTTAGTGAATGTGTCCAGGCAGATCGGACACAGAAGCTGATCCTCAGATAAGAGGCTGAAGCTGGACGCCATTTCTGAAAAAACATTGAACAAAGAAAATAAATAAATAAATAAATTGTATTGACATTTTACTCGCGATTTCATTGATTCAGAGTAGAGTGTGTAATACCAACAGGTTGGACAAAGAAGTTTGAAAACTTACTCGGGTCGGGTTCAGTCACGCTGACACTATTTGATTTTTTATGCTGCATGAGCCTAGCCTGGATGCCAGACGAACTTAACCCCGCCCACAACATTTGAGGTCGGGAAGTTCGGTCTGGCGTCGCTCCGTTGGGGAGAAACTATGCCCGAACAGAAGCTGTTCGGTTCAATCAAATTGTCAGGGCGGGCTTTATACGATGATGGACAGATGATCAACAGTAACGTAATCAACCACGTCACTAAAGAGCGCTTGGGTTGAATTAGTTTTCAACAAACATGCCTGCGGCTGGAGAGCTGAGATGTGTAGATGCTGCCATTGAGTCTGTTTAAGAAGACATCGATAGCGCATTCATTTTGAAAGAGGAACAGAGAAACGCGATCAAGGCATGGCGATACAACTTGGCGTGCACGACGAGGTGGACGTTATTTTTTCATCGATAAAACTATTGCATGTTCGCTATGTGGCAGGAGGTTGCCCTGAACGAGGTTGCCCTGAACGCAGCACAGCGAGGATGTTAGCAGCTGGAGGAAGCAGCCCGGAGCTAGCCTCCGCGGCTCGGCTTCATGTCCGCACACAGACTGTCAGTTCCCGGGGAAGGGAACCCGGACTGAGAGGTCGAGAACCGTCAAATCGAGCTAGCTCTCAACGGCTAGCTGCTCTCTCAGCGGGGCTCAAGAGTACAGCAGCGCATATTTACAAGTGTAACCATTGAACTGATCCCGTTTAACTGACACAAGAGTTGTTCATCTTGTAATGAAGATCTCAATGAGGAAACACGCTGTGTTTTTTTTTTTTTACCGTTATATCGAAATTGGCATCGAGAATCGTGTTATTTTACTGGTATTGGCACCGAATGCTGAATTTTTGGTATCGTGACACCCCTAATTACAAATGGTAAGAGAAAGTCTTGACTGTCTGACTTAGTAAATAACTCACAATGTCGCTTAACATACGTCACATACTACGTTGCTCTGATTGGTTGTAGGTCTATCCAATTGAGCGAAGAGGCATTTTTTTTCCTGGTTCAGTTGAAACACCCCCCATAATCACAGCCCAATGGAGCAGTATCAGACTCATATTCTGACTAGAATTATGTTTATGACAACGTCAGGCTAGCATGAGCCTGTAATCGGGGAAAACATCAGGTTCAATTTCGGTTTTGGACACAAAAATCTGAATTACGGTCAGGTTTGGTTAATTTTTCTCTCTGGCTCAGTCAGGTTCTGAGCTGCACTTTAACTCAGGGGTCATGCCTCTCCTTGGAAACATATCATTCGGAAAACAAATCTCACCACAAGCTATATGAGGCTCTTCAGTAGAATGAGTTTGCTCAGCTGTTATTTGATTGTATTAAAAAAATCCCCCCTTGTTGTTTCTACCAAAGAAAGAAAGTCTCTGTTTACATCAACACCAACAGCACATTTACTGGTGTGTGTTCTTCAGGGATCTGATCATGGAAGGGAATTGCTCCACAGCACCCCAAGTGGTCCAGTCTCCACATAGGCAACGTTTAATACCAGATTTTAAGTTAAATTCATGCTTGTAGCTCTGAAATCGGCATGAGTCATCAAAAAGAAATAGAAGGATTTTGATACAAATTAAACTTAGAGAATTGTTGACTTGCGTTTGGCAATGAGGCAAATGAGCAAACTGACATAAAAACACAGGTTCAATCAGAACAAGGAAGATTCTGCTTTTATTTCACTGCGTCTTTGAGAGCTTTAACATCATATTACAGTTAAAGCTGAAGTTTAGGAGTTTAAAAAAACTAAATCACCACAATGTGAGGAATTGGCTCCATGAGGACAGATTAACAAAGCTCCCGAAAAACCTCTAACATGAGCGAGGACTCCTTAAAGCGCATTCAGAGGAAAAATACTGAGCACCTCCGTCTGCATTTGTATCTGTCAGTGAGCTACAGGGTTCTTCGACAAAGAACAGCAGAGAGTGGGGTGAAATCACAACCTACACACTAACGCAGATTCCCCTTCTGGTCTGTGAGAATATTTTGCTAAAAAAAAATCAGAAAGGACGACTTACTGGTGTTGGTTTGGATCCGTGAAGCAGGAACAAAAACTCTGTCGAGGGAGTTTCCCAAGAAAGAATTTAACTTTCACTTTCCGAGGGTGTCATGTTACTTAAAGAGACCGGAAGCTTTTCCTTTTTTCTTTCTTGAATAGTAAAATTAACCTTGACAAGACTGAACAAGTTTTCCTTCCTGGGAAAGGCTCTTCCACCCACGACCTGACTATTACCGTTGACAACTCTGTGTTAGCCACCACCCAGACTGCGAGGAACCTGGGTGTGACACTCGACAACCAACTCTCCCTCACTGCCAACATTACTGTAACAACACGTTCCTGTAGATACATGCTGCACAACATCAGGAGAATACGCCCCTTCTCACTCAGGAGGTGGCACAGGTTCTGGTCCAGGCTCTGGTCATCTCACGCCTAGACTATTGTTACTACCTCCTGGCAGGTCTACCTGCTAGCGCCATCCGACATCTGCAGCTCATCCAGAATGCAGCCGTTCGACTGGTTCTTAACCAACCTAAATTCTGCTCTTTCTCTTATCTTCCTCCAAACTGGACCCAGTGTGTTTGTGTGTGTGTGTGTGTGTGTGTTTCTGTGTTTCTGTGTGTGTGTGTGTTTCTGTGTTTCTGCATCTGACTGTGTGTTCATTTGTGGGTTAGAGTGCGAGTTGGGCGTAAGGATTGCAAAATGTAAAAATCATCTTAAGATTTTAGTCTAGTTGCTGTAATGATTCAGGAGTTATTGTGAAACTACTTATCAAGGCCTGGTTAAGTGAGAAAATGTTGTTGTCAGGGGAATATAAACCCAGGTAACTGCAAAATAATAAACAGAAACTCAAATGTATGCCAACACACCAATTTATTAAGAACACTCCACCAAACTTAAGGTCATAGAAAATAATGAATGTCCACTTAAATGTCCATAAGGTAAATCCAACAAGAGAAAAAAAAAATCCTTAGGCAGCTGCCTCAGGCCATGGAAAAGGTGCACAAAATGAAAGAAAAATCAGTAAAGGTTCCCCCTTCAAAATGCTAAAATATAAGTCAGGAAACGCAAAGCTTTGCAAAAAAAAATTATCGAACCTACCAGGATGGCCGAGGAACAGGGGAATATGAGTCCAACAAAGAAAAGAAACCTTCACCTCAGTGGTTATGGACCTTCACTCACACTGTATTCTCTGATTCCTTGTGGGCAAGGTACCACCATAAAAATTCCGCCCCCTTACACCTGTGAACTGGCAGTAGAAGTCACTTGTGAGAGGGTTGACAGGGAACTACACTGAACCGCCCAGTGAAAGCACATGTGATGAGGACAGAGGTTTCACCTCGCAGGGATTCAGCAGTAAACCATATAAAATACATTTAAACTGTCACAAAATGAACATGAGACCAAGAAACTAGTGTTGTTTACATATAACATGAATATGTTAGTGTTGTGTATCACTATAGATATTTGCCTGACTAGAACTTTACATTGAACTTAGCTGCAAAGATATGGCAGTGTTTTTATTTTACATATTAGGCTGTTAAAGCTTCATTTAGATTCAGGTTATTGTTGTTTCTTCATCACTCATCTCAACTGATTCAATGAGTTGATGAATCATAGAATGATGTGGTGTGCATCAAGGAAGAACCCATCAAATTTTGGTATGGATCTGGTTCAGGGGTGGAACCAGTAATCTTTCTTTAACATTTTGAGATATTGACATTTTCACAGTTTTCCTGTGAAACATTTCATAAATCTAGAGGACAGGAGGATAGAGGACAAAAATCATCAAGGTATTTGTAGTTATCTATTAGTGTGTAATTTGGTGCTGCTTGATTGGATTAAAGGTTGTAAAAAGTATCAGTTCACTTCACACACACACACACACATACACACACACACACACACACACACACACACACACACACACACACACACACACACTCAATAGGAAAATATGAAGATTTGAGGAGCTAAACCAAACAGAAATTTTAAGATGCTTCATCTCCATCAATGCTTGACAAGACAAAATGTCTTAATTTGATACAAAGTGCTTTTGAAATCTTTTGAAAAATTAACCCACAGATTGTGGTGTCAGTGAAGCCTCCGTATACGAGTGACAGGGACAATGACCATCGGATCCCAGTTTGAACCACATTCATTATCACAGGGGTTAAAATATGGATAAAGCTCCTCGGTGAAGAGACAATCACTAAATGAGTAGATAAGTGTTGCAGTCTGTACGTCATAGAATGATACTTGACCTTTGTCGTAATCCACAAACACGCCGACCCTCTCTACTTTCCCCTTGTATACCGTCACACCTGGAGAACTGAAGGCTTCAAACCTTTTTACCCGAAACCAGATGGCCCACAATCCGCAGTCAGGACTCCGAGGGACTTCCCTTCTCCTCTGGATCGAAGCCGTGGCCACACCCAGACACCACTCGGTCTTCTGACTCACGAGCACCTCGAAGTAAAACCTTTGAGACCAAAGGCCTCTTTGTCCCAGAACTGCAAGTTGATGACTGAACCCGTTCGGCCTGTGGATGTACACCCGACCTGGGCTATTGTCGTATCTCATCTGTTTGCCATCGTTGGACAAAACAAGAATAGAGTTAGCTGAGTCAGGGTCGAGCAGAACGTTCACTTCATACTGCTGCAGGTCCCTCAGCGTGACATCGTTGGACGCAGAGAGCGTTGTGATTTCCGTCGTCATTTTCTTCAGCAGTGTTTGCAGTTGAGACACGGAGCTGCTCAGATATTTCTGCACGTGCTGTAGCTCCATGTGTCTGTTGAAGCTGAACGAGGACAGGTCCGTAGTGTGTGGTAGGAGGAAGGATTCTGGGAAGGTTTGGAGGAAACTGAGCTGGTCTTCAGTCTGTTTTATGTCCATCAGCTTCATCTTCGTCTTCTGCAGCTCAATGTTCTCCTGCTCCAAAACGACAATAAAAACACCTGCTTGTTCTTCTGCTGCTTTCTGCTTCTCCTCCATCACTTTCATGAGCTCCGTCTGGCTCCTCTGAACCTCAGACACCAGCGCTGTTAACTCCTTCACGCTCTCCGCTATCACCTCACTGGTTTCTCTCTTGCTTTCTTTCACCGACTCCTTCATTGCTTCCAGCTTCTGTTGCCTTTCCTGGATCATCTGCTGGACTCTGGCCTCTGTGTCTCCCAGCAGATCCCTCATCTCTCCGTATGCTTGCTGCACAGGAACAACATCATGGTTCATGTGCTGAGAACGAAAGCAGATGTCACACAGCAACACTTTATCGCTTAAACAAAACGATCTAAGAATGTGGTTATGCTCCTTGCAGATCTTGTCCTGCAGGTTTGCCAGAGGGTCGACCAGTGTGTGTCGCTTCAGTCCGGCAGCTCTGTGATGAGGCTCCAGATGAACGCTGCAGTACGAAGTCAGACACTCAAAGCAGGATTTGACAGCCTGTTGCTGGATGTCAGTACAAACATCGCACAGTACCGCAAATTCTGCACTATCCTTCAATGGGCCCGGGCTCCAGGTGTGAGCATTTGTGACTTGAAGCAACCTGAACTGCAACGCAAGCCCTGAGATGAAGGTGTTGACCTTGAGATCGGGTCTCCTCTCGAACGTCTCCTTACAGACCGGGCACTGATGGACACGTTCGTTGTCCCAGTACGATGAGAGACAGGATAGGCAGAAGTTGTGTCCACATGGTGTGGAGACTGGTTTAGTGAACGTGTCCAGGCAGATGGGACACAGAAGCTGATCCTCAGATAAGAGGCTGAAGCTGGACGCCATTTCTGAAAAAACATTAAACACAGAAACTAAGTAAATTAATAAATTAAGGGAAAAAAACTATATATTTTATTGTAATTTTACTAGCGACTTCAGTGATTCAGAGTAGAGTGTGTAATACCCAACGGGTTGGACAAAAAAGTTTGGAATTTTACCCGGGTCGGGTCGGTCATGCTGACACTATTTGATTTTTTATGCTGCATGAGCCTAGCCTGACGTTGTCATACTCATTATTCTAGTCAGAATATGAGTCTGAGACCGCTCCATTGGGCTGTGATTATGGGGCGTGTTTCAACCGAACCAGGAAACCAAATGTCTCTTCGCTCAATTGGATAGACCTACAACCAATCAGAGCAACGTAATATGTGACGTATGTCAAGCGACGCATAGTTGCTGTCAGTTGTCTGTTTCAGGAGTTGATTCACTCTCTAAATAAATCAATGGAAATGCCGCTCGTATATCCACCGGAGGCAAAGCCCCCAGGAAGCAGCTGGAGACCAGGGCTGCTCGTGAGAGCCCCGGCCGGCGGCGGCGTGAAGAAGCCCGCGACGGATCTCTCTCAGAGCCTCGCTACCGGGACCCGGGACCGGGACCCGCCGATACCGAGGCTCTGAGAGAGATCCGTCTCTACCAGAAATCCACGGAGCTTCTGATCCGCCAGCTGCGCTGCAGAGCTCCGCTGTCATGGCTCTGCAGTATGGGGTGCCGTTTGTCAAGCAGCTCACGCTGAAAATAACAGCAACATTTTGTCACATTTAGCTTCAAACCATGTTTAAAAAACTGGTGTGAATTTTTGAGAGTCACTTTTTTGCACATTTACAACAATATTTGTCAACTTGGAGATATTTTAAATATTTAAATCCAAATGTTAAATGTAACACTTAAATGTTAAATGTTAAATCTAAATGCTAAATCTAAATCTAAATGTTAAATCTAAATCTAAATGTTAAATATAAATATAAATGTTAAATTTAAATTTAAATATAAATGTTAAATATAAATGTTAAATTTAAATTTAATTGTTAAATTTAAATCTAAATGTTAAATCTGAATCTAAATCTAAATGTTAAATCTAAATGTTAAATATAAATCTAAATGTTAAATCTAAATTTAAATCTAAATGTTTAATCTAAATGTTAAATTTAAATGTAAATGTAAATGTTAAATTTAAATCTAAATGTTAAATCTAAATATAAATATAAATGTTAAATCTAAATGTTTCGGGTGAAACTAAATATTTAGCTAATATGCAAATTCAAATGCCGGTTACAGGAAGTAGTAACAAAATAAAAGCTCGAGGAAGTCAGAGTGTGTTTATTACGGAGCCCCCCAGGGGACACGGGGGGAAATGAGGACAGCAAAATGACTTTTGCGAGATCCCGAGAAAGTTTAGGACAATGTACATCCGGGTATCTCATAATAATGACATATTAAGTCATTATTATGAGATACGGGTTGTGGGCGGGGCGCCACAGAGCAGGGCTGAGCGGCTGCGGGGACAGCCTCCCTACTCGCGGAAGTGGGCGACTGTGCATCGATACAGAGACATAACAGGATCGTTCCATGTTTTCTGCTCCGTTCATTGTCTTAGCGATGTGCTGCCGCTGAATCATTATAACCAGAACAGACGCTCATTAAAAGTCCGGTTGTCCTGTGTGTGTCTGTGTCTGCTTCCGCCTCACTTCCCTCTGTCCCGCGCTCGCTTTACACTTTAACAATAAACACCACACAACACAAGCAGAACGTGACGCGCACAGTCAGGACCGTCAGCGTTAAAGTGACGGAGCGATCCGAAGTCATGATCGGTCATCATCGGATAATAACTAAAAAATACATGTGATTATCAGTTTTAGTGAAGAGGAACAGAGACAAGCATACACCCCCCCAACACACACACACACACACACACGCACACAGCCCACACACACACACACGCACACAGCCCACACACACACACACACAGTCTCCCATGACAGACCCTGCAGTCAGTATCTCATTATTATGAGATAGTATGAGATCATAACATCAGTCCTGTAGGTGTCCTAATAACTTGTGATCAGCGCTGGTGTTTATTGTTAAAGTGTAAAGTGAGCGGGGGACAGAGGGACGTGAGGAGGAAGCAGACACAGACACACACAGGACATCGCTAAGACTTCCTCGAGCTTTTATTTTGTTACTACTTCCTGTAACCGGCATTTGAATTTGCATATTAGCTAAATATTTAGTTTCACCCGAAACATTTAGATTTAACATTTAGATTTATATTTAGATTTAACATTTAGATTTAAATTTAACATTTACATTTAAATTTAACATTTAGATTAAACATTTAGATTTAAATTTAGATTTAACATTTATATTTATATTTAACATTTAGATTTAACATTTATATTTAGATTCAGATTTAACAATTAGATTTAAATTTAACAATTAGATTTAAATTTAACATTTATATTTAAATTTAAATTTAACATTTATATTTAAATTTAACATTTAGATTTAAATTTAACATTTAGATTTAGATTTAACATTTAGATTTAGATTTAGCATTTAGATTTAACATTTAAGTGTTACATTTAACATTTGGATTTAAATAATGTCCAAGTTGACAAATATTGTTGTAAATGTGCAAAAAAGTGACTCTCAAAAATTCACACCAGTTTTTTAAACATGGTTTGAAGCTAAATGTGACAAAATG